>NC_090440.1:1300888244-1301188244 GCF_031143425.1 Pleurodeles waltl
GTCATCATCGTGTATTTGTTCTAGCACAACACGCTCAAAGGCTTCACTAGAGTGAAAGGGCGTGGGAGTAAAAAGAGGTGTGGTGGTGCAGAAGCTTACTTTATGAGCTTTCTAACTCAGACAAACCTGCACATGCTAATAGGCAGCCTTGCATCATTCTGAAGTGCTTCCAAAGGGGTACTCCCTCTCTGCAAACCCAACAAACCAGCTATGCAACATCCACTGGAGACCCTCCCAATTCAGTGTAATGCAGCAATCTGTAGTCATGTCACATCACCTATAGACTACCGCTCACTTGTGGTAGCATTAAGTTGGGACACCTTCCAGCACAAAACCAATCACAAGTGGCATTTTCCTCTTTCTACTAGGATTTATTCTTAAACAGACTTCAAAAGAACATTCTTACCAAAGTTGCCTTTAGCAGCTGCTACATGTTAGTGCCACACAATCCACACCAGAATAAAAGATGCTCATGCAAAATTCACAAATAGCTAGCAATGGCATGTTTTATTAAATTCAGTAGCATAGCAAATGCATGTTTTATTAAAATTAGCAACCTTTTAACAATTGTTTAATATAACTATATAACTCAATGTCCAAATAAACAATGACAAGTGATTATATTTGAAAGAAAATGAGATTTAATTTTTCTAACAGTTGCAGAAGTAATTAAATACAAAAATAATATCATACAAACAAACTGCTGCTGTATCGCCCCTATCTCTCATTATAGCCTACATCTACAGTTCATAAGAAATGACCAACTGTTTAACTTTTGCTTTTCGAATTTGGGTCAGTTTACTTTTCTGTAAACTTCTTCCAAATCCTTTTATAGACATATGCTCTGCCACACATAATTTGCAGTGGAGCAAAGGTCCATGTGCTGGTCTTACATCAGCCCCACATTCACCAATTATGTCTGTGAACTGTCAACAGTTGCTACAAACCTATCCATTAATAGAAACCTCCTGCTCTTGGGAGAGGATTGCAAACAATCTCTACCTTAAACTGAGCCACCTGCATGCTATATCTCTATGACTCTACTACACACACTTGTTCTAACCAAATGCTTTGCTCTAAGAGTTTTGGAAGAGTTAAGAATCATACACTGGGAGTCTAAGGTTCCAGCTCTGTCTCTGACACACACAGTGTGATTTTTCTCTAGCACATTAAAAGATCTAATGGAATAGTAGGAATATTAGTTGGCTAATATGTAGGTCGCTAGTACAGGTAAGTGGGTTCATGAATGGAGTGGAGATTTTTCTGCATGCTCCAGACTGACAATTGAAATCCAACTTGGAGTGCATGGCCCACTGATCCTTGCAAGGTCTATCAAGCGTGCATAAGGGCAATTCCTTTATTATTTATTTTTCGAAATGCTAAATATCCTTTAAAGATTGTAAGATAATACAAAATATACTCTGTATAATAATAATACAGCTGTAGATCTTTAGAAAAATATGTTTAACAACTTTATCTCAAGAACTTCAAAACGTGAGATTAAGGCTTGAGGTCTTCCAAATGCTGGTAGCATGAAGGAAATTAGTTCAGCAAAGAAAGGCAGCCCCACATTTAACAGCACTGCACATTTATGACATGTACAGAGCAAGCCGGCAGTCATTAAATAAATATAACTTGAGAAGAAGGTGGTAAAACCCGTCCAGTTAGGCAAAATATTAGAGGACACATTTGCTTTAGGCACAAAAAAACAGGCTACTGCATCACATGCCGAGTGGCTTCTGACCCACCTTCAACCCAAGTGACCAGTCTCACTATGCCAGCAACATTAATAGAATTGTGCATCACTTATATGACAAGCTACTCCCAGGGTGTTTTTCTCTAAACACTTTTGCTGGCTCTTAGATCTTCATTTAAGGTACCTCTTCCTAATGGCGAAACGTTTTACTCCTAGTGGATACATTCAGCAATTCGTCTACGGTCCATGATGAGTTATTTGTCCATTGTACAGCACATTAGGAAAACGGGAAAGCTACAAAGCCAGCGGTGGTTTCTCTCTAAGGGCGCAGGATTGTCACCCTGCCTGCTGCAAGCTCAGTAGTAAATCACAGTAAATAATAAAACGGTCTCATTACCATTGTATTATGTGCGTGCCGTTGCAAGTGTGACTGCGGGGGTGGGGGCATTCTCTTTTTGATAAGCATAAGGGTAGCAGGGGTGACATAGTTAAGTGCAGAGTGCGCATGTCATTGGCCGGCCGTCTTGAGACGGCAAATCCGACAGTTCAGCCTGCACGCAGCAGCTGTTAAACAGCACCGGGGGATTACATAGGCCCCCAGTGTGAAAAGGAGTGCTGGGTTAGCCTGCGTCATCCAATCCTGCAGCACCTCTCATGCTGAAAACAGTATGAGAGAAGCTGCAGAATTGGTTCGGTTCGAGTTGGTGTGAAACTGAAGTGTCATCCGAGTTCAGCCAGCCAGACAGCAGCCTCACAGGTAGATCCGCGGGCCACCGCTGTTTCAATGGGCACATACCTCTGATGGAGTCACAGGGGGGTGCAATTTGACAAATTCCATACACTGAAACACCCAAGAGGCTTGATGGGTGCAGCTTCAGGCATGGCCTTGGCCGCATGGAGGATGCAGAGGAACGCAGGTTTTGTGGTTGGTGCGCTAAGGCGTGCCACGCTTAGATGGGATGCTGATGACGGCACACAGGGCCAGGACTGCCCGAGTGCCCTAAAATACAATATACTGGTGGCCTCCTCCTGTTGATGGCTCGGGGAGGAGCGGTGCTTCGCACAAGGCGATGACAACATTCTGAAAACTTGGACACTAAAGGGCCGCTCCTCCCGAACGGTCAAGAGACCTACTTAAAATAGAAATCAAAGTTTTCTTCATGTTGTCCTGGGAGCGTGTTTTTTTCCTTTTGCAGCCTTGAGGGAGAAGGCATGTAATACCGCAATGGGGAAGCACGTGCAAAGCTCCTGTCTGGCAGCGCGATATGTCTCTTTGGCGCTATTGACACAATGTATTTTGTTCAGCGCTGCACAGCCATGTTCTCAATTATTCCGGTCTGTGCCTGTGGAATGACGAGTTTGTCCTGTCACTTGTGTTTATTGTTTCCACCATGGGCTTCCATTGTTTGTACAATGTCTTGGAAGATTCCATTTCAGTCCTGGGTGTTACTTAAGGATCGAGGAAACAAAGTCCTCTGTAAATGCACAGCTGCGAGACAGCTACGGCTCCCTACGTTAAACATTTACACATACGTAATTCCCCCATCCCACAGTTGTGCTCACTCGCTTCGCTCGCAACACAACACTCGTCAACAACATTTACACCCCACCTCTTTCAAATGTCACCAGTCGCCACTATACAAACCTTTAGAAATGTTTTTTACCAACTCCAATTATTGAAGTTTTAACTATTTACATTTTCAGGTTAGATACCCCGGACAGGACAACAGAAGAAGTAACAGGGACTGACAAATTGACAAGGTCCTAACTGATGTACTCAAATGATTTCTTCTGGGAGACACAGATCAGCTGAGCTGTACCAACCCACTATAGCTTCCTCAGCGCCAGACTGTCTTGTAAAATACAACTGAAAATATGGATTTAGCATCCCCCAATGAAGCTCCTCAAATTCCATGCTATTATCTCTGGGACAAAACTTATCTCCAGAACTTTGGATTTGAAAATGGCAGATTTCATCCTTAGCGGACCTAATCTGTTGTTGTTTATATCCTGTGGTTGAGGTATTGTCTGTTTTCTCTAGATGTAAATCTGTATCGCCTTTCAACCCCATCCATCATCACATGCTCAAGCCAATAGCAGATATTATTGGCCTGGTCTACCATGACTTGTGTAGCTCTTTCCTTCAGGCAGGGACACTCCCGAAGGACTGGAAGTGAGCCAATGTAATTCCCCTTCTTAAAAAGTCCAATGCAGGCCCAGAATGTCTGGTCAATTTTAGACCGGTCTCCCTACTTTCAGTGGCCACAAAGGTTTTAGAAAGACTGGTGAACCAACAGCTTACCATCTTTTTGAATAAGAATAACTTGCTTCACCCCTCTCAATCTGGGTTTAGAGCACATCACAGTACCGAGGCAGCTTTACTTGAGGTTGTGGAGTCCATTAGATTCAGTTTAGACTCTGGCCTTAATGTTGACTTTGTGCTACTTGACCTGTCAGCAGCATTTGACACTTTCGACCATAACGTCTTGCTACACAGGCCAGACCTAGGTGTGACGGGCTCGGCCCTGGACTGGCTGCGTTCCTTTCTGGAGCAACACAAGCCGGTAGTTTGGATGAAGCCATATGCCTCTGACGCAAAGAGACTGCGGTGGGGAGTACTGCAAGGCTCCTCCCTCAGTTCTCCTCTTTTTTAATATCTATATGGCACCTCTGGCTTTCTTGGTGGGACCTTTTAATATCAGAGTCATCTCATATTCGGATGACAATCAACTACTGCTCACACTTGAGGGGGACTCTTCTGAGGCCAAAGTTGCTTTTGCTGGTTGCGTGTCGGCTGTGCTGGATTGGTTGAGAGATAATAAATTGCAATGTAATCCAGATAAGACAGAAGTTTTACTGTTTGGTCACAATCCCCTTTCAGCGTGGACTGGAGCATGGCCCAATACTGCCCCTCGCCCTCCTTCACCTACGTCGGAGGCTAGAAACTTAGGGGCTATATTGGATACCAAACTTTTATTTGGGGCTTAGGTGTCAGCTGTAGTTAAATCTTGTAATTGGATCTTTCGGATGCTGAAAACATTTCTGCAGGTCCTTCCACATTCTGCCCAGGTGGCTAGGGCATTGATCATTTCAAGGCTAGACTATGCCAATGCTCTTTATTTGGGGATTCCAGATTACTTAACAAAACAACTACAAATTATGCAAAACATGGTGCCTCGTGTTTTGTTTAAAATTCCCAAATTTGCTGTGGTGTCCCCATTGCGTGATAAACTCCATTGGCTGCCAGTGCGGCAACACATAATCTTCAAAGCTTTAATAATTGCCAAGTTACCTCAATAAGAGGGTGATGGAATATCTTCCAGTGCACCCACTTCGGTCCAGTAATGTGGGCCTAACTGTGGTCCCTCGCTTTCAAAGGCAGCGTTGTGGAGGCTCTTATTTCACGGTGGTGGCTGCTGAGCTGTGGAATCGGCTTCCTGCACACTTAAGGGCCATCACAGCTAAAGATATATTTAAAATAAAAACTGAAAACATTCGTGTTCAAGGGATAGTGCATGTGTTCTTGGTTGCCCTTGGTTTGCCCCATGTCAGTACCTTAAGCACGGGGGCACTTAGTATGAGTAGCTGTGCGCTATATAAGCAAAGTAAATTCATTCATTAATTCTTTAGAAAAGGCACCACAGCCAATGATCTTGAATGGGTGGTCATTTTATGCAGTCAATACCCACTCAGGATTGTGCATGTTTAAGGTTGTACATGGCTAGCGACTACGTTTCATTGAATCACTCAATGAAAAAAAAAGCATTTACTACAAAAAATATTGCTCGTAGTCTAGCTAGTCAGAGAAACTCCTTTATGGGACACCATATCGCTGGCAGTTCTGCCTAAATGTTTTCTAAATCTCTGCCCAAAAACATTTATCATATTATATTTAAAATGTAATGGGACGAAAACAGATTCTTACAGACCCTCTAAACGTTCATTTTGAATCTATCCTAATGTTGTAAACACTTTATAATTTTCAGAATGTATGCACTTAGCAAGTTAAATTATACATGTCACAGAAGTCTACCACAATTAACCACTGACGATTAAATTCCGCTTTTGTTTTCTTGCACTACACAACATCTTGTATGCAGCTGTGAAAAGCGAATCTCAGCCAAATGTTTGTGGTGCTATTCATAATCGAAGAAGGTTCGCTAGTATAACATTCTTTAATACAAGGGCGCTTTTTTCTGAAGTCTCATGCTTTTAAATCATTTGTGTGACTGCTTTTCATTGCCAATTGTTTGTGACAATGCTATTACTGTATAAACTGAAAAAGTTGGAAGGTCTATGAAAAATGTGTACAGCCGCATAACACAAGTGGTACTTTGTTACTGAACATCTATTGCATACTTTGATCCAGAATCATATGGCAAAACTCATAACAGTGACATGGCAACTTAAATGTACTAATAAAAAGTAAACAACACAAAAAACACTCGCACTATGATTTAACCATGTACCGAGCCAGTCAAGCAGCTAAAAGCATTTAAAGTACATAGGTATCACTTCAAAATATAGGTTTTGGCTGGCTATTTCAATAAAATTGTGCCTTGTACTTAATATGTTGTAATAATGATTATAATAATAGTAATAAGAATAATAAAAGTGCAGGGGTCCAAAATTCTTCTTTTGAGTCATTGTCACTGCCAGTGCTGCCGAATGCCAAGGTTGCAGATTAACAAAAGCTACTTGGACTTGATTCCGACTCATGGGGCCAGATGTACGAAGCATTTTCCACGCCACAAATGGCGAATCGGGCCATTTGCGACGTGGAAAATGCTATTTGGGATTTACAGACCCATTTTTGCGATTCAGTAATCTATTTACCAAACCCCAAAAAGGGTTTGAGAGTCGCAATTAGGAAGGGGTGGTCCCTTCCTAATTGCGAGTCGCAGTCCCATGTATGATTTTTTGGTGACCGTGAATGCGGTCGAAAAACAATCGCAGTTAGCACCAGTTTCAAACTGCTGCTAACCCCTTCGCAAACGGGAAGGAGTCCCCATGGGACCCCTTCCTCTTTGTGAATGGCAGCAAAAATATTTTTTAATTTCCTTAAAGGAAAACGAGATTCATTTCAAAAACAAAAAAAAACTTCTTTATTTAAAAGCAGTCCAGACATCGTGGTCTGCTGTCTCCAGCAGGCCACCATCCCTGTGAGGGCGGCCATTCCCAACGGGGTCGCAAATTGGGACTTACCTCATGAATATTCATGCGGTAGGTCATTTGCGACCCTATTGGGAATCGCAAACAGTGTCATTGACACGGTTGTACATCAGGTTTTGCGACTCGCAAATTGCGAGTCGCTCTGACTCGCAATTTGCGAGTCGCAAAACCTGAAGTTCGTGCATGTGGCCCTTGCGGCTTTCTTGAAGCACTCCTCACTTCCTGTGGCTATCTCACTGATGCAGGTTCTTTTTATTCCCTGCTTTTATCCTTTGCCACTTTTTTCTGTCTTTACCTTACTCCTTCTTACCCCTTCTTACCCCTTCTTACCCCTCTTCTTCACTTCTCTCTAGGCCAAACTCCGATTATGAAAAGTTCCAGCTCTGTAATATGAGTGTCAATGCCCACCAAGGGCACATATTTAGCACTGACTGCACTAAAGACTTCACACAAGGACCCCTATAAATGTAAATGAAATTACCAGCATCCAAAAGCAATGCAAGGAAATTGTCCAATTAGGTAACTGGCTCCACAAAGTAGGTGGCAGAGGGACAAGAGTTTTAAAGAGCTAAAGCATTCTATGTCGACCACTCAATGGTCAACTGATTGGTCAAGCTGAAATGCCCGGGTTTAGTAAACACTGCATTTAAATGCTCAAAGTATTACAAAAATCAAGTTCTGGGTTGGTGGGAAAAGCAGTAGTTTAAGTACTACATTTACTCACTGTAATCTTCAATTAAAACCGAAATTGTGGCATTAGTGGGATTTTGTTTAGTGGCAAATAAACCCAACCGTATTAAAAAGTTAAAAACCCCTGGAGATACACACCAACCTTCCATTCTGTGATGGGACTGACGCCTTGGAAGTGGGACACGAAGAAAACAGTGGAATAAATAACCAACTAAACAATGGTCATTTTGTCAGCCTCGGATGGATAAAAGGCAAGCTAAGAATTCAAATCAGTGACTTCCCGATCCTTACGCTGTTGCCACTCCCCGAGAATTTATATTGGGTGTTCTTGGATTTATTTGTATAAACAGATATTGGTGTATTCAAGAAGAAAGAAGGTGGGTTGGGTCATCTTCATCATAAAGGAAATTAAGTTTAAGAAAATCCTACTAGAATGAACTCTCTTGGTGAAAAAGAAACTAGTTAAGTTGATTTTATGGTAATATTATTTTCCTACAGGTAAATAACTCAGCTACTGTATAGAGCCCTACGCACTGGTCTATCTGGGCCTTTTGCGGGTTTGTGCACCAGAAAAGGGATGCCCCCATTTAGTGATACTGCCCACTGCTCTATAATTCGAACGAGTGGCCTTCCTGAACTGCAAACTTGTTCTGGGAGTTTCGAAAACATACTTAGAAACTTCGTGTTTTTTTTTTTTTTTAGTAATACATACATAACTAATATTAGCGTGGGGGTGATGTTTTTAGGCAGGGCCCACTTCTAGTGCTGACTTTTATGCCTTTTTCATCTACTAACCTACACCTCTTTCCACCTTCCCTTGTTCTGCATTGTCTCTGCGATATCATTAAGGTTTCACTTCTTTAAGTTTTTAAGTTACTTTTTATTACAGATTTTTAATAACATAAAGTGACAGGTTAACCCCTTCCCCGCCAGGGACGTAATGGTTACGTCCATGGCAGCGCCCGTGTGACGCCATGGACGTAACCATTACGTCCTGGGACTGGCAGTCGGGGGAAGCGCTAGCGCTTCCCCCGAGGGCCGCCCCCCAACACCCCCAGGCCAGGGCTGAAAGGGGAATCCCTTCCCCTTTCACGCCCCCCCCCACCCCCCCCCCCATGACGTCAGCGCGCGATCGCGCGCTGATTTCATGGAAAGGGGGAATGACGCGCTGGAAGCCATTTGCTTCCAGCGCGTCAAGGGAGAAGGTGAGTATTTCACCTTCCTGCGGGGTGGGGGTGCTCTGAGAGAGGCATCGCAGGAATGCCCACTAGACACCAGGGATCTCG
This sequence comes from Pleurodeles waltl, assembly GCF_031143425.1. Classification (NCBI taxonomy): domain Eukaryota; kingdom Metazoa; phylum Chordata; class Amphibia; order Caudata; family Salamandridae; genus Pleurodeles; species Pleurodeles waltl. The sequence goes on from NC_090440.1 coordinate 1,300,897,089, forward strand.
TTATGTGTGTGTGTGTGTTTATTGGTGTGGGGGAGCGACCCCTTGGGCAAGGGTCGCTCCCCTTTGGGGGCAAATGTTTTTTACGTCGTTTCTGCCCCCCCTGGGGGCAGATTGGCCCTATTTTTAGGCCGATAAGCCACTAGACACCAGGGATTTCGTTATGTGTGTGTGTGTGTGTGTGTGTGTTTATTGGTGTGGGGGAGCGACCCCTTGGGCAAGGGTCGCTCCCCTTTGGGGGCAAATGTATTTTACGTCGTTTCTGCCCCCCCTGGGGGCAGATTGGCCCTATTTTTAGGCCGATCTGCACCCAAGGGGGACAGAAAGCCACTAGACACCAGGGATTTCGTTATGTGTGTGTGTTTATTGGTGTGGGGGAGCGACCCCTTGGGCAAGGGTCGCTCCCCTTTGGGGGCAAATGTATTTTACGTCGTTTCTGCCCCCCCTGGGGGCAGATTGGCCCTATTTTTAGGCCGATCTGCCCCCAAGGGGGGCAGAAAGCCACTAGACACCAGGGATTTTATTGTTGATTTAAATTTTTTGTGTTGGGGGGTGGCCCCTTGGGCAAGGGTCGCCCCCCAGGGGCCCTCATGTATTTTTGGGCAGTTCTGCCCCCCTTGGGGGCAGAGAGGCCTATTTTTTTTAGGCCTTTCTGCCCCCCAGCGCCAGAAATAGTATGTATGTATGTGTGCTTTGTGTTGGGGGGTGGCCCCTTGGGCAAGGGTCGCTCCCCCCAGGGGCGCAATGTATTTATTGTCGTTTCTGCCCCCCTTGGGGGCAGATTGGCCCTATTTTTAGGCCGATCTGCCCCCAAGGGGGGCAGAAAGCCACTAGACACCAGGGATTTTATTGTTGGTTTTTATTTTTTGTGTTGGGGGGCGGCCCCTTGGGCAAGGGTCGCCCCCAGGGGCCCACATGTATTTTTGGGCAGTTGTGCCCCCCTTGGGGGCAGAGAGGCCTATTTTTTTTAGGCCTTTCTGCCCCCAAGGGGGGCAGAATCCCAATAGCGCCAGAAAGATATGTTTGTATGTGTGCTTTGTGTTGGGGGGTGGCCCCTTGGGCAAGGGTCACTCCCCCCGGGGGCGCAATGTATTTATCGTCGTTTCTGCCCCCTTTGGGGGCAGATTGGCCCTATTTTTACGCCGGGCAGAAAGCCACTAGACACCAGGGATTTTATTGTTGGTTTTTATTTTTTGTGTTGGGGGGCGGCCCCTTGGGCAAGGGTCGCCCCCAGGGGCTCACATGTATTTTTGGGCAGTTCTGCCCCCCTTGGGGGCAGATATGCCTATTTTTTAGGCCTTTCTGTCCCCAAGGGGGGCAGAATCCCCATAGCGCCAGGGATACTATATGTGTGTGTGTGTGTGCTTTGTGTGGGGGTGTGGCCCCTTGGGCAAGGGTCGCCCCCCCCAAAGGGTGCAATGTAATTTGGGCGATTTCTGCCCCCTCCCCTTGGGGGTAGATTGGCCTATTTTTTTTTAGGCCCATCTTCCCCCAAGCAGAGAAGACTAGACACAAGGGAAAATGAAAAAATGGTTAGTAGCGGAGTGTTTGTCAACTGGCGAAGTATTTGCTTTTATGATAATAACAGTTTTTCTCCTTTTTGTTCTAGTTCAAAGCTTTTGCTGACTTTGCTGTGGCTTGTTGTAGTTTTGGCAGTAGTTGTCCTGCGGTTTGCGTAGTTGCATGTTTTAGGTAAGTAAATAAATTTACTCCAAGTGAGTATTGTTGCAATGCATGAATGACACGTTTGTAGGTGGTGTACTGAATGCAGGATTGTGTGTGAAATTGTCCTTAGAGTTATGCACAATGATTATTGTGTTGTCTTATGTCTAATTTGCTTTTTTTTCTTCTCTTTTTAGTGGGATATCGTTGGTGATTGCTGTGGCTGTGCAGAGTAGTTGCTGGTGAGTCAAGCTTTTTCAGGCAAGTGAGCAGTATAGTTTTTGAGTTTATAATTCTTAGTGATAAACCTATACTTAGTTACTTATCTTACACAGTGCTAGTTGTTGGTGGTGTATTTGTCCAGTTAATTTTTGTAGGAAGGATCATGGCCAGCCGTAGGATGACTGCTCAGCAGGTTGTTAGTGTGCTTTTTGAGTAATCTTCTGACCATGAATATGAGACTGACTCTGCATCTGAGGCAGAGGAGGAAGTGCAGGATTCTGGAAGTGAATTTTCTGTCAGAGATAATCATCTGATGATGAAGCCACTCTCAGTGCTGATGAAGGGCCTGTTTTAGAGGAGGACAGTGATGTGCCAATGGTGCAGGAGCCAGCGGCTGAAAGGCTTCCCATTGGAAGACCTGACGCATGGGTTGCACCAAACATGGAGCAGCCACAGTTGCCTGCGTTTACTGGTTTTCCAGGGTGTCGAGTTAATACGGAAAACTTTTTGCCCGTCAACTTATTTGAGTTGTTTATGGACGATATATTTTTGGAAGAGATTGTTGAGCAGACTAATTTGTATGCAGAGCAGTTTTTGAGGGACAACGCTGCCAGACTTAGGCCACACTCTAGAGCTAGCCGGTGGATTCCCACAAATCTGGAAGAGTTGAAAAAGTTCTTGGGTTTAACTTTTTTGATGGGGCTGATAAGGAAGCCGTCGCGGTCTTCATATTGGTCTACTAGTCCCTTGATGGCAACTGCTATATTTCCTGCCATCATGAGTCGTAACCGGTATGAGCTTCTTCTTCGGATGTTGCATTTTGTAGATAATGCTTTAGCCTTGCCACGAGATCATCCTGATTCTGACCGTCTTTTTAAGATTAGACCTGTCCTTGATCATTTGGTAGATCGGTTTTCAGAGATCTATGTTCCAGGGAAAGAAATATCTGTAGATGAGTCTTTGGTCCTGTTCAAGGGTCGTTTGGTTTTTAGGCAGTACATTCCTAGCAAGAGGGCACGGTATGGAATTAAATTGTATATGCTGTCAGAAAGTAGTACAGGATATGTTTATAATTTCCGGGTCTACACTGGTAGGGATTCCAATATTGACCCCCCTGGTTGTCCTCCCACTTTTGGAGTTAGTGAGAAAATTGTGTGGGAACTTGGTAGACGACTGTTTAACAAAGGTCACCATTTATATGTAGATAACTTCTACACTGGAGTTCGGTTGTTCAAGGAGTTGTTCAGAGTGGACACTGTTGCTTGTGGCACAATCCGCTCTAATCGGAAAGGCTATCCAAAAGAGCTTGTCTGTAAAAAACTTGAGAAGGGACAGTGCAGTGCCTTGCGGAATGATGAGCTGCTAGCTCTGAAATTTGTAGACAAGAGGGATGTATACATGCTAAGCACCATCCATGATGAGAGTACTTCACCTGTGGCTGTTTGGGGTCAGGTTGCTGAAGTGCGCAAACCTGTGTGCATCTTAGACTATAATAAGCACATGGGTGGTGTTGATAGAGTAGATCAGAGGTTAGAACCTTACACTGTTGCTCGTAAGTCTTATGTGTGGTATAAGAAATTAACGCTTCACTTGTTCCACTTGGCAACTTTTAATGCTTTTGTTGTGTTTAAGGATAGTTCTCCAGAGTCAAGGATGACATTTGTGAAATTTCAGGAGTCTATCATAGCTAGCCTTGTTGTGCTGGAACAGGCAAGAGTTCCTAGAGAAGCAGTGGTGGAGGATGTGGCTAGATTGAAAGATCGTCACTTTGCTGAGCACATTCCTCCCACGGCCAAAAAAAACTTTCCTGCTAAGAGATGTAGAGTCTGTGCTCGAAGAGGTATCAGGAAGGAGACTAGGATGTACTGCCCTGATTGTCCTTCAAAGCCTGGGCTGTGTGTGGGTGGCTGTTTCAGGAGCTACCACACACAGAAGAATTATTGGGAAATTCCGTGAGCGTAAACTGGTGTTTTATATTTTTATATGTTCGGTTTCACGGTTGGCATTAGTCATGTATTCAGTTAGAGCTTTTGTGTTTGTAGTTTTGTACTAATTTATGATTAGTGGTTTCTTTGTTGTTTAAAAACAAAAAAAAGGGGATGGCATGTGTAGAGTGGCGCTTGGCTGGTGGCGTGGGTGGGGTGGCGCTTGGCTGGCGGTGTGTGTGGGGTGGCGCTTGGCTGGCGGTGTGTGTGGGGTGGCGCTGGGCTGGCGGTGTGTGTGGGGTGGCGCTTGGCTGGTGGTGTGTGTGGGGTGGCGCTTGACTGGCAGTGCCGGCCAAACGCCAGTCCACACACTCATCAGCTGGTGTGATTGCTGTATCAGGCATGTGGGCGTATGAAAGTGATGGGCCCTTGACTGGCGCTGTCTGTGGATGCGAGTCTTGTAATGTGCTGGGCCCGTGGCTGGCGGCGTGAATGGTCTAGTGCATGTCATGTATGAAAGGTGTGTGAATGGACTGTAAAGCGGTTGGTGCCTTGTCGTGGCTTTACAGCTCACGAGCTGTGAGTCATTGGTTCAGTTTTTTGGCCTTTCAGTTATTACCAGTGCATTTCACTTTTGTGAAATCTCTTGTTAATAAAATTTGATCTACTGAACCATCACTCACCCTCGTGCCAAATCCAACCAGTATGTGTAGTACAAATGACAAAACCTGCTCCGCTGTAATCAGGCGTCGCAGCACACTTGAGACACGCTAGGTGCCTCGGGTGGGACCCCAATGATGAAGCATGCCACCAACTTGGTTGGTGGGTGAGGGGTCTTCTTCACATAACCTAAGTGTGTTTCTTGTCACAATTTTAGTGTTTGGCACATCACGGACGTATGTGCACACATCAAAGTGATATATTCCAAAAATACCTGTGTTTGGGGGGGAGGGCCCACCTATGTTTTTGGTCCTGGGTGCGGCCGTCATGTAGGGAAACCTACAAAACCCAGAAACTTTTTAAAACTAGGCACCCCAAGGAGTCTAGGGAGGTGTGGCTTGCGTGGCTCCCCCAACATTTTCTTACCCAGACTCCTCTGTAAACCTCAAAATTTGCATAAAAAAGCATATTTTCCTGATTTTTCTTAGTAGGATCACCGCTCCAGCACAAAATTCCTACTCCCCAGTTTTCCCCTCAGTCTCCCAAGTAAAATGACACCTCACTTATGTGGGTCCCCAAAGCAGAGTCCGTCTAAAGATGTATAAAGGAATATGCCCTTATAAACTTGCTGTGCTATCCCTTCTATCCCTTCAGGTTTTGGGCCTTATTCTGTTGCAGGTACCTGGCCCACCCACACAAGTGAGGTATCATTTTTATCGGGAGACTTGGGGGAACGCTGGGTGGAAGGAAATTTGTGGCTCCTATCAGATTCCAGAACTTTCTGCCACAGAAATGTGAGGAACATGTGTTTTTTTTGCCAAATTTTGAGGTTTGCAAAGGATTCTGGGTAACAGAACCTGGTCCGAGCCCCGCAAGTCACCCCTCCTTGGATTCCCCTAGGTCTCTAGTTTTCAGAAAGGCACAGGTTTGGTAGGTTTCCCTAGGTGCCGTCTGAGCTACAGGCCAAAATCCACAGGTAGGCACTGTTTTCTTTCAAAAAATGGGATGTGTCCACGTTGCGCTTTGGGGTGTTTCCTGACGCGGGCGCTAGACCTACCCACGCAAGTGAGGTATCATTTTTATCGGGAGACTTGGGGGAACGCTGGGTGGAAGGAAATTTGTGGCTCCTATCAGATTCCAGAACTTTCTGCCACAGAGATGTGAGGAACATGTGTTTTTTTAGCCAAATTTTGAGGTTTGCAAAGGATTCTGGGTAACAGAACCTGGTCCGAGCCCCGCAAGTCACCCCTCCTTGGATTCCCCTAGGTCTCTAGTTCTCAGAAATGCACAGGTTTGGTAAGTTTCCCTAGGTGCCGGCTGAGCTAGAGGCCAAAATCTACAGGTAGGCACTTCGCAAAAAACACCTCTGTTTTCTTCCAAAATTTAGGATGTGTCCACGTTGCGCTTTGGGGTGTTTCCTGTCGCGGGCGCTAGGCCTACCCACGCAAGTGAGGTATCACTTTTATCGGGAGACTTGGGGGAACGCTGGGTGGAAGGAAATTTGTGGCTCCTCTCAGATTCCAGAACTTTCTGCCACAGAAATGTGAGGAACATGTGTTTTTTTAGCCAAATTTTGAGGTTTGCAAAGGATTCTGGGTAACAGAACCTGGTCCGAGCCCCGCAAGTCACCCCTCCTTGGATTCCCCTAGGTCTCTAGTTTTCAGAAATGCACAGGTTTGGTAGGTTTCCATAGGTGCCGGCTGAGCTACAGGCCAAAATCTACAGGTAGGCACTTCGCAAAAAACACCTCTGTTTTTTTCCAAAATTTAGGATGTGTCCACGTTGCGCTTTGGGGTGTTTCCTGTCGCGGGCGCTAGGCCTACCCACGCAAGTGAGGTATCATTTTTATCGGGAGACTTGGGGGAACGCTGGGTGGAAGGACATTTGTGGCTCCTCTCAGATTCCAGAACTTTCTGCCACAGAAATGTGAGGAACATGTGTTTTTTTAGCCAAATTTTGAGGTTTGCAAAGGATTCTGGATAACAGAACCTGGTCCGAGTCCCGCAAGTCACCCCTCCTTGGATTCCCCTAGGTCTCTAGTTTTCAGAAATGCACAGGTTTGGTAGGTTTCCCTAGGTGCCGGCTGAGCTAGAGGCCAAAATCTACAGGTAGGCACTTCGCAAAAAACACCTCTGTTTTTTTCCAAAATGTAGGATGTGTCCACGTTGCGCTTTGGGGTGTTTCCTGTCGCGGGCGCTAGGCCTACCCACGCAAGTGAGGTATCATTTTTATCGGGAGACTTGGGGGAACGCTGGGTGGAAGGAAATTTGTGTCTCCTCTCAGATTCCAGAACTTTCTGCCACAGAAATGTGAGGAACATGTGTTTTTTTAGCCAAATTTTGAGGTTTGCAAAGGATTCTGGGTAACAGAACCTGGTCCGAGCCCCGCAAGTCACCCCTCCTTGGATTCCCCTAGGTCTCTAGTTTTCAGAAATGCACAGGTTTGGTAGGTTTGCCTAGGTGCCGGCTGAGCTAGAGGCCAAAATCTACAGGTAGGCACTTCGCAAAAAACACCTCTGTTTTCTTCCAAAATTTTGGATGTGTCCACGTTGCGCTTTGGGGTGTTTCCTGTCGCGGGCGCTAGGCCTACCCACGCAAGTGAGGTATCATTTTTATCGGGAGACTTGGGGGAACGCTGGGTGGAAGGCAATTTGTTGCTCCTCTCAGATTCCAGAACTTTCTGCCACAGAAATGTGAGGAACATGTGTTTTTTTAGCCAAATTTTGAGGTTTGCAAAGGATTCTGGGTAACAGAACCTGGTCCGAGCCTCGCAAGTCACCCCATCTTGGATTCCCCTAGGTCTCTAGTTTTCAGAAATGCACAGGTTTGGTAGGTTTCCATGGGTGCCGGCTGAGCTAGAGGCCAAAATCTACAGGTAGGCACTTCGCAAAAAACACCTCTGTTTTCTTCCAAAATTTAGGATGTGTCCACGTTGCGCTTTGGGGTGTTTCCTGTCGCGGGCGCTAGGCCTACCCACGCAAGTGAGGTATCATTTTTATCGGGAGACTTGGGGGAACGCTGGGTGGAAGGCAATTTGTTGCTCCTCTCAGATTCCAGAACTTTCTGCCACAGAAATGTGAGGAACATGTGTTTTTTTAGCCACATTTTGAGGTTTGCAAAGGATTCTGGGTAACAGAACCTGGTCCGAGCCCCGCAAGTCACCCCTCCTTGGATTCCCCTAGGTCTCTAGTTTTCAGAAATGCACAGGTTTGGTAGGTTTCCCTGGGTGCCGGCTGAGCTAGAGGCCACAATCTACAGGTAGGCACTTCGCAAAAAACACCTCTGTTTTTTTCCAAAATTTTGGATGTGTCCACGTTGCGCTTTGGGGTGTTTCCTGTCGCGGGCGCTAGGCCTATCCACGCAAGTGAGGTATCATTTTTATCGGGAGACTTGGGGGCACGCTGGGTGGAAGGAAATTTGTGGCTCCTCTCAGATTCCAGAACTTTCTGCCACAGAAATGTGAGGAACATGTGTTTTTTTAGCCAAATTTTGAGGTTTGCAAAGGATTCTGGGTAACAGAACCTGGTCCGAGCCCCGCAAGTCACCCCATCTTGGATTCCCCTAGGTCTCTAGTTTTCAGAAATGCACAGGTTTGGTAGGTTTCCCTAGGTGCCGGCTGAGCTAGAGGCCAAAATCTACAGGTAGGCACTTCGCAAAAAACACCTCTGTTTTCTTCCAAAATTTTGGATGTGTCCATGTTGCGCTTTGGGGTGTTTCCTGTCGCGGGCGCTAGGCCTACCCACGCAAGTGAGGTAACATTTTTATCGGGAGAGTTGGGGGAACGCTGGGTGGAAGGAAATTTGTGGCTCCTCTCAGATTCCAGAACTTTCTGCCACAGAAATGTGAGGAACATGTGTTTTTTTAGCCAAATTTTGAGGTTTGCAAAGGATTCTGGGTAACAGAACCCGGTCCGAGCCCCGCAAGTCACCCCATCTTGGATTCCCCTAGGTCTCTAGTTTTCAGAAATGCACAGGTTTGGTAGGTTTCCCTGGGTGCCGGCTGAGCTAGAGGCCAAAATCTACAGGTAGGCACTTCGCAAAAAACACCTCTGTTTTCTTCAAAAATTTTGGATGTGTCCACGTTGCGCTTTGGGGTGTTTCCTGTCGCGGGCGCTAGGCCTACCCACGCAAGTGAGGTATCATTTTTATCGGGAGAGTTGGGGGAACGCTGGGTGGAAGGAAATTTGTGGCTCCTCTCAGATTCCAGAACTTTCTGCCACAGAAATGTGAGGAACATGTGTTTTTTTAGCCAAATTTTGAGGTTTGCAAAGGATTCTGGGTAACAGAACCTGGTCCGAGCCCCGCAAGTCACCCCTCCTTGGATTCCCCTGGGTCTCTAGTTTTCAGAAATGCACAGGTTTGGTAGGTTTCCCTAGGTGCCGGCTGAGCTAGAGGCCAAAATCTACAGGTAGGCACTTCGCAAAAAACACCTCTGTTTTCTTCCAAAATTTAGGATGTGTCCACGTTGCGCTTTGGGGTGTTTCCTGTCGCGGGCGCTAGGCCTACCCACGCAAGTGAGGTATCATTTTTATCGGGAGACTTGGGGGAACGCTGGGTGGAAGGCAATTTGTTGCTCCTCTCAGATTCCAGAACTTTCTGCCACAGAAATGTGAGGAACATGTGTTTTTTTAGCCAAATTTTGAGGTTTGCAAAGGATTCTGGGTAACAGAACCTGGTCCGAGCCCCGCAAGTCACCCCATCTTGGATTCCCCTAGGTCTCTAGTTTTCAGAAATGCACAGGTTTGGTAGGTTTCCCTGGGTGCCGGCTGAGCTAGAGGCCAAAATCTACAGGTAGGCACTTTGCAAAAAACACCTCTGTTTTCTTCCAAAGTTTTGGATGTGTCCACGTTGCGCTTTGGGGTGTTTCCTGTCGCGGGCGCTAGGCCTACCCACGCAAGTGAGGTATCATTTTTATCGGGAGAGTTGGGGGAACGCTGGGTGGAAGGAAATTTGTGGCTCCTCTCAGATTCCAGAACTTTCTGCCACAGAAATGTGAGGAACATGTGTTTTTTTAGCCAAATTTTGAGGTTTGCAAAGGATTCTGGGTAACAGAACCTGGTCCGAGCCCCGCAAGTCACCCCATCTTGGATTCCCCTAGGTCTCTAGTTTTCAGAAATGCACAGGTTTGGTAGGTTTCCCTGGGTGCCGGCTGAGCTAGAGGCCAAAATCTACAGGTAGGCACTTCGCAAAAAACACCTCTGTTTTCTTCAAAAATTTTAGATGTGTCCACGTTGCGCTTTGGGGTGTTTCCTGTCGCGGGCGCTAGGCCTACCCACGCAAGTGAGGTATCATTTTTATCGGGAGAGTTGGGGGAACGCTGGGTGGAAGGAAATTTGTGGCTCCTCTCAGATTCCAGAACTTTCTGCCACAGAAATGTGAGGAACATGTGTTTTTTTAGCCAAATTTTGAGGTTTGCAAAGGATTCTGGGTAACAGAACCTGGTCCGAGCCCCGCAAGTCACCCCTCCTTGGATTCCCCTGGGTCTCTAGTTTTCAGAAATGCACAGGTTTGGTAGGTTTCCCTAGGTGCCGGCTGAGCTAGAGGCCAAAATCTACAGGTAGGCACTTCGCAAAAAACACCTCTGTTTTCTTCCAAAATTTAGGATGTGTCCACGTTGCGCTTTGGGGTGTTTCCTGTCGCGGGCGCTAGGCCTACCCACGCAAGTGAGGTATCATTTTTATCGGGAGACTTGGGGGAACGCTGGGTGGAAGGCAATTTGTTGCTCCTCTCAGATTCCAGAACTTTCTGCCACAGAAATGTGAGGAACATGTGTTTTTTTAGCCAAATTTTGAGGTTTGCAAAGGATTCTGGGTAACAGAACCTGGTCCGAGCCCCGCAAGTCACCCCTCCTTGGATTCCCCTAGGTCTCTAGTTTTCAGAAATGCACAGGTTTGGTAGGTTTCCCTAGGTGCCGGCTGAGCTAGAGGCCAAAATCTACAGGTAGGCACTTCGCAAAAAACACCTCTGTTTTCTTCCAAAATTTAGGATGTGTCCACGTTGGGCTTTGGGGTGTTTCCTGTCGCGGGCGCTAGGCCTACCCATGCAAGTGAGGTATCATTTTTATCGGGAGACTTGGGGGAACGCTGGGTGGAAGGAAATTTGTGGCTCCTCCCAGATTCCAGAACTTTCTGCCACAGAAATGTGAGGAACATGTGTTTTTTTAGCCAAATTTTGAGGTTTGCAAAGGATTCTGGGTAACAGAACCTGGTCCGAGCCCCGCAAGTCACCCCTCCTTGGATTCCCCTAGGTCTCTAGTTTTCAGAAATGCACAGGTTTGGTAGGTTTCCCTAGGTGCCGACTGAGCTAGAGGCCAAAATCTACAGGTAGGCACTTCGCAAAAAACACCTCTGTTTTTTTCCAAAATTTAGGATGTGTCCACGTTGCGCTTTGGGGTGTTTCCTGTCGCGGGCGCTAGGCCTACCCACGCAAGTGAGGTATCATTTTTATCAGGAGACTTGGGGGAACGCTGGGTGGAAGGAAATTTGTGGCTCCTCTCAGATTCCAGAAATTTCTGCCACAGAAATGTGAGGAACATGTGTTTTTTTAGCCAAATTTTGAGGTTTGCAAAGGATTCTGGGTAACAGAACCTGGTCCGAGCCCCGCAAGTCACCCCATCTTGGATTCCCCTAGGTCTCTAGTTTTCAGAAATGCACAGGTTTGGTAGGTTTCCCTGGGTGCCGGCTGAGCTAGAGGCCAAAATCTACAGGTAGGCACTTCGCAAAAAACACCTCTGTTTTCTTCCAAAATTTTGGATGTGTCCACGTTGCGCTTTGGGGTGTTTCCTGTCGCGGGCGCTAGGCCTACCCACGCAAGTGAGGTATCATTTTTATCGGGAGAGTTGGGGGAACGCTGGGTGGAAGGAAATTTGTGGCTCCTCTCAGATTCCAGAACTTTCTGCCACAGAAATGTGAGGAACATGTGTTTTTTTAGCCAAATTTTGAGGTTTGCAAAGGATTCTGGGTAACAGAACCTGGTCCGAGCCCCGCAAGTCACCCCATCTTGGATTCCCCTAGGTCTCTAGTTTTCAGAAATGCACAGGTGGTTTGGTAGGTTTCCCTGGGTGCCGGCTGAGCTAGAGGCCAAAATCTACAGGTAGGCACTTCGCAAAAAACACCTCTGTTTTCTTCCAAAATTTTGGATGTGTCCACGTTGCGCTTTGGGGTGTTTCCTGTCGCGGGCGCTAGGCCTACCCACGCAAGTGAGGTATCATTTTTATCGGGAGAATTGGGGGAACGCTGGGTGGAAGGAAATTTGTGGCTCCTCTCAGATTCCAGAACTTTCTGCCACAGAAATGTGAGGAACATGTGTTTTTTTAGCCAAATTTTGAGGTTTGCAAAGGATTCTGGCTAACAGAACCTGGTCCGAGCCCCGCATGTCACCCCATCTTGGATTCCCCTAGGTCTCTAGTTTTCAGAAATGCACAGGTTTGGTAGGTTTCCCTAGGTGCCGGCTGAGCTAGAGGCCAAAATCTACAGGTAGGCACTTCGCAAAAAACACCTCTGTTTTCTTCCAAAATTTTGGATGTGTCCACGTTGCGCTTTGGGGTGTTTCCTGTCGCGGGCGCTAGGCCTATCCACGCAAGTGAGGTATCATTTTTATCGGGAGACTTGGGGGCACGCTGGGTGGAAGGAAATTTGTGGCTCCTCTCAGATTCCAGAACTTTCTGCCACAGAAATGTGAGGAACATGTGTTTTTTTAGCCAAATTTTGAGGTTTGCAAAGGATTCTGGGTAACAGAACCTGGTCCGAGCCCCACAAGTCACCCCTCCTTGGATTCCCCTAGGTCTCTAGTTTTCAGAAATGCACAGGTTTGGTAGGTTTCCCTGGGTGCCGGCTGAGCTAGAGGCCAAAATCTACAGGTAGGCACTTCGCAAAAAACACCTCTGTTTTCTTTAAAAATTTTGGATGTGTCCACGTTGCGCTTTGGGGTGTTTCCTGTCGCGGGCGCTAGGCCTATCCACGCAAGTGAGGTATCATTTTTATCGGGAGACTTGGGGGCACGCTGGGTGGAAGGAAATTTGTGGCTCCTCTCAGATTCCAGAACTTTCTGCCACAGAAATGTGAGGAACATGTGTTTTTTTAGCCAAATTTTGAGGTTTGCAAAGGATTCTGGGTAACAGAACCTGGTCCGAGCCCCGCAAGTCACCCCATCTTGGATTCCCCTAGGTCTCTAGTTTTCAGAAATGCACAGGTTTGGTAGGTTTCCCTAGGTGCCGGCTGAGCTAGAGGCCAAAATCTACAGGTAGGCACTTCGCAAAAAACACCTCTGTTTTCTTCCAAAATTTTGGATGTGTCCATGTTGCGCTTTGGGGTGTTTCCTGTCGCGGGCGCTAGGCCTACCCACGCAAGTGAGGTAACATTTTTATCGGGAGAGTTGGGGGAACGCTGGGTGGAAGGAAATTTGTGGCTCCTCTCAGATTCCAGAACTTTCTGCCACAGAAATGTGAGGAACATGTGTTTTTTTAGCCAAATTTTGAGGTTTGCAAAGGATTCTGGGTAACAGAACCCGGTCCGAGCCCCGCAAGTCACCCCATCTTGGATTCCCCTAGGTCTCTAGTTTTCAGAAATGCACAGGTTTGGTAGGTTTCCCTGGGTGCCGGCTGAGCTAGAGGCCAAAATCTACAGGTAGGCACTTCGCAAAAAACACCTCTGTTTTCTTCAAAAATTTTGGATGTGTCCACGTTGCGCTTTGGGGTGTTTCCTGTCGCGGGCGCTAGGCCTACCCACGCAAGTGAGGTATCATTTTTATCGGGAGAGTTGGGGGAACGCTGGGTGGAAGGAAATTTGTGGCTCCTCTCAGATTCCAGAACTTTCTGCCACAGAAATGTGAGGAACATGTGTTTTTTTAGCCAAATTTTGAGGTTTGCAAAGGATTCTGGGTAACAGAACCTGGTCCGAGCCCCGCAAGTCACCCCTCCTTGGATTCCCCTGGGTCTCTAGTTTTCAGAAATGCACAGGTTTGGTAGGTTTCCCTAGGTGCCGGCTGAGCTAGAGGCCAAAATCTACAGGTAGGCACTTCGCAAAAAACACCTCTGTTTTCTTCCAAAATTTAGGATGTGTCCACGTTGCGCTTTGGGGTGTTTCCTGTCGCGGGCGCTAGGCCTACCCACGCAAGTGAGGTATCATTTTTATCGGGAGACTTGGGGGAACGCTGGGTGGAAGGCAATTTGTTGCTCCTCTCAGATTCCAGAACTTTCTGCCACAGAAATGTGAGGAACATGTGTTTTTTTAGCCAAATTTTGAGGTTTGCAAAGGATTCTGGGTAACAGAACCTGGTCCGAGCCCCGCAAGTCACCCCATCTTGGATTCCCCTAGGTCTCTAGTTTTCAGAAATGCACAGGTTTGGTAGGTTTCCCTGGGTGCCGGCTGAGCTAGAGGCCAAAATCTACAGGTAGGCACTTTGCAAAAAACACCTCTGTTTTCTTCCAAAGTTTTGGATGTGTCCACGTTGCGCTTTGGGGTGTTTCCTGTCGCGGGCGCTAGGCCTACCCACGCAAGTGAGGTATAATTTTTATCGGGAGAGTTGGGGGAACGCTGGGTGGAAGGAAATTTGTGGCTCCTCTCAGATTCCAGAACTTTCTGCCACAGAAATGTGAGGAACATGTGTTTTTTTAGCCAAATTTTGAGGTTTGCAAAGGATTCTGGGTAACAGAACCTGGTCCGAGCCCCGCAAGTCACCCCATCTTGGATTCCCCTAGGTCTCTAGTTTTCAGAAATGCACAGGTTTGGTAGGTTTCCCTGGGTGCCGGCTGAGCTAGAGGCCAAAATCTACAGGTAGGCACTTCGCAAAAAACACCTCTGTTTTCTTCAAAAATTTTGGATGTGTCCACGTTGCGCTTTGGGGTGTTTCCTGTCGCGGGCGCTAGGCCTACCCACGCAAGTGAGGTATCATTTTTATCGGGAGAGTTGGGGGAACGCTGGGTGGAAGGAAATTTGTGGCTCCTCTCAGATTCCAGAACTTTCTGCCACAGAAATGTGAGGAACATGTGTTTTTTTAGCCAAATTTTGAGGTTTGCAAAGGATTCTGGGTAACAGAACCTGGTCCGAGCCCCGCAAGTCACCCCTCCTTGGATTCCCCTGGGTCTCTAGTTTTCAGAAATGCACAGGTTTGGTAGGTTTCCCTAGGTGCCGGCTGAGCTAGAGGCCAAAATCTACAGGTAGGCACTTCGCAAAAAACACCTCTGTTTTCTTCCAAAATTTAGGATGTGTCCACGTTGCGCTTTGGGGTGTTTCCTGTCGCGGGCGCTAGGCCTACCCACGCAAGTGAGGTATCATTTTTAGCGGGAGACTTGGGGGAACGCTGGGTGGAAGGCAATTTGTTGCTCCTCTCAGATTCCAGAACTTTCTGCCACAGAAATGTGAGGAACATGTGTTTTTTTAGCCAAATTTTGAGGTTTGCAAAGGATTCTGGGTAACAGAACCTGGTCCGAGCCCCGCAAGTCACCCCTCCTTGGATTCCCCTAGGTCTCTAGTTTTCAGAAATGCACAGTTTTGGTAGGTTTCCCTAGGTGCCGACTGAGCTAGAGGCCAAAATCTACAGGTAGGCACTTCGCAAAAAACACCTCTGTTTTTTTCCAAAATTTAGGATGTGTCCACGTTGCGCTTTGGGGTGTTTCCTGTCGCGGGCGCTAGGCCTACCCACGCAAGTGAGGTATCATTTTTATCAGGAGACTTGGGGGAACGCTGGGTGGAAGGAAATTTGTGGCTCCTCTCAGATTCCAGAAATTTCTGCCACAGAAATGTGAGGAACATGTGTTTTTTTAGCCAAATTTTGAGGTTTGCAAAGGATTCTGGGTAACAGAACCTGGTCCGAGCCCCGCAAGTCACCCCATCTTGGATTCCCCTAGGTCTCTAGTTTTCAGAAATGCACAGGTTTGGTAGGTTTCCCTGGGTGCCGGCTGAGCTAGAGGCCAAAATCTACAGGTAGGCACTTCGCAAAAAACACCTCTGTTTTCTTCCAAAATTTTGGATGTGTCCACGTTGCGCTTTGGGGTGTTTCCTGTCGCGGGCGCTAGGCCTACCCACGCAAGTGAGGTATCATTTTTATCGGGAGAGTTGGGGGAACGCTGGGTGGAAGGAAATTTGTGGCTCCTCTCAGATTCCAGAACTTTCTGCCACAGAAATGTGAGGAACATGTGTTTTTTTAGCCAAATTTTGAGGTTTGCAAAGGATTCTGGGTAACAGAACCTGGTCCGAGCCCCGCAAGTCACCCCATCTTGGATTCCCCTAGGTCTCTAGTTTTCAGAAATGCACAGGTGGTTTGGTAGGTTTCCCTGGGTGCCGGCTGAGCTAGAGGCCAAAATCTACAGGTAGGCACTTCGCAAAAAACACCTCTGTTTTCTTCCAAAATTTTGGATGTGTCCACGTTGCGCTTTGGGGTGTTTCCTGTCGCGGGCGCTAGGCCTACCCACGCAAGTGAGGTATCATTTTTATCGGGAGAATTGGGGGAACGCTGGGTGGAAGGAAATTTGTGGCTCCTCTCAGATTCCAGAACTTTCTGCCACAGAAATGTGAGGAACATGTGTTTTTTTAGCCAAATTTTGAGGTTTGCAAAGGATTCTGGCTAACAGAACCTGGTCCGAGCCCCGCATGTCACCCCATCTTGGATTCCCCTAGGTCTCTAGTTTTCAGAAATGCACAGGTTTGGTAGGTTTCCCTAGGTGCCGGCTGAGCTAGAGGCCAAAATCTACAGGTAGGCACTTCGCAAAAAACACCTCTGTTTTCTTCCAAAATTTTGGATGTGTCCACGTTGCGCTTTGGGGTGTTTCCTGTCGCGGGCGCTAGGCCTATCCACGCAAGTGAGGTATCATTTTTATCGGGAGACTTGGGGGCACGCTGGGTGGAAGGAAATTTGTGGCTCCTCTCAGATTCCAGAACTTTCTGCCACAGAAATGTGAGGAACATGTGTTTTTTTAGCCAAATTTTGAGGTTTGCAAAGGATTCTGGGTAACAGAACCTGGTCCGAGCCCCACAAGTTACCCCTCCTTGGATTCCCCTAGGTCTCTAGTTTTCAGAAATGCACAGGTTTGGTAGGTTTCCCTGGGTGCCGGCTGAGCTAGAGGCCAAAATCTACAGGTAGGCACTTCGCAAAAAACACCTCTGTTTTCTTTAAAAAAAATGGGATGTGTCCACGTTGTGTTTTGGGGCGTTTCCTGTTGCGGGCGCTAGGCCTACCCACACAAGTGAGGTATCATTTTTATCGGGAGACTTGGGGGAACATAGATTAGCAAAACAAGTGCTATTGCCCCTTGTCTTTCTCTACATTTTTTCCTTCCAAATATAGGAGAGTGTGTAAAAAAGACATCTATTTGAGAAATTCCCTATAATTCACATGCTAGTATGGTCACCCCGGAATTCAGAGATGTGCAAATAACCACTGCTCCTC
This sequence comes from Pleurodeles waltl, assembly GCF_031143425.1. NCBI lineage: Eukaryota > Metazoa > Chordata > Amphibia > Caudata > Salamandridae > Pleurodeles > Pleurodeles waltl. The sequence goes on from NC_090440.1 coordinate 1,300,913,937, forward strand.
AGCACCTTATCTTGTGCCCTTTTTGGAAATGCAAAGGTTTTCTTGATAGCAATTTTTTACTCTTTATATTTCAGCAAATGAATTGCTGTATACCCGGTATAGAATGAAAACGCACTGCAGGGTGCAGCTCATTTATTGTCTCTGGGTTCCTCGGGTTCTTGATGAACCTACAAGCCCTATTTATCCCCGCAACCAGAGGAGTCCAGCAGACGTAACGGTATATTGCTTTCCATAATCTGACATTGCAGGGAAAAATTACAGAGTAAAACGTAGAGAAAAATTTATGGTTTTTTCACCTCAATTTCAATATTTTTCTTTTTCAGCTGTTATTTTCTGTAGGAAACCCTTGTAGGATCTACACAAATTACCCCTTGCTGAATTCAGAATTTTGTCTACTTTTGAGAAATGGTTAGGTTACTGGGATCCAGCATTGGTTTCATGCCCATTCCTGTCACTGACTGGAAGGAGGCTGAAAGCACAATAAAAATGCAAAAATGGGGTATGCCCCAGTAAAATGCCAAAATTGTGTTGAAAAATTGGGTTTTCTGATTCAAGTCTGCCTGTTCCTGAAAGCTAGGAAGCTGCTGAGTTTAGCACTGCAAACCCTTTGTTGATGCCATTTTCAGGGGGAAATCCACAAGCCTTCTTCTGCAGCCACTTTTTCCAATTTTTTTGAAAAAAACGAAATTTTCACTGTATTTTGGCCAATTTCTTGGCCTCCTTCAAGGGAACCCACAAAGTCTGGGTACCTCTAGAATCCCTAGGATGTTGGAAAAAAAGGACGCAAATTTGGCTTGGTTAGCTTATGTGGACAAAAAGTTATGAGGGCCTAAGCGCGAACTGCCCCAAATAGGCAAAAAAAGGCCTGGCACAGGAGGGGGAAAAGGCCTGGCAGCGAAGGGGTTAAACAACATACTAATACACATAAAACAGTGACTGAGTGTAAATACACTCTTCAGACCACAGATAATAAAGTTCAGGTAATTTCTCCCATCTAGTTTTCCATTTGTAATCACTATTTATGACCTTCAGTGGTTATTGGTCAAACAAGGATCAAACTTTTCCCAAAGTATTTCTTTTAAAATTAAAGCGTGTTTCTTGCTGACAATTACGTTTTCTAATGTGGTGCCCTAATTCCTTTATCCTGCTATTGATGTTTAAATAACGGTCTCATTTCAAATTAAACAAGATTACTTTCTTTCCTAGAGTGGCAGCTTTTTGAAGTCACAATTTAAATGGAGACCTCTGCACATGGAACGTAGATGCTCGTGCAATAAAATTAACTTTTTATCTATTGTTAGTGGTTCAGGGTATTAATGATCATTCGTTAGTAACATTTGTGGACATTTGAGAAACAGGAGCTTAAGAGTGCAGATTACTTTATAATGCTTCAAACATATGTCTCTTCTTGACATTATTTATTTCTTCATTTTTTAGGGCAACCAGGGCCAGGCAGGTCTTTTGTTCCACTAGGCATTTCCTGGGGATACTGGAGCTCTTAGAGGCTGATTTTGAAAGCCCTGGTGACTCTGACAATTTTTTTTAGGTCCCTAAGGTTAATTGCAGGAGACACAGGGAGCATTCAAGATAGAGAGAGAGAGAGCGAGAGAGAAAGAGAGAGCATGAAAGAGCGGGAGAGGGCAGGTGAAGAGAAAGCAATCAAAGAGGGAGAAGAAAGAAGGAGATAGAGAAGGAATGGATGGATGGAAAGAGAGAGTGTGTGAGGAAATGAAGGGAGGGGGGCTGGTTTGAGGATTGTTGCCAGGGCAGCATTAGGGTCCCCATTCCAGCCCAAGGGACACCAATAACGTCTATAGTAAGCTTTGTGTTGGATTAGTCTACTGAACACATGACTCAGATGATATAGGTTAGGTCAGTGGTTCCCAGCCTGTGGTCCGGGGATCCATGAGGGTCCACAAAGCCTCCTCAGGGGGTCCCCGACTTCTTAGAAAATGTGATATTATTAACAGGTCCCCAGTTTTCAGTAATGACTCGCTAGGGGGGTCCGTGCATTCCAGTAATGATTCAGTGGGTGTCCCATGTTCCAATAATGATAAAGCGGTGGTCCACAGAAGTCAAACGGCTACGAACCACTGGGTTAGGTGATAGGAACATATCCCATTCTGAAGTTGTAATTTCATAATCAAGGTATTCAAACTAGTAGTATTGGCAGTTTCTAAATATTTCCATGTTGATTTGACTGATTCAGTTAAATAACGCTTAAGTAGAATATAAATAAATATCTGCATTCAATATTCTCTTAAGAATGTAGCCCTACATATTAGTTTGTAGATGGATCATTAAATTTTCTTTAAATTCTCAATCTATTGCATTAATTTCTAGTAGTCTGAACTGTCTGATTCCAATAATCTAAATTTACTTCACATTTTAGAGAAGGCCATGAGCTGATCTCCTCTCAAAGTGTACCTAATTAAGTTTACACCTTTCTGCACTCCAGTCTGTCCATTTCACAAATTTATAATACAATTTAATTTCTGACTAGTGATCTAATTTTATTTCCCTTTCTTTTTGTTTACAAGCACACCAGGCACAAGCTGTCAGTGCTAAAGCAAATTGAGAAATGAATGCTCTGCTGTCTAATGATAGATTTCAAACAGCAGATGAGAGAGCAAATGGCTTCAAGGAAAAGCTTATCTAGAAGTGACTGCTGAGGAAAGAGCATTAATGAAGGACTTCACCACATGGTTTTTTTCAGTCTCAATATTTTAATCGATTTTGAACAAGTCCTTCGTGATGCAAGGGCTACAACTCTGGAAAGTAGGAAAAAACAACAAAGCTATGTTATTCAAAGAAGTTTTCAACATACAGCATGCATCTATGGGCTGAACCTCCTTGAATCTCTCTGTCGGTTCTGGAGTGTTGCTAACAGCCTTTTTTGGCAGTGGATGGAGTCTTTCGAAGTTGTGAGTACATTTATTCAAGAACAAACTAAAGGAATTTTACAACAGTTCTTAACTTCTCATTGTGTAATACTTACCACAGCATGTTGATAACGAGCTGGAATATTCTTTGAAGTCCACTGATATACACATATATACATTTTGTATTACAGTCTTGACCCATTCCTATGTGTATCTCTCAGTTACTACTTCACCAGTCTTATAGAATTGTGCCCATGAACTCAAGTTTGTTTCGCAGTGACCTGAGGTGTCTGCAACAGAACATGATGTAGAATTCTATAATACAAATTAAAAGAATACATATAACTGAGGTGGCACAGTTCTACATGGGATTTCTTTACCGGAAATAGATGAATGATCAACAATGTAAGAAATAAATGGGTTTTTCAAGAACTGCATTTATTGTTAGTGCCTAAAGTTCAAGGCAAAAAATATTACTATAATCCCCATATCATCAGATGAATCAGAAAATTTGATTTGAAAGGGTGTAATTTTTGATGTAGTCATTGAAGGTCAAATCCAATGGGGCCTGGCAGGTCTGCAAAATGGCAGATGTACAGGTGTCCTGCTTGATCTCAAGTTAGTCGCCAACCATATGATACCGAGGTGGTGTCAACAAGACAATGCCAGAGAGGACAAAGAAACCTGAGTCTAACTAAGAGAAAGCTGCAGTTGTGGTGTGTATCCCTCTTGCTGATAGTGTGGCACACCAGGAACCTTAAGATGGCAGACTGCTAGAATTCAGGGAAGCAATGAGCGATATGCTAGGATACCAGAATGCAGGTGAAGCAGCTAAGGTAAAGTTGCTAGGACCCCTAAACTTCAAAAGGCTGGAACAGTGGCCCCTCTGCACAAGTGCAGCTGTATTAGATAAAAGACCGTATTACAAATGTGAGGCTGTTTAGAGATGCTAATCTAGTACAGGTGGAAGAAACAAACTGTGTAATCTGCTCTATCCTGACTCTACTGGAGCCACTACTGAGACTAAGGTGGTTGATTGAAGGGTAAGGGAAGCCCCTTATCATCCCAGGGCAGAAAGGCGGAAACAGGTGAGGTGGTGGAGAAACTGTAGGCTCTGAGGGTGCTGGTGGGTAACTGTCAGCATCTGGTGGTGAAAACGCAGGTTATGCAAGCAGCTAAGTAAATCCTACTTACCAGAGGGGCCTGATGGCTACATACGTGAGCCATCCCCTTGATTGTTTATTTCGATGCTTGGGAACCCACTTGATGAGATGCTAGCCATCTTAGTTGGGGCTCATAGACAAGAGTCCATTCAGATACAAGTTCTCTGGGATCCCTGTAACGATGCAGGTCAGGAGTCTACACCCAATTCAACATCTTTAGGATCTGACTACAGAGTTGAGTAGCAAGCTAGCACTATCTGTGAGGTAGCATATGGTAAGCCTGACCTAGAGTCTGAAGAAAAAAAGCCTACCCTGCTCTGCTAACATGACTGACAACTGTGGGACTCGGCAGCTCAGCAGAACACATCCTACCGGAATCCAACCCCAAGACAGTTGGGGAGACAGTGAACATCTGTACTTTAGAAGGTTGATGGCAGAGAGAGGGGGTTTCCTCCCAAGCTCTGGAGCAAGAAGCCTATCCATACCAAACGCCATCTAAGTACGGAAGGATCTGAGCTTCTTTAAGGTTAAGTATCCTTTAATCAGCTCCAAGCATTAAAATTAGTACAGCAAACACAAGAGCTTCCACCTCGGTGCACAATCTCTTCTCTTTCCCTCAGCTGCTTGAGCCTCAGGAACTCTGTCACATTCTAAAATCGAAAAAAACAAGGAGATAGTTCTTCCATGTATGTGTTTAGGATCTGGCACAACATCCCCATGTCCATCAGCCCTACTCCAATGGCGCTCCGATTTAGAAGAGTTTAAGAAACACCTCTTGAAAGGATACTACGTAACAATGAATTAACAGTCCACATATTGGCTGTCATATCACTCATTGACCTTATGCTTGTCTTTGACACTGTAGAGTGTTTCACTGCCTTTTGGCTACGTTTGTGCTATGGAAATACCACATATATACAGTAGATGAATCCCATTTCTCGGACATATGCCCAAACTGATTATCTATTTACAGACAAATTTCTTTGGACATACTACAGGCAGTTGGCTAGAGCTTGCCAACACAGTCTTGCCATGGTCCATTAACAGATAGGAGAGATATGGTCCTTTTCTCCTCTCTCAGCACACATTGGGGAGACCCAGCTGTAGGAGGACACGGCAGTTAAATGAGAGGATTTGGTGGCCATCAATGAAATAAGACAACTGATATACAGCTCAGAAAGATAGAGCAGAGGTGAGCAAGGGACTCCTGTGGGATACCCTGAAGGTAGTAATTAGGGTTCATCCATACAAGATGCCACAGACCCCAAAAAGCAATAATGATGGCACTCTAATCTAAATTTACACTGGAGCTTAGGGACCAAGAGACGAGGCAGAGACAAGGACTAAAATTAACCTATCAAAAAGGAAAGTTTGAAACAGATACATTCTATTGAAAAGAACAAAGCCAACAACACATTGGCTGGGCCAGGCACACATTTTCATGAGGGAGGTAACAGGACAGATAGATTCTTAGGCAAAAGATTAAGGCCAAGCCAAGTATGAAGCTATATAACAGAGATTCAAGATGAGAGGTGAAGAGTGGAGGCTGGCAAACTCTGGGCCTTCCACAGTTTCCATCAAGGCACTATACATGGCACACCTTTTTAGCACACAAGACAGGTGCATATATTTGGGTAGAGTGTAACTACCCAACTTTGGGTGCCTGAGGCAGAGAGAGAATAAGCTAATAGCCAAGGAGGAAGTACTGATAGAAAGCCTAAAGATGTTGACAACACTGTAGGGGTTTCTGCAGCCTTCTACAAAACTTTCACTGGACAGTCAATCCCATTGCTAATGGAAGTTTTATTGGGCTTGCTGTGGTGTATGAGGTAATGCATGCTATTGCAGAAGCATTGATTCTTACTAGCTAAGTCCAACAAAGATTTAACATCACAAGCTTCAAATCGAACAAAAGTAAATGGTGAACATCATAGCAGAAATCTTTCTGAAGTTTTTTAGCTGCCATGCTAGATAAGGTATAGCTCACTTTAAAAAATGAGGATCAGGTCAGCTACATCCATAAATGCAATACTAGTGATAATACCAAAAAAGCCATGCATCCTAGAGACATAGCCAGGAAAATAGAAGAGATATGGGCCTTCTCTCCTTGCATGCAGAGAAAGCATTTGTCTGTGTGAACTGGAAGATGATGGCTGATATTCTGCTGGTGATGGGGCTGGGTGCTGGCTACCTATAAGCCTTCCTGGGCTAGAATCAATCTGAATGGCCTACTCTCAAGACAAATTAACATCAGACGAGGGACAAGTTGCTCCCTTTACTTACTGCACTTGCAAAAAATTACCAACAATCCCTTATCAGGAGCATTAGCCAGAGGATTGATACCTTCAAGCTTCACAAAGGATATACTGGTGTCTCCGAAGGAACCACAACAAGAGTTGTTGTTTGAGTTGGAGGTGTATAATGTAGTAGAGGGGCTCTATATAAATCTCACTAAAACTGAGGGACTGGCATTAGCCAGTGAGCTCTGATTTATGAACAGTCATCAAGCCAGTAGGCTTTTAAGAGATCAACAGCATGTATACAATATTGGCATATCAGGCTGACACCTATGTTATGTATCTGTGCAGCTGAAAACTAATGGCCCTGTTGAGGCAGGTTAAAGGGTGCATCCTTCTGTGGCAGATTTACACACACTCATGGATAAGATTAATCACAGCCTTAATGAGGATGTTCTTACCGAAACCTTTGTTTCAAGATCTCCCCTTGCCCTTCAAGCACCATGAGGTACCCTATCTCGAAGATATTTGCAATACTTTTATTTAGGTCAGAAAAAAAACACATTAATTTGGAAGAAATGCACCGCCATAAACAGGGAGGACTGAGGAGGGTCCCTGACTTCTTGGTTACTAACAGGCCTCTCTGCTTCATTACATGACTGGATGGTTAATGGAGAGAAATATAGCCTATGGTGCTTTGTAGAACAAAACCTGGCTATGAGGCCACTTTTGAAGGTCTCTCTGGTAGTGAAAGCACAATAAGGAAGGAATGAATACCTCTTGCCCTTCGTGAGACCCAAGCTGGAGGGACAGGGCGCTTGACTTGTAATACTGGCCTGATTTCCCATCTGTACCTATTTACTCGACTGTTCCACAAAACTGACTTCACATAGCGATTTAATAATTATGACTGGCATTCCGAGAGTGACTAGAGATATTTTTTAGACATTGTGATCTCATTATTAAAATAATAATCACAACCTTCAATGCAATGCAGGCAAACATGAGTATGGAAACCATGAATCATAACACTAACATTATTTGCAAATAAAACAATGCGCTCTACAGCCAGATGTAAAGCAGGAGGCTACCAGGGATCTCACACCATGTGAGCAATCCCTGCAGTCCATCTCCTCAACTATGAACCTTTTAGCCAAAATACATGAGATCCTTAAGTCACACTAGTTTAACATTTATTTCCCCTACCAACTGCAATGGGAAAAAGAGCTTAACATCATTAAGCAGTGTGAGGAAATTTTTCAGCAAGCTAATAACTATGCAAGACAGGCTGAAGGGAAGAGGCAATACACAAATTGTATAAAGGTGGCACTACACACCATTTATGCTATATATAACAAACACAACAAAATCAGACAAGAGCTGGAGAAACTATGGAGGAACTGCCACTATATTACATATCACATTGAGCTGTGCAAAGCTGGAAAAATTCTAAGCAGAGGTATGTCACCAATATTGCTCAAGAAATTGGGAATGGGGTTGAAAGATGTCCTGAACTGTTAACTTTGGGTGTGCCATCTGAGGATGATTAATTTGCTCTAATCAATGACGGGAAACCTCATATCTTTTGCTAACGGTAAACCAGATAATCCTGTCCGTGTGGGGGTACTACCAAATCACAACAACGGACCAGTGGCTACAGAGGGTATACAAATTGTTGCACCATGAAAACTAGCCTATAGCTTATCAGACAGCAAACAACTGTCAAACTGTGGAATCAGGGTCATGTCTACCTCAATCAAGACTACAGAGGCCTAACATGCACAAAGAGTTCTAGGGCTGATAGCTAGGGAAAGACAGATCATTGAGAAGAAAGAGTTAGGCGAATGCCTACAATAAGGGAAATACGGTGTTTGAATAGAGGGGGCAAAGGGGTCTGGCAGAAGGCCTATGAAGTGCCTCTTCTTTAAAGTGGTTTTGGAGGATAAGGGTTGTATTTTGATGGATTGTTAGGTGGGCAGGCCTACTTTGTGCTATGAGAATGATGCCAAAAGTTCAATTAAAAACTACTGAAACTAATGTTCAAATCCACAGAAAGAAATAATTTGGCACTTTTCCAAAAGAGAGACAACTCTTTAATCTCAACACTAATGTTTTGACTTCAATTAAGTCTGCTACTTGCTCACTAGATGCAAAGATCTTTAAGTTTGTAGTGTAAAAGTATATAAATAATATGAACATTTTCAAGAACTTTCTATTTCTAAAGAATAACTAAAACCTAACATCAAGTTACAGACAGAAGCTTAACAGAAAATATTGGGCTTGAGCTCTGTTTTGAATGACCTAGGGCCAGATTGATAGTTAACAAATGGTACTTCATCAGTCAAGGTAGCAAAGAACATTTCATCCACCACCCTACGGACTACCATCCACCAAATTTAGAGATGACCACCAGCCTGGCAGTCATCTCTCTACACTGAAAGGAATCGCCATCATGGCAGTTCTTTTCGAAGTGCAAAAGGTTTGGTGAACGGCCACTGTCAGTTTTGATGACCATTCATCAACCTTTTTAAATGTTTTTGTTTTCCTTCCAGAAACACAAAAACAATAACTCCCACCCCTTCACCCCACCCCACACTCTGGAGGTTTTCTCATAGGGTGTGGGGACATTGGTTGATGTCCCTCACAGCCAGGGCTTTCCTGGCCGTGTCAGACAAGAAAAAAATAAATTACACCATTCATCCTAACCAGGCCCTAATCCAACCTTCGTAGGAGCCAGCGGCGGCTCTGTTGACAGATAACTTAAGATCCGCTCATGTCTAAATGAGGCAAGCAGACAAAGGGTTTGTTAGAAAGGGTACTCAATAGCATTTGGAATTATAATGTTTACCTCCTTTGCACACCAGGCACACTGGGGGTGAATGAAGAGGCAGTCTTCACAGGAAGTGGCACTGCCACTGGTACAAATATTGACACCTGCAACAAAAACCACAGGTAAGTGTTAATTCAATGATGAAGCAACCAAACATGAAGGCTTGTGTATTATCACTAACAAATAGTGCTTAGAAAGGTGCCACAGAACATTACAGATTTTAGGCTGGCTGCTCCCTTCCATGGAGACACTTAATGCACATTCTAGAAGGAGCACCCATTTTTCATGATAATTAAAATAACACAACAAAATACAAATAATGCTCTAAACAATCCTCTCAGTGGTTCAGTTACTCCGTCAGTATCTGAACTGAGTAATATAGAGTGGAGCGTGGTAGAATTACTTCCCACCACAAAATTTATTTTAGTGTTATTAAAATCCTATTTTTTAAAGGATCACATAAACTGAAATGTTGACATCCATTGCAGTGATAGAGAAAATTCCAGTTACATTTCCTATCAGGCTTCTAGCATCTAAGCTTCAAGATGCATTTTCTATTTATCGAGTAGAATTTTAATTGTTTCTTCTTTGGTTGCATGTATAGATCAACTTCCAAACACCTGTATGTATCTCCTGGATCAAGTAGAAATAATTTTCAAGTGATCAAGTGGAACTTCCACAAAGATTCATTAATACTTCATAATTAAAATGATAAAACATATAACAGTTGCATGAACCCACCTACCATCAATCACCTTTGAAACAGTTTACTGCAGGAACAAACAAAACCTGGATATATGTTTTTTTATCCTTGCGTTCCATTGTTACTCAGAACAACATCATTAACTTTAAATACTAGATTAAGCCACGTCACACTAAACATTCTGTTGTTTTGCCCTGGTTTCACTGAATGAAGGGCAAGATACTTAGCCAATTGGCAAGCACCCATTCTTCAATAAACAAGCCTTTCTCTGTTGCCTTCACCAATTGAATGACCTTCCTTTCTTTTGATGCTACACAATTGCTTGACATCAGACCACCTATCACAAAATAACACCATAGATGAAGTCTCTGTGACTTTGCAGTGTGCCTTTATTCCAAATGCTAGGCTGAAAACTAATCCTGGCCCTTTGTAAGGCAACTTCCACAGTAGAGCTATTTATGAGTCTTCACCTATATTTTCATCTAAAGTTCTCTTCTACTATGCCTTCTTCTTTGATGTTTCAAATATTAAATATCTATGACTGTGTCAGAAGGTAACAACCACCCACCATAGATTTCCTTAGTGCACCCATCAACTTCTTATCTTAAGTTTCTCTTTTCATGAAAGGAACTATTATTGACCTACTGGCTGGAACTTTGATTGTACCTATAAGTAGCTGTATCTCCACCTATAAATCTTGGCATGATTGTTTTGCCCATGTGTGGATTACTGTCTGCAGAATTTCCACATCAAATGTAGATTCCAACTGAAATTGTTCGATATGATATATCTATGATCCTACCCACAAAAATCTAGGCTGAAAGAAGAAGGTTTCTATTGTAGCGTTACTTATACTTTTAAAGAAGTTTGAAACTTTTAAAAAATCTTGAAAGAATACCGCAAGTACTCCTGGGAAAGTGCATCGATCATTGTTTGCTAGGAGTACCACAGTAGTTGCCCTAATCAGAGGGTCGGTGCTCCCAGGTCGCCACGGGATACTTCCCAGGATCGGGAATCTGGGTTTTTCAAACAATCCACCAGTGTCTACCAGGTCCTGCCCACTTCCAGTGAGCCCTGCCCTCTTCTTGGCCATTTAGAGCAGGACCTGTCTCTCGCAGATCGCCCATCTTTCAAGCTCCCTAGGCCAGACCGTAGCCTGGGGTACCCTAGCACCTTTCCAATTCCTCCTTATTTCCCTCTTTGCAAGTATGAAAGCCAAGTACTGAAACCTGCTAGTTACTTTGGTCTTAGTGGTGTGCGGGAACCAGTTCCGCAGGCAATGCCTCAGGGATTTTGGGATCTCCTTCTGTGTACTGTCCACAACTGCAGCCGTGATTTCCTCCCAAAAGGCCTCTGTCAATGGGCAGTTCTAGAACATATGTAGAAATTCGGCCCCAATCATCCCACATCTCTGGAATGTCACTCATCCTGTATTAAGATACCTATTCACCCTCCCCGGGGTGAAGTACGCCTTGTGGAGAATTTAAGTTAATCAATTTGAAGCAGGCTTTCTATGATAACTTGGGCCTCGGTCTAGGTAAGTCTCCCAGTCGCTCTCGGGTATTGGATTCCCCAGGTCTTCCTCTCATCTTGTCCGTAATGTATCCACTGGTTGTATCATATCTTCCCTTATTGTCCTATAAAAAAGAAACCACCTTAAAGGTCCCTGAGGACGTCATTATGCATTGGCATTGGATGAGATGGTTCTGAGGCGCCCAGCCACCAATGGTTCCTAATCCCTGCCATTACTGCCCTGTGTAGCAAAAAATGCCCTTAGGGAAGGTCAGATTCAGAGTGAAACTCCTCAAAAGGGAGAGTTCCTCGGCTCAAAATAAATCCCCTACTCTTGTCGCGCCTGTTGTCACCCACTTGTCTAGGCCCTGACACCCCACCAACTGTTACCCCCCATGAGCTAACGTGCAGCAAACGTAGGGGCATGTCTGGTGAGTACAGGACTTGTGTAAGTGTTTTGGGTGTGCTAGGATTACTTGCATTTGCAAAAGTGGTGTATCCTACAGATGAAAATTTATGTGTGCAGAAACAAAGTAAAAGTGCTTTTGTAATTATAACTTCCTCCCTACTTCCAGACTAGGAAATTATTTAACTGTGACCTTGACACTTGTACATTTGAAAGCCTTTCCAGGAAGGAGATACCAGTGCAATGTTTAGACACAAACTCAACTCTACAACGAAATGTGAATGCAGACATACCACAATATTTGGTCGTATTTCCTTACTTGTAACTGCACTTTGCATACAGCACTTCACCAATTCTAACTTTGTAAATGAGGGGTGGGATATTTCACACTGAAAATGAAAAGTTAAGTTAACTCAAAGGTGCAAATTAATTTGCGAATCTGGCCCACTCTTCTGAGTTGTTTAAACGCGTCTCAGCACCACACTTTTTAAAATCATTTAAAAAAAACCAAGTATGCCTAAGTTATTTCATGAAATAGGGTTCCATTGGCCAATAGGGTTATTTAGGCCTAGGGCTCATGGCGTCTCAGCCCGGGCCTCTCAGCTAAGGACAGAGAGGACAAAGGCAGTTGTCTGTTTGGGCCTGTTCGGGCCGGGTCGGGCCTAGGGCCAGAAATGCTGCCCAATTTTCCATTTACCAGAAAATACGTTATTCCCTACACATCCTCCAACATCCAAACACAATATCAACAAAAGCATTGAACTCATGCGCCACAAACAGACCACATACAGATTGCAATGTCTCATCAACCATCCCAAAACCCCACATACCACACCTATACACATATCCTCCACAACTACAACATTAAGACACCTTCATTCTCACACCAAACACAACTCTATCCATTACCACTAACACATCCAGCCATCGCCCCCTCAACACAAAACCACATTATACATTACTTTGAGTCATCCACAAACACACTCCCCTTCATACAAACCAACAGCACAAGCCTCTATTTGCTCCTGCCAGACTCCTTTTAATCATGACAAAACCAAAACTCAGCCTTCCCTCACACCATCCAAACACCCCCTACACCAATTACACACAACCATACAATCCTTATACTTCATTCCACCACACATATTACCTCTTCCAGTGATCAAATCTAACACAAATACCCCTAACTCCTGTCCATCCCCTCTTACACACTTCATACACCCATCTCCTACACACATCAACACCCCTTGTAATATTCTAATACCACTCACCAGCACTAATTCACATACAAATCCTTTGCAGAAAACCACTACGTCATTATCTCCTCTCACTACTACACAAAAACAAAACAAACACACACGTCAGCCCATCAAAATAACACAAACTTTCATTATACTTTCTGTCACACCGACTCCCACCCTCATGACTACACAAATAATACAAATCCTGAACCATCTTTACTCCTAAATTCTCACTCTTCACAAACATCTACCACAGGCACTCCAACACATCTACATTCATTCACCCGCCTCACATCCATTGCACAACTTAAAGCTTTACACTATAATCCACGTGCTCCTCCACCACCCCTAACCCATACTCCTTCCACACTAAACAGACGCAAACAAAATAATCAGGCCACTCTTAACAATGCCACATCCCCTTGTCTATTACATAATAAGGCTACTCTACAAAAAGCACTAAACTCATCATGTAACTCTCATCCACCAAGTCCACCACCAAAACACACAGACCCAACAAAATGCCTTCTAAGCCTGCTGGATGAGGAACATTATAAGGAGAAACAGTTCTATTGTGACCCTCGTACAGTTATCACATCTAACAACACACCTGCTACAAGCTCTAAATATACTGCTCACCCTTCTCCAAAACAAAATGACACTGACACACTAACGCACATTTTCTAAACTGCCTGCTCGTAAATGCTCAATCTCTCTAAAAAAAATAAGCTTCACATATTCGACCTGCTCACTGACACAACCTGACTAACTATTCATAAGAGACTCATGGTTGGGAGATGACATGGCCCCAGTGTTACATGAAGCCGTTCCTCCAGGCTATCAAACCATCACACAAAACTGTATAGGCAGAAGAGGAGGTAGTCTAACTATTATATCCAAACAAGCAATAAATCTCAGTGAAACAGACAACATTCCCATACACGGTTGTGAGGCCCTCCTCACCAGATGCAACCCTTCACCAACTTCCTCCTGTAACTTTCGCCTCCTTTACAGACCTCCACCTAACAATTCAACATTTCCAGACACTGTTCTAGACACATTCTCAAACCTTATAACAATATACTCCAACCTATGCATTCTTGGGGACCTAAACATTTGGTTTGGCAATCCCAATTTGACCCATCCAAAAGCTATCACCACTGGTCTAGTCACATTGAACCTACATCAGATTTGACACAATCCCACACACATCACTGGACACATCTTAGATGTCATTCTTGCAAGCCCTGGACTAGTTACCATTCAAAAAGCCACACCAATCACATGGTCAGCCCACCATTTGTTAACTTTATGACATAAAACACCACAAATCAACACACCCCATAACACCTTTCAAACATACATCTATCGACCATGGAACAAACTCAATTTTGAAGACATAGAAACACAACTAATAGCCAACACAGATCTAGATACAATAAATTATGTTCCAAAACGTTATGAGTGGCTACAGGAAGCTTTCGATATTCTAATACCACTCAGAAAAACTAAACAGGACAAAAGAAAAACAACACCTTGGAGAAACACAGAACTAAAAAAAGATAAAGCAACAAACAAGAAGGCTGCATCTGACCTGGCACAAAACAAACAACATTTAAGATAAACTTCAGCTACACAAAGTTAACAGAATATACAAATCATCAATCAAAAAAGCTAAAAAAGGTACTACTCAGACAGAATTCAAAATGCTAAATCTGCAACTAAAGAATTTTATAAAATTCTCAATTAATTTAAAAAATCTCAAGATTTCACGAACAAACTGGAAATTCATTACACAACCAAGGCAGACACAATTGACTCCTAGTGAAAACAAAAGAAAACCATCAGCACTAACAAGTTTCCTAAAATCCCCTCCAAGAATAAACTAACCCAGCCCTCTGCACTCCTTCAAACTAATATCACATGGTGAATTTATGGATTTGGTCAAAGCAATCAGGCCTTCCGCCTGCCTTTCTGACCCTTGTCCACCACATATCTTCAAGATTTTTTTTTTATCTACTTCTGCTACCACAACGTTAAGAAGAATCATCAATACCTCTTTAACTACGAGACCTTTTCCTAAAGACCTGAAAACGGCATGCATAACACCAGTTATTAAAGAAAACAACCCTGGACCTGCATGATTCCAACAACTACAGACCAATTACAAATTGACTTTTCCTGGGCCAACTGATAAAAAGAGCTGCATTCGCCCACATGTCACAATTCATTGAAGACAACTCCATACTTTCAGACTACCAAACTGGATTCCGCCCAGGAAGAGGCGCTGAATCTGCACTCATAGCAAACTGGGATGAACTTAGAAACACAGTTGACCGCAATGGAGTTGCTGCACTACTTCTCTTGGACCTATCAGCTGCCTTTGATACTGTTGTCCATTACACCCTAATTCAAAGACTCTATGAAGCCGGCATAGAAGGGACTGCACTTGACTGAATTACATTCTACCTTCAAATAGAACACATATAATCTATTCTTCCCCCTTCTCATCCAACCCCTACCTCACAAAAGCAGGGGACCCTCAAGGATCAATCATCTCACCTATGCTTTTTAACATCTACAGGTCATTACCAGAATTGGTTAATTATTTTCAACTCACATGCTACAACTATGCAGATGACAGACAAATACTCCTTAAGTTGGAATGCCCCAAAGACAATAAAAACTCACAAATCTTCAGTTGCCTCAGAGCAGTTGATGAGTGAATGACTTGGAGCCATCTCAAATTGAATGCTTCCAAAACGGAAACACTCATGTGGGGGACTGGAAGAATTATGACCCACTGTGCGCGTGGCCTGACGGTCTGGGACCACCTCCTCAAGTATCTAAGGAAGTTAAAAACCTTGGAATTATCCTGGACCCCAAGTTAACAATGAATGCTCAAGTGGACAAATTAGCACCATCAAGCTTCATCACCTTGAAGACTCTGACGCATCTTCCCTAACAAGGTGCAGGCTACTATCTCTCTTGTGCTATCTAAACTGGATTATGTCAATGACCTCTACCATGGATCATCTACATCTACATCTACTATGAAAAAACTACATTGTATTCAGAACTCAGCTGCCAGGCTACTATTACATGGAAAACCAGAAGCCCACATATTCCCCTGCTTTGACAGCACTACACTGGTTACCAGTTGCCAGAAGATCCACCTTCAAGCGCCCTTGATCACCCACAAAGCTATACGTGGAACAGGACCACTTTTCATCATAAACAAAATCACCAAATACATTCAACAAAGAAACCTCCACTCAAGATTGGCACCCGCCTTAAAACACCACCATACAAGAAAAAGACAATAGGTGGTATATCCGTCTCTGTTAAAGCAGCCAAACTATGAATTCATTAACCCCAAATATATGCTCCACGAATAACTATCTTGTCTTCAGAAGACTACTCAAGAGTTGTCTCTTTCCTTCATAACCACCATATTCAAACACCAATGGACTGCATATGCCTGTGTAGATAAATATTTATAATCGGATTATGTGTATATTCTAGATGTGTATAGTTATTTAAGAAATATGTAAAGTTACTATTTCATGAAAATAAAATAAACACTCTCTTTAAACTTGCTTAACAAATGTATTTCTACTCAGAATTAAATGTATATATGTGTGTGTGCATGGTGTGTATATGTATATTTGGGTGTATATACATATATATTTGTATATTATTCTATGCTTAACATGTTCATAGCTCATTGTACAGCTCCTAGATAAGTTGTTATATTAGATACTTATGAATCCCTGCTTTCTTTGTTTATGTCACAATGAGCAAATTTTATCCTAACTAATTTTAACAGCAAGCATTCCGCTACTGAAAAATTGAGGAATGAGAAATGAATGTTAGAAAAGTACACTTATTAATTAACATCAAATACTGCAAATCCTGAAAGTCTGTTTATACAATACAACTTTACATCTCATTATTATACCCATTATTATATTCCTTAAACATATATTCCTTTACTATGTATTTACATATCTATTTATTTATTACTCTAGTCCTACTGTACTAGAGAGAGAAAAACAATAGTAAGTACATAAATATATATTTAATATTAAAATAATGAATTAATAAATAAACAATAAAATAACATTTACTCTCTCGTAAGCTTTACTCTGTCTCCCCATCACCCTATGTCTCCAATCAATCCTCTATCCCCACTCTGACTCATCCCAAACCCATTCTACTACTTTGTTCTCCAAAGTATCCCTGCCTAAGCTCTTCCCTCCTCTACCACATCTAGCTCACCCCAAACCTTAGTTTATTACTATGATCTCCCAAACAACCCTACTAAATTCTCCCTCATTTATCTCACCTTTGACTCATCCAAAACCCCTTGTACTACTATGATCTCCCTAACTCCTTTCCACATACTCTTCCCTCCTCCATCTCTCCTTTACTCATTCCAAGCCTCATCCTATTACTATAAACTCTCAATTAACACTTCTGGATTCTTCCCTGCTCTAGACCTCCATTACTATATTCAATCCAACTAACAAACTCACATATCCTCCACTCAAATTAACTCATACTAATATTGATACTGTACTCATATCCACCACTAATTTCTCTTGGGTTCTGGAGTAGTGTGCTACTCGCCGAAAAACGCTTCAACATCTCATCAGGAGTAGGAAGCAATATATAAATACAATTACGAATCGTCGTAGTTCATTAAAAAAGGCCTTCAGCGTATCCATGGGAGCAGTGAATTCTAATTAGATGCTTTCATGTCCTAGACGAGAAAATCAATGGTGACACAGAGAAGCTTTTCTGTGACAACCTATCTACTGGAAGTCAAGCAACTAATGTAAAGAGCACTAGGCCCTCATCCCCAAATGATACAACCCCTCAAATTTGGCAGCTTTTCACTTTATGCAGCATTCATGTTAAGGCCTCTATAGAAAATTAGAGGAGAAAAAGGGAGGGGGGAAGCGAAGAGGAAGAGAGGGGGAAGAGAGGGAGGAGAGAATGAGGACAAAAGGAGAGAGGGAGGAGGCAAGAGGGAAGAGATGGAGGAGGAGTGAGGGTGGAAGACAGAGAGGGATAGAAGAGGGGGAATAAATTAGAAGGAGAAGAAGAATGAGGACAAGTGGAGTGGGTGGGAGAAGGAGGGGGAATCTCTTTTTGTATTATTTAGTGCTTCCTACCACACTTATACCATTTGTTATCAATGTCAATAACAGATTTCACCATTCCCCAATTTATGATGTTGTTTTTATGGCCATGAGAAGGATGAAAGGCCAAGTGAGCCTAGATGAGATTTGGACCCATGACATCCTGCACACTGCTTGCAGAGGCGTTCTTAAGGAGTTGGGTATTTGGGGTGTGACACCCCAAAAAATTACATTCTTGACTTGGTAAGTGGGTCTGGTGGTCCAAAGTCACATCTGCTGTATATTAGTTTTTATCATCATCCTGGTTCCATTAAGTGGTTTTAACTTGTTAATTTTTGGATCAGAAACAAATATATTTAGGCACAGATTTACGAAGACTTGGAATCAGGGTTGCGTCTCTTTTTTATGTAGCCTACAACACAAAATCCTTCTTGGTATTTACAAAGCCACACAAATTAGTTAGTGAGAAAAAGTAACACAGCAGATTGAGCTCCCTTGCGTTACTTCCCGTCAGTTAGGTGTTCCATGGGTGGGGCTTGACTGTTCATGTGCATCCACCCATGGATTTTGATTCAAACCCATATTAAAAAAGGCCCAGATTTACAAAGATTTTACAACCGGGTTCCATCACTTTTTTGACACTGTGTGATACAAGATCTTTTTGGGGTTTTACTAAGCCATGCAAATGTCAATTTGCAACCTTTGTAAGAAAAAGAAATTCAATACATTGAGATGCTTGTTATAATTTGCATCAGATCGGTGTTTGATGGGTGGTACATGGGCATCCCCATGCATTCACCAGTGGATTTTGAAACAAATCAGCATTTACAAAGACTTTTAGAAGTGTTTTTGCGCCAAATGGTGCTACTGCCTGAGGCTGCCTAATGAGGAGAAATAACTTTATTTCTCCACATTACTTCCTCTATGCATGTGTGCTGCATGCATCACACATACAAAGATAAACATGTCTCAAGGGATAGGTTTTGTGCTGTGAGGTACTCCTTCATGCACAAAAACTTTCCTTACCATAATGTAGACACCCGCACACTATAAGCGTAAGGATGCCTGTGTTCGTGCAGGGCCGCCTAACGTGCCCCAGGCCATGAAGAGAACAGAACTATGCTATTTCTTTGAAGACACGGTTCAGTTCTGCTCTCTTCAGACGGTGCAACACAGAGTAGCAACTTTGCTTGCTGCACTGTGTTGCACAACTACTTTGCAAATATGCCTCTTTGTGACCAGTCTACCAAAAAAGTAGGAAATCTAGATGTAATGATGTTTGCGTTTTGACCACTGACTCCATGTTGCTTGTAGCCTAGCAGCACACCGTCACATTGGTGACCATGAGCTTCGTTTTGCATATTGACTTCACTTCACGCTTAAATTAGCATTAGCCACTGCCACATTAGAAGTGCAGAAGCGGCAAGTATTTTTCCATACACAACATGTTATGCAACATGTTTTTCGCTCATGTTTTTACTCGACATGTCTGCGTGTTCTTTCTCATCAAGGGCTACGGCATAACATGGGGAAGGCAGGAAGATAAAAGTGTACTAGGATGATGTTTATAGTACAGCAGGGTTTGGTTTTGGAGGGGCACCTTGGGATCCTGGCCAGCTCCAACGTGCTCCTTACAAAACTGACCTGAAGTAGCCAGCATTTTTTAACAACAATTTGTGGAGCGGGAAGGGTTTTCTAGAAATCTCCTCTCTGGCATTTTGAAGATATCTAAGAGACCGAGACCAGTTTGACCATGAAGTGATTCAGACCTCTGGCAGGAGCGGAACGGTGATGCCTGTCATTCTTCCCGTGAGGGTAGATCGCTCTCTCTTCACGGTCGATCTTGTGATCAATGGCCTGGTTTTGGTGGGAGAAAGATGAGGCGGACTCAGCTGTGCCCCATTGTGATGAATTTTCATCTCTTATTATCTGCTTTGCATTGTGCATGAATATATATATATATATATATTTGCTGTTTATAGATTGAGGTAGAGAATTCTTTGTACATGTTTTCATTTCATTGCTGCGCACATGTTTGGAACATGCACTTTCTGTTGTACTGACCTTTCTTTACGAGCCTTGCAGAGTGATTTAATACATGTATTTCCTAGACTAAGAGTTGCATACCAGAGATTATTTTCAGTGTGTGTCTTTCATCTCGGTCCGTAGTGAAGCAAAACACTAGACCCATAGAAGTACTCCTTGAATGAATGCTAATTTACAAATTTTTTGGAATTCACAAACATGGACAGCAGTAGGATGGAAACCTATGGCAGTCTCAGGTTTCCTGGGATACTACTGGCAAACACCCAAAAGTTGATAGGACTATGTTTGCAAACAGTCTAGGCACTGGCAGTCCCTCGGGGTAGCTTTCCAAACCCTTGTTCTTTCCAGAATGTGCCACTCTAGACAGGGAGAATGATTTAGGATTTAGCAAATGAAGTGAAGGCAGACAGTGTTGAGGAGGACTTCACTGCCTTTACTCCAGCCATCAAAATAAGAGATTTTGGCAGCCAGTTCGTTTTTAGAAAAGAAAAAGAAAAAAAATTAATGACCCCCACATCAGCTTTCTCCCATGGCCTGTAGTGTTTTTTTCCAGACCATTACTGCCTGTATATACCTGCCGTTGATGAGCAGTAAAGAAAAACAAAAAAACATCTGACTGTCTTCTCTAAATAGGGCAGATGGTCAGTTGGCTTACTTTTGATGCCACCTACTCCATCTGGCTGCTGAAGGGAAATTAAAAATGCCCCTCAGGCCCCCGCACCCTGATTTTCGGCTTGTAAATATAACCTATAACCTCAAGCAAATGACCCATGCCGGGAAGCATACAAACTTGTTTTTGATGGAACTTTATAAAAATGTGGAAAGTTCACAAGATGTAACTTCTCTCCAGCAGCTAAGCAAGTGAGAGGGGACATACCTGTAAATTACAAAACGTCTATGATAAAAGGGTGAATAATAAAGGGATACAGTCACAGGTGCCTTTTGTTTTCTTTGGGACCCATGAATGAGATTCATATGAAAAGGTTTCAGAATGTTTATGTCCTCTGGACAGCGTGGCGCTATATTAAGGCCACTGTTGGAAGCTGTCTGGTAGTTTCCCAAGGAAGGCCACTATATGGCTTGAAAAACGGACTTTCTGTTGAAGGATGGGCTAGTGCCTTAAAAGCAAATTGGCATTCTGCTTGGTACTGAAAACACTGCACAGGGACGGTATGCCTAGGGGAATGGGAAACTATGTTAATGTTGTGGTGAGCAACTGAGGTCAAAGATATTTTGTTTTCTTTTTTTCTCCAAATAAACAGACTTCATATGCAACCTACAATACCTTGTTACTCTATAACTCATTTGCAAGCTGTTTCTCGGAACATGAGTATCACAGGCCACATTGGCATCTCCACAGTGGCTCATTTTATATTTATTCATAAGTAGGGATAATGGAAAACAAACTTCTAACATCAATCGTTATTATGGGTCAAGAAAGATTTAATAGGATATATTTTAAAGAATGCATGATCCGTCAAAATAAATTATAAACTGGCTACAACCACAATCAGTGCAAAATGCAAAACCAGAAAACAAATAAGTGGAAAAGAATAGCAAATATGTCACTGGGATTTACAAGGCCAAAAAGACACAAGCATGAACCTAGTGTTCCTGAAAAGCTGTATCTGGTTTTATAATGCAGACTGTACAAAGGAAGAAGTGATCGCTCTTTCTGTAATAGGCGTCAGTACTTTCATTTTGCTATGGAGAAACCCTTGATTTCATGGTTCATTACAAGATCAGTCGCACCAGTCCTTAATTTGAGCCGTGGTTGCAGGTGGTGGGCACCAGAACCTGGGGCCTGATTTAGATCCTGGCGGTATTACCGCCAAGCCGAGTCGGCAGCGGCCAGAAAAAACTGTCAAGGCAGCGGTCTACTGCCCACTGTATGTATTTTTGGCTAAGCCAAAGACCCCTACAAAAGAGTGTAAATCGTCTCAACAGCTGCATCTCGCAGCTGATGCAGCGGACTCCAATGCTGATGAGTAGGCCCTCTGTCGCTGCCTTGACGGCGGCATCCCACTTAGCCTATTTAAATCACACAGTTGTGTTGGCAGTGTTTCAGAGACAGGCCCATGACAGCAGAACCCATGCAGTATAGTAGCATGGTTGTGGCCACTGGTTAGATACAAGTAGGCCACAGCTGTTTTTATATTGGACAACTGACAGCTGCAAAACACACTATAAAACACACTCCATTCCAGACCACAATCCTTTGGCATTCACTGCAGAAGACCATTCAGGCACACAATATTTCCAGCCAGGAGACAGGTTTTTGCTATGTTTTTCCTATCCCTCCGTGTTTTTGGACATTTTTACTTGATAGCATTACATTTATTTTTTTAAATACTATAAAGTATTTTTTGTTATTGAAATTCACAACAGTAGGAAGAATAAATCCCAGTTTCACAGAGCGGGAACTGACTGTCATGGAAGTGGTGGTGGTTTTGTCAGCCTCTCCTAGTGGTCCAGAGAACCGTCCCCTCTGGGGTGAAGGTAAGGTGGGGGGTGTGGAACAGGTGCAGGGACTGGGGTGGGATTAGTCGGCTCCTCATATGGCCGAGCCTTTCTGTCTGTGGCAGGCAGTGTTGTTATGGTGCCAAATGTAGAGGGTACACAGACGGGCAGGTGGGATTGGAAAAGCCCTGCTCACATGGTGACATATGTCGAACAGCACCCCAGTCAGGGAGCTCATATTTGCATTATGGTTACGTATATCCAACATGCACCCCCTTGATTTCCCTTCGCTCAGTTACTACCTGGCCCTTCACGTCTTGTGACTGCTGGACTGCTCCCAAGACTCGGCCATTGCCGGTCTGACTGACGAAGACCCCAGTGGACCCCCTGTGGAAAACCCACAGATTCCCTCACACGACCTCTACCCCCACTACCCTGTGCCCTACAAGCAGTGCGCCCCATCACACTAGTTCCTGGCAGAACTGGAGGAAGTGTTGTTGTATTCTCAACAGCAGCCAGGACTGGGGGCACAAGATTGGTATAATGTTCATTTGGACACAAGAAGTCGAGGTATCCATTGGCTGAGGTGCTGGCATAGCTGGGGTGGGAGGTGTAGGTGTGGGCCAAGTGCACACCACTGGAGCTGTCTGGCCAGACTGGCCAGATGGACCAGGGTGCTTATGATCATCTGGACTTGCAGAAGTGGTGTCCTCACAGACGTTTTGCCCCTGGTCTGGAGTGGAAGTGTCTTGGGTGGTAATCTATCTATTTAGCAATGAGTGCTACTATTCTCTTAGTGAGGATAAGGATTATTCAGGTCCTGACGAATCTCCACTACATCTTTTAAACTATTTGAGCGAGAAACATGTTGACCAGGTTTCAGGGTTATGTAGTGTAGGAATTACCCACACATGACTCACTTTTTGCAGACGCCAATAGTTGAGGGGTGAGGCATACATCAGACATAGTTTTGGGAGAACCAAAACATTACATCTTCTGTCCCCTATCTCTGTTTTTAATCTTGACAGGGGTGAAAGGTTAGAATAAAGGTTTCTCTTTTTGACACCCTTAGTCAATTTTAAGATACTTTTTTCACCCTATCCCTTATTCTTGCATTCATCTCTGGCAAAGCTATCGAAAAGATCTTCAGTAAAGAGCCTCCTTGAGGGGCCCATCAAGCATTGCAGTGCCAACCTCACGAGGAGCATGGCCCAATTATGAAGCCTGTCACTGGATGGTGAGTGAGGGCCCTTGTTCCCAGTATATAATGCTTGAAGAGACCTTGTGACTCCTGCCCGGGTTGCTAGTATGGAGCCTTTCCCTATGGAACTGTGCGTCTCATATGTTTTTATGTGACTAGGGAGACTGATGCACTGGACCATATAAATCACCCATAGTTGCCCCCCTTTTCTTCTTTTTGTAATGGAGATACAAACCTAAGATAACCCCTGCTCACCATCTTGGTAGCTTGGCACAAGCAGTCAGACTTATCTCAAAGGCAATGCCTAAAGTATTTGTACAAACACACAGTAACACAGTAACACAGTGCAGACACCACAAAAGCACCTCACACCAGTTGAGAAAAATAGCCAATATTTATCAGAATAAAACAAGACCAAAATGACAACAATTCAACATACACGAGCAAAGTTATGAATTTTCAAAGACTGAACTTCAATACACCTTTTAGAAACACAAATGCTTCAATTTGGTGTTATCACGGCGTTGTGACAGAGTTGTTCCCCACAATCCGACATCAAAGGCGCCAGTCCCGGAGTCGCACAGACCCCCAAGTACAGTACCTTTTGAAAGTGAGGAAACAAGCCGGTGCATAGAGTCGGGGAGGAGAGGCGTTGCTGGATCCAGTGCAGCATTGGTCCTTTGCTACAGAGCAGTGGGGCTGAGGAGTCGATGCAAAGTGTTGGTTCCTTGCAGAGGAGACGACGCAGCGTTGGTGCGAAGCATCGTTTCCTAATGCTCCTATGGGATCAATGTCCGGCGGGTCAAGTCACGGTGAGGCGACCTCACAGGGTCGCATTCACGCTACGGGGCTGCAGATGCCACAGTGGAGTCGGGTGTCACGGACCTCGGTGACACAGCACTCTGGACTCACAGAATCATGGGACGTCAGGGGGGCTGCAGGAGCATCAGGCCTGCGATGTCAGTCGGGGTTGTTGCAGTCCAGCAGGGACCATGGCTTCGGTTGCAGGCGGTAGCGCGGGGTTAGGCAGCGTCATCAGTTCGGGCGTAATCCGGTGTCAGTGCATTTGGTTTTTCCTGGATTTTAACTAGCTTTCACTCTTAGGGCCCAGGAACTGGAATAGGTACTACCTGGCGAGTCCACAGCAAGTGGACCCAGAGGCTAGTAGGTGAAGTTTTTGCTGTCCCTGAGACTTCTTAACAGGAGGCAAGCTCAGTCCAAGCTCTTGGAGAAACTTCACAAGCAGAATACACATAAAAGTCCAGCCTTTGTCCTCGTTAAGGCAGAATCAGCAACTACAGGCCAACCCAGCAAAGCACAAATAGTAAAGGGGCAGCACTCCTCCTCCAGTTCTTTCGCTCTTCCCCTTGGGAGAGGTTCCTCTTGATACACAAGTGTTCTAAAAGTCTGGGGGTTTGGGTCCACTACTTATACTAATTTCTGCCTTTGAAGTAGGCAGACTTCAAAGGAAAGTCTCTGTTGCTCACAAGATCCTGTCTTGCCGAGGCCTGGCCCCAGGCACACTCCAGGGAGTTGGAACCTGCATTGTGGGAGGACAGGCACACTCACAATAGGAATCCTAGATCAATATCATGGCAGTAACAAAATTTAAGGCCACATGACCAGTACAGAAAGGGCACTGTGGCAGTATCTGGGACAATGACACATTTGTCAGTCAGTGGTGTCCAAACAAAAAAGTCCTATCAAATATGAGGAGACACAACAACAGCTACCACCACTGTCCACAAATTGAAGATTTAGCCAATGCGAAGGAACAATAGTATAATAGGGCTGAACATAAAAATGTGTGGCTTGAGCAAGTAAAGTGGCACATTTTGCCTCAATGACACCATCACACAGAAAACAGGTCTAATTCAATTTTCTGAACTTCCATACTATCAGAGTGCAAGTTGTCTCTCCACAAGATTTGTCCAACCCAAATGGGAGTCTATCCCAGAATCAACACATGTTCACTTTATACTTTCCAACAGCAACATATCACTGCAAATGTCACAACTTTGAAATGTTCAAATGAAGATGACATGGTGAAGGACCCTGAAACAGAATAAAAAGGTAAAAATAATAATTTCACACACTCAACCTGACTCTAATGACGAGTTATTAGGACTCACATACTTAGCACAAGCAAAATTCAGCCACATCAATGTCCACAGTAGTCAATGTAGGAAATCTCACATCCATTAACATCTATGTCTTAGAGTTTCCTGCACTTACCATTCCTACCAAATTACCATTGCAGACTAATATGTTCACTATATCACAAGTTGGTCTGACATTGGAGGTTGCAATTGGAAGAGGCACACTTACACTCAGGTGAAGAAGTGGGCGATCAAACTTCACATACATCCTCACCTGGTGGATCATCAAGGACTCCCTCATCTGCAATTACAGGAATGGTCCTCCGCAGAGCGATGTTATGGAGAATGCAGCAGGCAACCGTGATTTGGC
This sequence comes from Pleurodeles waltl, assembly GCF_031143425.1. NCBI lineage: Eukaryota > Metazoa > Chordata > Amphibia > Caudata > Salamandridae > Pleurodeles > Pleurodeles waltl. Next base: position 1,300,940,234 of record NC_090440.1, read on the forward strand.
ACACCTTATTGGGTGAATAGAGGAAGGCTCAACCTGTCTTGTCCAGGCCGCTAAGGCTACGTTTCAGGTACCTGAAGGCCTGCTTCACTGGCCTATGTGTTATTCCACGGGCCTCATTGAAGAGGACTTCCCCTTGTGCTATTAGATTCCTCAGCAATGCCAATAAACATGGTTGGTTAGTATGTGTTGAGGCTCCTATATGGAAGCAACACATCAACAGATGACTTGCACAACCAGCCACTGTCCCTTCCTAAACTAGGATTCAGGCAGAAGATCAAGTCATATTGTACTTACCAACAAGCCGGGTCCTCTCCAGCCCAAGTTAGGTCATATGCATGGGTATGGTGCTGTTCCATACTACGAATAAATCATGTGTTGACCCAGGAAAGCGGGGACACACACTTTAGATGTATAAATCTGGTAAGCAGACAACTTGCACATTGATGGAATGGATGTTATTTTGATTGCGGTAGACCTCTTACCTTGCATGTGGTGGCACCAAGGCAGTATGCATGACATCTATTGCTCCAACCACAAGTGGTAGTCCACCAGAAGCATAAAATGCTCCCTTCACAGTGGCCAAATCCTGTGGACGTAGGAATAGGATGTAGTTGTTGATGTGTCTCATCAAGGAAGCATGGACTTCCTGTAGCACACCAATGAAAGTTAAAATAGGACATGCCCCCAGATACTGCCACAGCGTACTGAAAAATGCTAGTGGCCACAAAATGCAGACTTGCCATGAGCTTTACTATTGGTGTTATGGCTGTTGGATTCATATTACGAGGCAGAAGATCAGGCTCCAACTGATGACACAAATCCAGCATAATTTGCCTATTTAGTTGAAATTTCTTTATGAAGTCCCTTTTCTCCACAGTGGCAAACTATGGAAAGGGCTGGAATACCCGAGGCTGTCGCCTCCTACCCATGGCTGGGTTTAGATGCCTGTATGTATGGAAATAGAATTATCAGCAGACATGGACCCACCATGGTTTTCACATCAACATACATCTTCAGTCTTGGTGACTTTAGGAATGTCATAGTGTAATACATGTACACAAATTGTTATCCAATATTTTGAAGCTCAAAAAACATTTTGACTTATTAAATATTATTTTGAATTATGTGCAAATAATACAATTTTTTTTAAAGTGCATATAAATACCATCAACTGAGGTATTTCCGTTGTGTCACACACAGCCACGTTTCACATGTATTGTGTCATATCTTGCCAACAACAGTATTGTTCATATCAGACATTTAAAAATACACTAGCCTCCATTCTGAATGCAGGTGATGCAGTAAAAATTAAAAAAAGCCCAGCTACACCCTCTGAAATGGCAGCTGCCTGACCTTGCCGTCTGGACATTAGCTACCCGACGGCTGTCAGTAGACGCTGACTACATAATAGGTGGGAACCACCACCATGGTACCTGCCATAGGCTAACGTGTGTGATGGCTACGCAAGGAAGCCATTGGCTGTGTCCTTCTCTGCCATTGATCGTGTCCCCCTTGTACTTGTGCGCTGTGTACTGCTAAAATAATCACTTGCCTCCAAATACTACTGTCAAACAGACTTCCTCATTACTGCTGCTGTTTCTGACCTCTGTGAGCCAGGATGACAGGCAACGCAGGTGACTTGGTCCATGCCTTCAGCACGGATGAGCTAGAGCTCCTTGCCAGGGAGGTTCTGTCACTTTATAGCCAACTCTACCGGAGCCCAGAACAACAGGTACAGGTCTGATTATGGCAAGTCTGACTGGGTAACTACTTTCTTTTTAATCCACAGGCTGATTTGTCTTTTTTGGTTAATGGGAAAAGTGTTATAATTGGGGTTAACTGAATGATTTAGCTGGTACATATTGCTGTTTGCTACTGTCTAAAATGTCTGTGCACAGCAATGTTAAGTCTCTTTAAAGTGGAAGCTGTAATGTGTGTCCATGTAACACGCAAATCATATTTCATCACACAAACTGCAGGCCACTAACTACCAGTGGCCATTAGACAGTGTACCAGTAGAATGACTGACAACATACAGCCCATGTAGAAATGATAGTGATGCTGAGGGAAAAATGTATAGGATCTGGAGTAGTCTGATGCTGTACTGTCAAGTGGGATTCTACCCCATTATATGTATTAGGCTGCTCTGTATGAATTCAACCTGTCATGTAGCCACATATAGGGAAAGTTATTTTATGTGCAGAAAGTTCACATGGCAGCTTCACAATCATCCATCCCAGTCTGTCCCACTCCAACACACAGTTGTTCATACATCCCCCAAATCCCAGGTCTCACTGACATATAGCAGCTCTTCTATCTTGACTCGAGACACTGTATGTAATGCAGACCCTGGGTTCGGACTCTTGGGAGTTTAGGCAGGAAGCCAATGTAGCTGTGCGTGGTATTCTATGCAAAGATAGTACAGGTGGTTTGCACTCTAGTAGCTGACAATGATAGTGAGTGATCAGGGGTGGCTCTCACAACAGGATAGGTTGCATAGCCCTGGCCAAAATGATGTTGTAGATCTGACTAGGTAACATGATGAGCTAGCAAGATTGGTTGATGCTCAGGAGATCACTGCTAATCTATTTCCAAGCTACCTTTAAAGATTTTCAGGAAAAACGTAATCATTGTTTCGAGAAAATATGTGTGAATATCCAAAGCATAATGTCACAGCAGTACTGCCAATCAGAAACACTCAAATTTATTTTCTTGTTCTGTTCTGTCAACCATACGTGTCAATGCCATCACAAAAAAAGGTGCAGACCCTGGGGGTCGACAAGTGGTGCAGCCTGCACTGTAGGAAGAGGTGGGGGAACCTGCGTTGTGCTACGAGAAAACCAGCAGAGAGCCAAGTCGGGCAGTCTTCCCAGCGATCCAGGTGGGTGCGTCGCACCCTGACCCCACGAATGGCTTGCATCCTTGCGGTTGCTTACCGTGAGCTTGATAAGCAGATGCGGGCCCAACAGCAGCAACAAAGGGGTAAGTCATTGTCTGTAGTTTGTGTTGTGTTTTAACCTCTTTACTATCCAGCTATGTTGTATGCCATCAACATTGAGCTTGACACATATCCAAAGCCCATGAGGATTGCTGGAGTTATAAGTTGATCAGAAAATGTCTGATGCTGCATGTGGTGTATTGCTTTGTGCTGAAGGTTGCCACTAGATTCCTCCTCACAAGGCAAGTACTGTTGTGGGCAGACCCATGGTGGCATAAAAACGTAGGGGTGTTCAGCGGTTTTTCAATGACGTGAGGGTCAGTTTCACAAAACATGCTCCATTTCATGATTGGGTCAGGTGGGATGGTACATCACAATGTTAGTAGTTAATCTAGGCCCCATTACTGGTAATTGTGGCAACTGTGCATTCATAATGCAGCTCATATGTCAGACTTGACATTGGGAAGTTGGTGGTATGACAAAATGAGAATGTGCATCTGCACCAAATGTATGGGAATTCTGTGTATAATGGTATCATTCCTTATCTTAGACATGTTTGAAAGCAGTTTGCTCAGAAACGTCTAATAAGTTAATGTGGACAGTAGCAGGTTGCCCTGAGTTCTTAGTCCTTCACAAATGTGCATGTCTAATTGGCAACGTGAAACTGTCAGCCAAAATATATTGATTACAACAGACAGGATTGTGTCCACATTGGTGAGTGAGTTGTACGTCACAAAGACAACATTTTGGTGTCCTTAGTTCTGCCCAAAGGAGAAACTGATGATGGAGAGCAGTGTGATACTGAAAGGGGATAGAAGATTATATCACATAGATGTTGTTGTGTCCCATCATGAGCGGTCAATTTCCATCCCAAAGGCTCGGCCTTTGGGAAAAGTGAATCTGCAGTGGTTCAAAGGTATCTCCAGGCCTATGTGTTTACTCATGCTATTGGAACCCTTTCTCATAGAGGGGACTTCAAGTATATAAGTGACAAAGGCATACGTGATATGAAAGCTGTGATGGAGGATTACTGAACTTAGCGCAAATGTTGTGTCATATACATTGATGTCCAACTGTATTTTCCCACATACCCTAAAACAGTTGTATCTGTGTTTTCAGCATAAACTGGGCAAAGTGAATGTGACAGCGGCCACGTCTGTGGGATAAAGCTGGCCACAGGGGATTGGATGTGGACATCACCGAGTATTCCAGTGGCAAGGAAGGTGAGGGGACTGGCCAGGAGGCCACAAGTCATTCAACATCTTCCTCGGAGGCCTCCAATGAAGACCAGTCTCTAGTGGGGGCACACCCTAGAGCAGCTGCGACACCTGCATTGTTGTCCATCCCCCCATTTCAATCTCCACCATCCCTCTAGTTCCCCCCACAGTTGGCCATAGCTGCTCCCATTAAAAGAGCAGTGTCACATTTGTTGCAGGAACCTCTGCTCCTGCCCTGGTGTTCCAGGTTGCGCTCTGTCAGGAGGCTGTAGAACTCTTAGGGACAATCGCTATAGGCCAGACCGCACTTCTGAATGCCATCCAGGAACCGGCTGGCTAGAACACCCAGATGCTGACTTACTTGGATGGCATTCATGGTGCCCTGTCTGGCCTACAGCGGTCATTTCAGGCTGTAGCCTCCTCACTGAGTGCACCCTCCGACCCACCCCAACCTCACTCCCACCCCTTCCTCATCCCAAATCCCTCAACTCAACCCTATCCAAACCACACACAAATATATGTACGCACCCACTATAACAGCCACAAGCAGCACATCCTCATACTGACAAAGCAAAAACACACACATACACACAGGCACTACACCCACCACCACCACCCCCAGCATACACACAGACAATACCCACCACTACACCCACATCCCCACACACCACCAGCACACCCCCAGTCAGTGCACCCACCACATCAGCAACACCCAAAGACGCCACCAGTAGACCCACAATCAGTACACCCACAATGACACTAACACCCACACACACCATAGGCACACCCCCAGTCAGCGCAACCACCACTTCAGCAACACCCACAGATATCACCAGCACACCCACGATCAGCACACCGACCATGACACAAACACTCTCACACTTCACAGGTCACACCCAGTCAGCACATCCACCAACACACACACATGCACCAGCACACCAACAGACACCACAGCAACACACACACACTAAACTCAAACGCCCACACTCACTCACCCCATAGACAATCAGTAAGAGACACAAATTAAGCCATAAAACACATACACCAGACCCTCAGGCACCCACACCTTCAACACAAATCAAATCAAATCAAATCATTAACATTTATAAAGCGCGCTACTCACCCGTGCGGGTCTCAAGGCGCTAGGGGGGAAAGGGGGGGTTATCGCTGCTCGAACAGCCAAGTCTTTAGGAGTCTCCGGAAAGCGGAGTGGTCCTGGGTGGTCCTGAGGCTGGTGGGGAGGGAGTTCCAGGTCTTGGCCGCCAGGAAGGAGAAAGATCTCCCACCCGCCGTGGAGCGGCGGGTGCGAGGGACGGCAGCAAGTGCGAGGCCAGCGGAGCGGAGGGGGCGGGTGGGGACGTAGAAGCTGAGGCGTCTGTTGAGGTATTCCGGTCCCTTGTTGTGGAGGGCTTTGTGTGCGTGGGTGAGAAGACGGAAGGTGATCCTTTTGCTGACTGGGAGCCAATGCAGGTGTCTCAGGTGTGCGGAGACACATATGCACAACAGCCACTTCCTCTACCTCCAAACCCAAACTTCCTCCCTCTTATCCTGCCCTTTTCCCTAAGGAGGATCCGATGTTTGCCTAGTCTCTGATCCCTTCCACCTCCCTGTCCACCCCTCCTAAACATCAGACCACACCACCCGACTTATTTGTACCCCTTCCAAATCCCTAGTTAGCCTGCCACATCCCACACCAACCCTTCCATATCCCACACCACCCACCCGCAAGTGACATTATTGAAGTGCCTGTTCTCTCTGCCCCATAGATGGCCCTTCCATGGGAGGTTCCATTCTGGCAGTGGCTTTAGGAGGCAAGTGTGGGCTAACAGAAAAGTTGTCTACATGGACTATTTATATTTATCTTTGACAGAATTATCTCTGCTTTATAGAAAACACTTTAGAATACCTTTGTCTTGGCCTTCTTTTTGATTGCTACTAATTGTTTGCTGATGATGTTATTTCTGTTAATGTGTGAGCCATGCACTTCCTCTCATTTGTGTGAGTGACAAATGCATGTTGTATATTTTACTTTGTTTCTAAATGCATCCATAAGTGTTGCAGTTTAGTGATGAGCATGTTAATTTTGGTGCAAGCATTCATCATGTTACTAGACACGTAATCCAAACGTCTGTGTCCTTCTGATATTGCGACTGGAGAATGCATCTGTGCTTATTTTGACTTGCCTTGTCAATAATGTGCCCATATGCATTACCCGGGGCACATGACACTTTGGAGTTCAATATCATGTACAGTTCGACATCAACTTCAGACACGAAGGGGACATGTGAACTTCCAAGATATCTGTCATGTTTGCAGTTTAGTGGTAAAATTGTTTGTACATCCTGTGCACAACCCCTTGTAGCTTTTTGTTTTGCGATTGCTACAGTTTCATGAAGTAGATTGATTCCTATATGGGATACTATTTATATTTGGGTCCATTGTTTGGTGAGATTATTGTACACACCTGTATGGTCACAATTTTATTTGGGACTACTGCGCCTTATGGTATAGGTGTCTAGTGCCATGAAGGAAATTAGTGCCAGATTGGTGGGTACTACAGACATCTTGAGGTGCGTTTTCAAAAAAGGTTATCAGTGCCACACTGCAGACACATACATTGCACATCATGATGCTGTTGTCTGGGGCCCTTTGGTGAAAGAAGTTGAGTCCTGTGCTGCTGGACTGCGCCAGGTCCATGGATGACAGGTAATACTGTGACTTACCACCAGTTACGGTGATGACAGTGTTGGGTTTCGTCTTTGTCCAGAAGCAGCAGGGGTAACATCGCCAGACTTGCACTGGCATCTCCACCATGACGAATGTGAGGCGTCCTAAAAGGGAACACCTCATTGGTGGCAAGTTCTTGTGATCAATAGCTGTTGCGCACAGAGCTTACTTTGTGAAAAAATATGTTCCATGGCCCGAGGTTTTACTCAGAAGCCTGTGGCCAGCTCTACTGAATGTTGGCGTTCAGTATTTCATTATATCAAGGCTACATAGTTTTGAATCTATCTCAGGCCTCTTTAGCCCAACAGACACTTTCTGCCCCTTTATCTACAGGTTCCAGATTTTGCCCTTTTGTCATGTTTTTCCGTCTTCCTCTAATGTATTCTATGCCCCTTGTGCGTTTTACCTTCTCTTGTTTTTGGCCAAAGGCTTCGGAGCAAACATAAGTGCCAGTCCCTAAAAATGAGTGCTGTGGCCCACACCGGCAAACAGCTGCTCAAAATAAACACTGGTGTCATCAGGCAGTGAAGGAGGAAGAACGGATGTAAATATCAGCAAAATGTAGAATATGGCAAAACCAGGAATGGTGCTACCCGTTTTATTCCTCAAAGGGACAAGAAAACAAGACCTCTGCATTCCATACCATACTTAATTTGTGAAAAAAAATTAAGTGGTGGGCTCCAAAGCTTTTCTTAGGAGCCTGAGTTGCTCAATACCAAGGATACTTAGTCCTGATTCCACCACAAGCCTCTTTCTTCCACCAAACTAAACACTTCCTGTCTGGGTCTCCATCGTGATGGTTTTGTTACCCTCCTTTCACCCCTTAGTCACTGTTGCTTGCCTTTGTTTCCTTTTCGTTTCACTTTTCTGCATTTCTTTCACTCAGGTGATAAAAATACCTCCCACTCCTCAAAAATGAGGGTCACTGCCAAACACCTGCACGAAGTAAGACTTCCTTGACTAACAAAGTCAAAGATACAGCTTCTTGTGATTCGGTACGATACTGATAGTCTGGCATAAAATCCTCTGGAGGGGATATCCAAAAGGGTAAGTCTTTAAGTGGTTTCTTCCTTTTCTTCATGTGCACATGCATTATTGAGGTTGCATGGTTTTTACGACTACAGTAATGTTTAAGAAACTATTGTTTAACATCAAAACATACGAAAGACAAAAGTACCACAGTATTAAAATATCCGCATATGTATTAAACTGCACGATTTCAGGTTATTTAAAAAAAAACGTTATTCATAAAATGTATAAAAGCGTCCAATGCAGCATCAGATCACTAGACTCGGGCCGACTACCTCTGAGATTCGCCTTGCTCCTCGGCACAGAACTGTAACTCACAACCTTCCACTAACCACAGTACCCTAAAAACTGGCTCCAAGATACCAAACACGTAACATCGGAGGATGTTCTCAGTCTTCCATTGTTAACTTCTTTGTGAGCCTTCACTACTTTTTCAAAACGTATTTTATTAGATCCTCCAACGAACAGGGAATTCGTATCTGGGATCCGTTCAAAGGTGCATAACTGCTACAGAAGCTGGTCTGAGAAACAATGTAGTTCGCAGTGCACGGTGAAAGCAGTATCCCCACTGTGACAGGCATGCACAAGTCTCCCGCCACCACCCTCAGTGTAATGGCACTGGTAGAGTGTCTTGTTTGTGTGTTTAAACCTCTGTAACACAATGTTCTCCCTATCGCATTTACTGTGCAACCTGGAGGAACCGCGAGGTAGTACAAAAACAACAGTAGTAGAATGTAATAAAGCATTTTACCGCAGCTTAACAGCCACAGAACATTTATTAAGTCCTAGTTATAAATCTACCAAAAGCTGCAGGGCTTGCACACCTGTGTTACGCTTAAAAATCAAAGTCTCACTTTGGGGTCAAATTCTAAACCAGTTGGAAATGTGGGCTGAACGATGTATTTGTCTGCGGGTTTTAGACAAATAAATAAAAAGATTTACAAAATATTGGACATCTTATGAAAGTTGCATGATACTTTGGTTGAAAATGTTATTGCTGTACCCCTGTGTGGTCTAGAGGTCCGGGGGTGCTTGCACCGGTTATGTAACCATCTTCAGAGAGAGTGCAGAACAGACAAGGGATTTATTGTGTAGAGTAACCTCTTTATAGGCAATTGTGACTTTTGCCCAATCAAGTTGAAGGTTAAGCAACTGCATAGAAACATTGTACACAAGCACAGGATATAAAGGTTTCTTTTATTTTGTTCGACCACAACGAAGACAACGGGAAAGCAACAAGCTCAATATGTGGGCGTGGTACAGATACGGCGCGCCAGTTTCCCCCTGGTCCCCACCACATACACCTGGAACCACCTTGCTTAGATTAAACTGTAATGAAACATCTGCTCACACTGTGAGACCAATGGGACATTCTGATTTCACAGGGCTAGGAAAGCAACTTTTAGAATATCTATGTTCCGGTTTACTTGCCTTGGCCAATAAGGTTTAGATTGTTTGAAATGGCTTATTACAACACTTGCCTTTTCTCACATCACCAGAGTGCCCTTCTTCCAAGGGACAGTCAATTTACATTACGCTAAAGCACAGAATGCGACAGGACCAGTTTCAATGGTCATGGTAAAATACCCCTGATGAGAGACTACTCTGCAAACAGTACTGGTAGAGATTCTGTCTTGTGTGACCGTCTTTAATTTGCCCTTTCTGGTCGCCCCAGTTTCCACTCTTACCTTTGGCTTTTTTACAATCCCTTTAGGCAGTGCTTAATTTGTGCCAGTGGCTGCGGGTGGTGGGAACCGGCAAATCCATCTTTGTGGATTGGGATTTATTTTACCTAATCAGACTTTGACATAGAACAGGAAAATAGCTCAAACAACAGAAAGACAGAGGAACAGGAATAAGAAAACAGCGACAATTGTAGAAAGGAGGGATACAAACGAATCTGCAAGAGAGTGAGAAAGAGAGCCATGATGTGGACATGATGTGAAGAATAGTGGAATTAAGAGTAGCCAAGACTGGCTTGAGAAACCTTGAGCCCCTGCACTTTTCTGTAACTAATTAGGTAATCGTTTTAGGAAAGTTGAGAACTGAAAAGCTTTGAGTCCTTAACAAAAAGGAGACTAGCTTACGAAAAGAAAGAGGAATCGCAGCCCTGTTCTTTGTTCACTATACTTGAAGAACTGTTGTCCATCGAGGGTCCCCAGAGCATGAGGTAACAGGTGCCCCTGGGCTCTCCAAAGAAAGAAAGCTCCATAAGCCCAGCAAGCACAGGATACCAGGGGGGCACAGAAAGTGGCTCTTGAAGAGGAGTGAATGACAAGATGGGGGTGCGGAGCAAGCTTCTGTACTGTGCAACACATTAGTCACAATTGTAGCAAAGTATGAGTGCCCAGCCAGAGCTGAATGACAACACGTTAATAATAGCTTATTAATATTGACATTAGAAACAAAAGCCATATGAGTAGAAATAAAGTAAAACACCAAGCAAATCACCGGGCCATATTAAAGAAAGTGCTTCAACTGTACAACAACAGATGTGTGCACCTACTTCTTGTGCCCAGGGTTGCTTTGATATTACAGAAGGTGGCACAGGTTCTTGGGTAGCCCCTTCCGTAATACGCACTGCATCAGCAGGAAATGGGCATCAGTCGATCGCAACATGGAGTGCAGCTCCCTGCAAGTAAGGTCATCTATAGCCACATAGACATACTATATACTTGGACGCAGAAGCAAAAATGTCCATCCAGAGGTGCACTGCGCTGTGTGTCACGAGGTGGTGCACGGTGAGTGGAAGTCTCTTGGAAGGGGGAAAAAGAGGTTCATGGGAAGCCCTATACACCCCCCTAAGTCATATGGAGTCACTCACTGCACCAGCCTGCAAGGGGATCTCTGTCCCTTCGAATCTCAGGTCGGTTGCCACGTGCACAGTGGAAGGCGGACCTGCAGCTTCAAGCAGCTGGTCAGTCTTACATTAATGAGCTGCTTCCAATGCGGGCACTTGTTCCTGCTTTCAAAGGGACTAGCACACTTGCTGTGTGACAGGGCACTCTCCCAGTCCGCTCCTGCATGCAGACAGAAGTGTACACGCAGAGCTGGACAGTACGCCACACCCAAAAATCCAGAAAGGTAATTAACTCCCAGCCCTACTGTACATCGTCTGTACATAGAATCTGTCACCTTCTCCTTGTATTTGGTAGGAGGGGAAATCGAGGAACATGCTCCTGGTTTGCAATGTTTTTTGTGATTTTAACCTCCTCTTGCACAGTGCTCCACCACCCCGGGTTTTAGTACGTGCTACAGAAAAAGGCATAAATAAACTGCAAATATTAAATAGAGTCAACTTGAATGAATTATAGTAATGCCAGATAAAATATTATTCTCATCTCATAGAATTGAAAACAAGAAGCATGGCTAAACACTATTTAGAATATTCTCAAACACGTAATGTTTGTGACACTCAGAAACATATACCTCCGAGCACACAGTCAATACAACTCAGTATAGGTTTTGTAGCCTGACGACAGAACGTTAAAAAATGGACTAGTGTTTGCGAACAATAAACAGATACTATGTTAAAATGGAGGATCACAATCTTTGCATTAAAACATTGTTACTTTGTAGCAATCAGTAACAGATTGACTTTGCGACTTGTCGCAAGCTACTCAATCAGTATGGAACAAAGGGCCATATGTACCAACACATTTCCCCGTAGACACAGAATGGGTACATCTGGCTCAAAGAACCCACAATAGTGGTTGAAAATACAATGCTTTATCACTTGCAAAAGAAGGGGACAATGTGTTGCGGTTTGTGTAATGGTTAGCAGCAGGTCGGTACACTGACCTTGGAAAGTATGAGCTGTGTGCCATAATAGAAGGCAAAGGTTGCTGTCTCATAATAGCTCGCTAGCTAAAGGGGTGCTGCACCACAGCAGGTGACATAAACAAATGGAGCATTGAAATAGGTTAAGCAAGGAAAATCAGTGGAGACGCTGGGGAGCTCCTTAAACAGAGGCACCATCATCTCCCCTCCACATGAAGCATACCTCCTCTGTCTCCAGTGAGTCTTTTGAAGGACTCAGCAAATATCTGCAAACATGAATTTTTGTTGAGTTCAATTCATCTGCAGATGACTTCCTATCTTAATGGGTGCGGAACTGGCATTGGCTACCTTCAAAAACTATGTGCCAGGCTGCTACCAGCCAGGGCTTTAGACGAGTGGTCCAAGTGGCAACCTTCAGACTCCATGAAGGTGACCAATTATGGATCTTCCTTCTCAGGATCCACCAAAAGGGTGACACTGATGAGCTGATGAGGAATCATCTCCCAAGTATCATGGATTAGAAGCCATGCAAAATATTGCTACATAAAATACAGGGGAATCTTCAGGGACAATAAATGTCAGGAAGGAATAGCTGCACAGTGTGTCAGGTACATTCATTGTTACAACTATTAAAAATGTCTTATGACATTTGTATGTTTAATAACAAACATGCCCTTGCTGGGCACATCAATGGAGGTCACAGTCATAACGGCCAAGCACAGCAACACACCCTCACTCCTTGGTGCCACAGGACCCAGTGTGTCATCAGGAGAACCAAAGTGATGAAAGTCTAACTAACCCTCTAGTGCCTCAATTCACACAGAGGCTCTGACTGACAAGGCAAAGATGTGAAAATGAACCATTTCCAACAATCCAATGCAAATCATCTACAACCCTGGCCTGTACCAACCACTTCTGCATTCCTATCTCCGTGCTGTGCATCCTACCAATAAATCAAGTTCAATCCAAAACAAAAGACAAAACCTTCAGATCCTTGGAAAACAACTCCATGGGCAACCTAATGATTGAACTCATCTCGTACTCTATCAATACCACGTCCACTGCCAACACACTTCTAAACATCTTTAACACCTTTTTTTTTTTTAAACTATGTGAAAGTACATGGCCCAATTAAAAACGCATGTGCAGCCACAGTCATCATCATTCTGGTACCACCATAAACAACCTTACAGGCAATAAATTCGTAAACCTCAGGTAAGAAAGAAAATGGAAGAAAAACAGAACTCAAGATGCCCTTGTTATGTTGAAATCCCTCCGCACAACACGCATATAGACAATCACATTAGCCAAAGCGAAGTACTATACCAATATTGAAGTTGGTCAATGAATCCACCAACAGAAGCAGAATGCTTTTGAAGACAATCAAGCATTGCAACAACCCCTTGCCGGACACCTCATCCTCACCCCCACAGAAAAGTCCAATGTCATCAACTACTTCTGCTGTGGACAAAAAATTACTGAAGCTCATTGACACCACCATGTCAACCCCCTCCCATAGAATTGCCCAATGGTCATCCTTGGAAGCCCCCTTTACAGATCTTCCTGACAAACTTGGCTCCCGCAAAGCTACTTCTCAGGAAGATGATGTCATACCTTCATCCTTCATCAAAACTCTGTGGATCATCAAGGATCTCTCTGGGGTTCATCAAATTCTCTTGCATCCTCACTCACCATTCTAAATGACTCCCTCACTCAAGGCATCTAAAAAGCTAGGCCAGATCCTTCCACTCCTAAAGAAACCTACACTTGACCCTGATCAACCCGCCACGTACTAGCTCAGTCATCTCCCATTCATGAGCAAGATCAACGAAAAAGAAATCTGTATTCAACTTCAAGATGACAATAACGGTAACCATCTCCTGCATGACTACCAGTCTGGCTGCAGCATAGAGATCACTACTTTACACATCGCAGACCACGCCCTCCTGACCACAGATGAAGTAGACACCCCTGGCTTTTGACATTGCTGGACCTCTCATCTACCTTTAACACAGTTGACCACCCACCCTCATACACACTTTGGAGTCTTGAATGAGATATACCAGCAATGTCCTTTCTGGTTGTCCTTCTATCTTTACACCCGACACCAGTTTGTTCACATGAGCACCTTCAGGGCCCAAAAGATCCCTATCACCTATTATGTTCCCCAAGTTTCCATACAGTCCAGTTTCCTCTTCAGCCTCTATATGGAGTCACTTGGTGCTCTACCTACTGGTTACAGCATTAACCAGAATGCCAGTGATACACAACTTTTCCTGAAAGTTTCCTGTGCTTGAAACATATATTATCTCAAACACTGCCTGCACGTCATCCAGACATGGACGTCCAGTGCCTGCTTGAAGCTCAATCCAACCAAGACAGAATTCCAGTTATTTGCCAAGCTGAACAGACAATAAACAGCACAACCCTGGGTTGATGATATGATTGCCGACTGCTTTGAAACCCAACTTTCCCTAAACGCCAAGACACCTGAATTCACACTGGACACAAAACAAAGACGGCCTGGTACCAGCTCTCTTCCAAAGAAAGTGAAACTGTTCCTTCCAGAAAATGACTTCTGAACTCCTGTCCAATCCCTTGTTCTCTTGTAACTAACTGAATGACTGTGACACCCTGCTACATGGTCTCTGAGACTCCACACTGGTAACCCCTAGGGGTGTACTACACACTGCAGCATGTCTCATCCAGGGACTGAGGATCGTGATCACATCATGGTATCTGGACTGAATGCCTTTGGCTCCCCTTGCTGGCCCACACCTTCTTTAATATGATCTTCAGCATTTACAAAGCCATCATGATTAGCACCTGGATCTATCTTTCAACTAAGCTCACCATCGCGGTTCTCAGCCCACCCACAGTCAGAACACCATCTGACTGCAGACTTATAAAGCGTAAAAAAGAAAACAAATCAAACAGGACTTTTCAATGTATGCACCCAAGATCTGAAACAACATCTCTGTATCCACTATGCCTGCCTCAACACTAATCCACTTTAGGGATGGGTTGAAGATGCATCTCTATAAGAAATACTACATCACAATGTATTAACAGCCTACAAACCAACAACATCTCTTATGATTCATTGACGTTATGCTTCTTTTTGAGACTCTATAGTACTCTGCTGTCCTTCAGCTAGGTTTGTGCTATAGAAATGCAAAAAATATACATACTAATAATAACCTGCATCACCTTTGTCCCAGTTCTTGTTCCTCTCATTACAAAATGAGATGTTTAAAATACTCATTCCTCCCCATGGGACCATGTATGTTCCTGTTTGCTTTAATCTGCCTGTTCGTTTTTGTCACTACAGGTTCTCAAGAATAATGGGCACAGGCTGTGGTAATGTTCAATGTGTCCTATGACTTCTGCGGAGCTGGGTCACAGTTGATAAACGGTGCAGACAGCAGACTTGTGAAGGTGCAAGGGGCCCCTTGCACTCAATGTAAGACAATCAGTAAATATCCATATAGTCTATTCCTTAAATTTGATTTAAATGTGACATGATGTAATAGAATATGAACAGTCAGGGAGGGGAGCAGTCTATGTCTCTAACAGAAATATCGGTTTTTAAAAGTGTGCTCGTTCCTTCATGTTATTTTAGTAGAGAGGAACATAACTGAAAATGGAGACATGCTCCTGTAAACAAAAATGTCTCTAAAGGAACGCATGCTGCCCAGTCTCTGTTGCAATCCAGCATGAGCTTTACACTGGTAACAGAGTCAGCTGTCAACTAAGTGTGTGAGCGCCTGTAGTCTAGTGGTGAGAAGAAAGACAGCTCTCTATTAAAAGCAAAGAGGGTTTGAATTTGCCCTCCTTTGAATTCAGCCAGCACCACTTTTGTTTTAAAAAGTAAGGAAGTTGGGATCTTGTATTAATTTTTTTTTCAATAATATGTATTTGAGGCTTGTTTGTCCTTCATTTGAAAGTAAAAGAGGATAAAATGAGAGAGAAAAAAGATTGATGGAGAAAGTATGTTTCAGGAGAAGAAGAAAGACATCATTCCAGAAGCCAATCTAGACACCCCAAGAAGGAAAACAAATCACCAGGTTCAGAAATCCTGGTCTCCTAAGGATAATCAAGACCCTTTCTAGGAGAAGGTAGCCAATGCCTTTAAAGAGGAAAGGAGAAGGAAGAAGAAAGAGGGGGAAATGAGGATTCATCTTCAGACTCAGAACCAGGCATGAGATCTATAGTTCGTGGCAAATGTATCCACAGAGAAGAGGTCACCTAGGTTTGAGAGCATATGAGGAGCAATTTGGGATTTCCCGGAGGCAGTTAAATTACAGAATAAGGGATATATGCTTCCTCAATGTTTTAGGCCAGCAGCCTTGGCTCTGCATGACAAGATAAAGAACCTGATATTTTGTGATTGAAAGGATTTGGAGAATCCAAGGTTCCAAAGATTTCTGCAGAAAATGTAGCTTTTAGAAGAAGCAGGAGATCCGCTTCCACATTCTATCTAAAGTGATGTGATGCTAGCCACCTTAATAAGCCATGCTTCAGTGAACCAGGATGACTGCACTCATGAAGACCAAGTTGTTAAAAGAATAAAGAAAGTCATGAAAAGAGCATATGAAAAAAGCAATATGGTGCTAAGAGTAGAAACGTGCAGTAATATGAATCAATCCATAGTAAAGGAATTTTCAAATTGTTCAGATCTCCTAGTGAACATGGAGCACCAAGCCGGATTATTATAAGATATTTCCTGTGATCATCAGCTGCTTTGGCAAGTGGTGTTTCTGTTCTGGCCAGGAGAGACTGGAAAGAGGATGCAACAGAAAGGCAGCTTTATTTAAGATTCCTTTCAAAGGCAAGAAAGTATTAAGGGGTCTATTGGAACACATATTTTTGAAAGACAGGAAGCATGCCTTAGCCCACTAAGGGCAGCTCTTCGAGAACTTATGATGACTAGGGGAACAATTTGTATAACAACAGACCTTCATGCAGGAGATGATTTCAGCCAAATAGAAAGGGCAGAGGATCTGAGATGTCTTCGTTGAAGACAGGACAAAAGCAGCAAAGATCCTGCCTATCAGCAAAGGGAGATGTTCCAATTGGGACAATTGGGAAGCTGCTGTCTGCAGTATCCCTACAGGAATGTAAATCAGCTGCTTTGTATCAGTGGATTCTGAATGTCATTCGCAGACGTTATGTGATAGAATTTGAATCCAGTCTTTCAAATTCAGGAAGCATCCTTACTCCTGTGCCAAAGAAGCTTGTGTGAAGTTAAAATGCATGCTTTTACTACGCATTCTTTACCAAGGAATGCCTTTACCAGGCATGCCTTTACAATGACAGTTAAGTATATTCAAGTTAAGTTAAAACTGTGGGCATAACTCTAAACCTATTTTAAAAAACTAAAAAACACATTATAACGTTACATTTTTCTTAACTGTGGGAGCCCCCCATTTTTTAAAATTACTCTTTCCACTCTATACTCTACCCACCACTAAACCCTAAAAATACTTTTACTATCTTATACCCTTATCCACCCCAAAACCCTAAAAATACCCTTGCCACCCATTCCCCTACCGATCCCTAAACCCTAAAACGCACCCTTACCTCCCTACTTCTCAACCATCCCTAAATCCTAAACATACCCTTATCACTCCAAACCCTTACCCACCCCTAAACCCTAAAAATACATTCAAGTATAAATATATATATATATATATATATATACATACATACACACACACACACACACGCACACACACATAGACATATATATGTATATTAACAGAAACAATAGTTTATTGCACTTTCAACAACAACCTTTCCACCAGATGGCCTTTTTCACGCTTAGCAAGTTAGCAAGTTCTTTATCTCTATCAATTTTTATACTGATTCTCATCCTGCATATTATGATGCATTTTGGAAAATGTCGTTTTTGACATTATGTCTAGCTAACAATGCTATTTACAATTAAAACAACACTTTACTTCTTATCTTTTCTTTGACCTTTTTTCAAATCATTTCAGATTCATTTAGGGTAGCTATTGCAACAATTGATTACTTCAACACATAACCTTACTAACATTTCCTCATTCTGAGCTTGTGCAAAGAGTGCTTGCAACCCTGGGGTAATGTACTTATTTATGCAAAATCCCATATCAGCCGACTGGCTAATTGTTACTGAGACATGTTTGCTATTTTACTGTCACTGTAGCATGATTATTGGCATTGGCCATTATTCCATGTTTGGATGTTCGCCTTAGCAGTCAATGGAAAGTTGTGGATACAAGGTTTTGATCAGTAGATTGATCTCCACAAGTTTACATAAAGTTCTTCATTATTATTTAAACTAAAATGATTTTATGTTCTCAGTCTAATTATGTACTTGGATCCCAAACGGCGGAGTTTACGTGGACTATTGACACTTCTTTCATCTTCAGAACTATGTCAGTCCCATAATATTTCATGATTTTTCAATTGCCTCTGTGATGTCTCATGCAATGCTCCCAATGGCATAGCTCAACAGTCCATTCTGTACTGCTTGAATGTGTTGCTGAATTCTCTTTTTCAAAGGGACAAGTTGCACTCCCCACATATTCCAAGCCACATTAGCGCTCAATGATATATACCATATATCACATGTCACACGTGGTTCATTGCCTAACAATTATGTTCTGGTTGTTAATGGCAGTGATAGTTTTCATATGTTTTCGAATTTTACAGGCCTTATATTTAGTACTTTTCACAAATCCATTAATTCCTTTCCCTAGCCATGTATTGAGTGTTTTTTTTTACAGTAATAACTCTTTACTAGTTTGTCTTTCAGAGAAAACACTTTCTAAATGTAATCTGAGGTTTATTGCCCAGTCTTCCTCCTATGTCAGGATGTTGGCTTATTATACTCCAATGTTTTTAAATCATTCAGATTTGCTGCCTTTCCTATTCTATATGCTAATATTACCCTTATTTCAACTTTACTTGTTATTTCCATAGATTGATCCTTCTTTGGGATCAGCTCCTGCACGTAAGGGGTTTGTTTAGCTCTTTATAATCCTTTCTTAATATCCTTCCATTGCTCTCATCTTCTCTTGAATTTCTGTGTTACCTCGCTGAATTTATTAGCCAGGTCATTTGAGCAATTTCTTTTCATGCACAGGAATTCTCCATACAACATACTTTTGATAAGATACTTGGGATGAAATCTCGTACCATGTATTATACTATTTGTTGCAGTTGGTTTTCTAAAGAGTGTTGTTTCAAACATATTTTCAATGTATATCCTCACATCAAGAAAAAACACTCTCTCCGTTTACTGTGCTTGTGAATCTCAGTCCACAATAATTTTCATTGAGACCTTTCAAATATCTTATAATGTCATGTGATCCATTCCAGATAATAAAAAGATTGTCAATATGTCTTGACCACAATATACATTTTTATAAAGATCAATCAATCAAACAGAGTGCAGCAAATAACCCTTGAGGGTCTTGAGGTGCTGAAGCTGTAAGTTGCTGCATGGATGAATGATCATTCAAACATCTAGGTCTTCAGGTCTCTTCTGAATCTCTGGAGTGATAGTGCAGTCCTGAGGTGCATGGTGGAGTTTTCCAAGCCTTGGCTGCCAGGTGCGAGGAGGAGCGTCATCCGCTTTTGACTTGATGGATCCGTGGGGTGTCTGTGAGGGAGAGGGAAGCTGATCGGTCGTGTCTGCTCGGTTGGTGAAGGGGCAGGCATATATTGATGTATGATGGTCCTTCGTTGTGCATGTCCTGAAGCTATCGCCTCCCACCATTCCAGGGAGAGATGTGCATAGCATGGGGTAGAATACATTTTCATGGCGGTCCAACATTGTTTCTGATAACCATTGTGGTAAAAAATTAATATATTGTTAGCTGGACACATTTCAGTCATAGTTAGCAACATCTCTGAGTGACACAAATCTCCTATGTTCCTTTGTTTAAGGAAGTATATGCATGCATTTAATCCCACTTAATTTTAATGGATGTGCATAGAGATATTACATCAATGGTCACTAGTTATTCACTCTACCATGTTGTGTTGGTTAGTACTCTCAGGAGGACGCTTGTATCCCTTATGTAAGAACTTAGAGATCTCACTATCGGAACCAAGTAATAGTCCACATATATTGAGACTCTTTCATACAATGAATCACAGCTGCCTGAGATTATTCGTTCTCATAGTGGATTGATTAAAGTTTTGTGCACTTCAGGAAGGAAATATATCATCAGGATAGATGGTTTTTCAGTCATCAACATTTTTTGTCAAACCTCTTGATTAACGACTCATTATACAATTCCTGCAATTTTCAATCATTTAATTTATGGGAATTATTTTGAATCCTTTTGTAGTTTGTCTCATATTTTATTTGCCGATTGGCTTCCTTGACATAATCTTCTTTGTTCAAAATCACAATACTTCCACCCATATTGGCCTGTTTTATAATCGGTGAATCACTGTTCATGAAATTATGTATAGCTTTTCTCTCTTTTTAAGATTTTCTTGTTTATTCGGTTGTTATAAATTTTGTAATTTTTCCAGATCTGTATTTACTAGGTCATTGAAAGTATCAGACTTATTTGTTTAATATATCGATATCTGTTGGTATCAATATTGAGTTCTTCAAGGACCTGTGTGTCTGTCAAAGCTTCATCCTGAGTTGTGCATTAAGTCAAATACATTTTTTAGGCATCAAATTTGTTTCATTTTCAAATTCGAAACAGTGCACGCAATGACCGTTTATTGATGGATCCCCGCTATAGATTTTGATGCCTATACCTTAGCCCATTTCAGCTCTTATAAATTAATATATGTCTATGCATTTCTCCACATAATCAGAGTGTCTCTCGGGGAAGAATGACAACCGTTTATTTAAGGGTTGTTGGAAGTTCAACAAACTATTATTAATATAAGCTTCCTGAGTGCAGCAGAAAGTATTGGGAGGCTGCACCCGTCTCCCATGCTGGCAGTGCCTGGATGTGTGCGCCACCATATTTGGACCACTCGGGCCAAATATATATATTGTCAAGTGGTTACAACAAGTGCCACACACCTGCTCAGTGACATGAAATGAATACTAAACACAATAAAGAAATACAGAAATCCAGGTTGCAAATTGCATGGAAAATCGAATCGAAACCAAACATGATGCAATCAAAATTAATCAATATAGAAAACAATTACAAAATAGCCATCATACAATCTAATAACGAAACCAAATAATATGCTGCAGAATTCATAATATGAATCATATAACTGTTGAGATTTCTTCATATCACACCTAAAAATCTCTGATATCTTAGGCTACAACATTCATCATCTGTGAAATATGCAAAAAAAAGTGCAAACTGCAGTATCATGGGCCATCATATACATATTAGTAAACAGTTGTATTCCATATTGTCCAAGATGGTCACTGATCTTACCACCACCGTATTATATTAATACTAATTTGGAAAGCAGGAGTTATCTGGCCACATTTATAGCAAAACAAATATAAAGAATATATATATATATATATATATATATACACACACACACACACACACACTACCTATTGGCAGTAGCCATTGGGTAGTTATAGTTAGGATCATGTTTCCATAAGAAATGCATTTTTTGTGTTGCTAATAACTTTGATGTAGTTTGATGAATCTCGATGAAACTTTATAAAATGTGCTCCCGCGCTTGTTTTTGAAACTCCCAACTGTGCTGGTTGATGGGATCCCTCCTCCCCCTTAATTTTCATATTGGCCCTAAAGGATTGGGTCTCCGGGGTCAAATAATTCTCGGGGGGGGGACACACGGCACCCTACCCCTTAATTAAAAAAACAAAAAGGCCCAGGAAGATGGGGTCCCCGAAGACAGGCCCTGTGGCCAAACCCTTTGCCGCACAAGGCGGAAAACCAAGTGCAGAGAGGGGTTGGCTGCCTTTTGGGGGAGTTGGCTGCAGGCCCTGCGGCCAACCCCTTCCATGTACGACCAAAGACCATGCGCAGTGTGAGGTTGACTGTCTTTACAGGGATTGGCCACAGGGTATTGCCAACCCACTTAGGCCCCACTGTGGCCAAAGGCTGTGCATAGCATGAGGTTGGCTGCATGCAGGGTTGTATAGTAATTAAACATTACTTTACTTTTTAAAAAAATCCTAGAAATTCAACTAAAAAAAAAACAAATATTAAATTATTATTATAGGTAGGCGAACTGTTCAGTAACAACGTAAAATTTATAACTCCAAAAAACACTGAAATTCACCAGTTTTAGTTAGCTCAAGTAACTATAAGTCATGTCCTAAGGTAACTATACCTCATGCCCTTGCCTCATGAATTGCATCCCTACATGGATGACTGGCTGTTTCACGCAAGATCAAAAAGTCAAGCCACCTAAAAAAGAGAAAGGATCATAGAGGTTCAGGAACTCCACAGATTCGTTGTAAATTGGGGGGAGAAATCATAATATCCCCCATCACACAATCTAGAGTACTTGAGGCAAGATTTCAGAGAAATATTGTACTAGTATCCCTTCCACTCAGAAAGCAAGAGAAGAGGATCATAAATCCATCCAGTTTTCTGAGGAAGACGAAACCAACAGTCTGAAAGTGGTTAGAGATTTAACAGGATATGGCAGCCTCGATTTTTCTGGTAACATGGTCAAGGTACAATCTCAGTCTGTTTATAAACCATTTTCTACAATTGTAGTCTCCACCTCATAACCATTTAAAAAAGAAGTTAACTCTCACAGATCTTCTCAAGAAAGATTTGAGGGGCCGGTTAGACACATTTCATCAATCAACGGGATTCCAATTAGCTGGTAATGGTCGATAATAATTACAGATGTTAGTGAAGCTGGATGAGGAGCTTGAATTAACACTCAGGCTGTTCAATTAAAATGGTCCTTTTTGGAGAAGACATCTTCCAAGTGGAGAGAGAGATGGAAGTGGTTTGCCAATCCCTACAACATTTTTGTTAATGGGGAACAAGCCAGTTCTTATAAGGATAGACAATATGTTAACAAATGTATACTTAAACAAACGGGGCGGGCACAAAATCAAAATTTCAAATGCGGCGTGCAAGCTACATATGTTAGTGAGAGGAGATGCGCTTGGAGAGGCTTTTAACTATACATATTGAGGTAATTTTATGTCAGAAAGCAGCTCAGCCGAGTATAGTGTTTCTTCCCAGAATTTCCAAATAACCCCACTAGTATTTGCAGGGATTTACAGTAAATGGGGATACCTAGTTTTAGACCTATTCTCAGACCATTAGCATATTTTTCTACCTCAATTGTGCTCAAAGTTATAAAGGCAAAGGAGGCTTGGAATGTGGATGCACTTTCTTGCCCTTGGCTTCAGGGAATGCGATATGCCTTAATCCCATTCCCTTTGATCTTGAGGTTTTTTGTCAGAGTGAGGACAGAGACTGCAATGAAGACACTCAGAAACACTATTTGTAAATTGTGGTTCCTAAAATAAAGGTGGCCACCCTTCTCTTCAAAATGTGGGTAAGTGGCTCAAATCTGTAATTGTCTTGGCCTACCAGAAACCAGTTTTCTCCACAGCAAGTGTTCAGAGGAAATCTACTAGAAGTGTAGCAGTAGCATCAGCAGACTTCCAGGCGGCCTCTTTCAAAAATGTGTAGGGTGGCTACCCAGACAAATGCTTTAATATTTGATAGACGTTTCTGGGTTGATCATTCTAACAATATGAGAATGTTTGGTGTTAACATTTTATCTGCAGTGAAGTGAATAGTAGTAAAATAATGTAGTATTTGTGCATGAATATGTATTGCTGCTTCATGTGATTTACTTTACAATCTAACACTTTGGATGTATAGCTTAAGTTTTCCTCATTTTGTAATGAGAGAAACAAGGAAGGAAACGAAGAGCTAATTACTAAGATAGATACCTGCAATTTCAGAAACTCTGAGTCCAAACATTCTTCTTCCGAAGATTACGTCCCTCCCTCTATCTCTGCAATAAGTTTAAATGATTTTTTGTAAGTATATACTGTTGAATTAGTATGGGAGCTTGGGATTTAACAGGCAGATTTAAGCAAAGAGTGAGCATACATGCTCTTAAGGGGAGGGAGGACTATGCTGAAACTTGTGTTTAGGGGAGGTTGGGCTTGTGACGCTTGCCTGTGGAGGCATAGACGCCTCATTTTGTAGTGATTGGAACAAGGGTGTTTGGGCGAAGAGTAATGATGTTACCACCAAGTAACTGAAGCATTTCACAAAACACAAAGTACTGTTACTTAGCATTTAATAACAGATGCAAAAGAGTTCGTACTACCCAGCATAAAGGTACCTACTTTACCAGACTAAGAAGAAAACAAGATTGGGACAGAGTTCCAGAGTTACAATCATATACCCTGTAGGTTACATAAACATGTTTACAACAGATTATGGATCCTCCACTGCGAAACATTACCAAGGTTTTAATCTCTGACCAGCAGGCTATGTGTGGTGAATAACTACCAGTACATTACACTACGTATCTTCTGATAGCTGAAAGCTTTGACCTGCAGATCATGTACATATTTCTGCAACGAACACTTTAACCCACTGAGCTATCTTACCAGTGAATATTCTTGTCTAGCAAATATAGCCATTAAGGAAGCTCAGAGGGGATAATGTTCAATCTACAGTAATCTAAGGACAAAAAAAGGTCAAAGGTACAAATGTCATAGTGGGTAACTCTGCTAGGGGAAACATCCTTTTTTACGACTTTATTTTTACGAAAGTCGTGGTTAACGAAAGCGCAACAACGCTTTTTTTAACCACTACTCTGTTATTTTGTGCCTTAACTACGTATGTTCTGAGCAACGAACATGCGTGGTTAAGGTACAAAGAAGGGAGTTGGCGAAGGAGGACGATGCAGGTGAGAAGGGGTCGACTAAGGTAAGTGGTGGGTTTAGGTTTTGGGGAGGGGGTGGGGGTGGGGGGTTTTAGGTTTTGGGGTGGGGTTGGGCGTTTGTGGTTTTGGGGAGAGGGTGGGGGGTTAGGGGGTTTTAGGTTTTGGGGTGGGGTTGGGGGGTGGGGCGTTTTTGGTTTTGGGGAGAGGGTGGGGTGTCAGGGGGTTTTAGGTTTTGGGGTGGGGTTAGGGGGGTGGGGCGTTTTTGGTTTTGGGGAGAGGGTGGGGGTTTTAGGTTTTGGGGTGGGGTTGGGGGGTGGGGCGTTTTTGGTTTTGGGGAGGGGGTGGGGGTCAGGGGGTTTTAGGTTTTGGGGTGGGGTTGGGGGTGGGGCGTTTTGGGTTTTTGGGAGAGGGTGGGGGGGTCAGGGGGTTTTAGGTTTTGGGGTGGGGTGGGGGGTTTTAGGGATGGGGTGGGGGTTAGGGGGTTTTAGGTTTTGGGGTGGGGTTGGGGGGGTGGGGTGAGGGATGTAGGGTGAATGGTGCCTATTACTAATGCTTTTATCAGGAATGCCTTTACAACGAAATATCGTTGTTAAGGCATTCGTGGTAAAATCATTAGTAGTAAGAACGAGGTTGGTGTAGTTGTTTTTATAGTCGGTGTTCCGTCGTACAATCACTCTGCTAGTCATCCTTCTATGGTTGATGAAATAAGCACCATTGAATTGGGTGATAATAAAATGTAATATTTAGTGTGGTATGTAAAAAAGAAAGTTTAAGATGTGTAAGTCCATAAATGAATGTTTGCGAGTAAAAGACAAGATAAGGGTCTCTTAAAAGGGGAGTGGGCAAGGGTCAAAGCTTGGATTCCGCTTTAAGTAAAGACGGATGTCCTCGTACAGATTAATTACACTATGACTTGATCAGATTCATGCAGAGTGTTCTTGTGCGAAGTTACCTTTTTTCAGAGGCCCGGGGTAGTTCTAACGAAGTGATCTCAGTGTCCTGAACAATGCAACTCTGTGTCTGCAATTTCTTCCTGGCATGTAGTAAGCCTAGAAGGATATCTGGCTGAAGGTCAGTCCATTCATTTGCAATGAGAGAAGGCAGCAGGGATTTTTTTTCTTTCCCATAATTTTGAAAATGTTTCCAAAACTGACAAAACTGATGCATAATGGTTACTTACATTTGTAAACCATAGAGCAACAGTACAAGCCCCAGACATTTAGAAAGGCTCTTGCGGCCATCCCTTGGCTTGCTCTCACCCTTCAAGTTTGATCAACAATGATGCCCTCAATGGTCTCTAAAGAGAAAACAAATGTGAAGAACATGCTGGAGCCAGCGCCTCTAAAGCTCTGTGAACACCTCAAGTCAGCATTATCCTTATTTAATGAGTCGGTCTGCACCATTCTATAAGCAGACCAACCATACATAAACCTCACACCAGAGAATTTCCTGACCTGAACAGGTAGGCGACTACAGACCCACACAAAATACCGAGCAACCCCCGGCGCATGCTGCCCTCCTGCACATTTCCATAAAAGCAGAACAATATAGCAGAGAATGGGCGGAGGGGCTTGTTCGGATGAGGTAATGTGAGGACTGCGAGGAGCATCCCCACTCTACATTACAGTCCTTCGCTACTGCATTTGATACCAATTTAGGCAGTCGCCCCTCTGTCCATCCTCGCGCGCCTTGTATCCAGTGCTGTGATTCCACTGGGCAGCCTAGCGTAATCTGGGAGCTGCAACCTTAGTTCTCTTATAATTAAAAAAAAAAAGAACACATGTTAGCAATGAATTCTAAGAGAAAACCCCATGAAAACATGGTGGGCTAACAACAAAGTGTGAAGCTGCAATATAATTTTCATGCTTACGATTTTGTTAACTACAAAAGTGGTGAGGTCTTGGTCAAACTCACTGAATCCATTACAGTATCACACCTGACGGCGATTATTTATAAAAGAAAGTATCTGGAACATGTTATCTTTGTGGCATGGAGCCATATGTAATTCTCCACTGAAAAAAGAATACAAAATCAGGCCTATGCAGGTCACAGGCAATCAGCTATCACATTATGCTACATAAAATTGTGTTGAGAGATTAAAAACTAATTTTGAATCAGGTTTTGCATTTTTACTTGCCGTTTATTCTCAAAATGTGTGGATCAAAATACCGAATATGCTATACATACGTTAGCCCCAGGTAAATGTTAATTATACTGTGATCTGATAACATTAGGGTAGGAGGTTCTAGGGGAAGTGGTGTTTCCTAAGTAGCAATCAACACTTCTTCAAACAGGAGGATTTCTAAATCCTTAATGAAATTGGGTCTAGATTTAAAAAATTCATTCAGATTCTGACTGTTTTTTGACTTATCAATGCTTGCAAGCAAAAAACAAAAAATCAAAAACCGGTGGAAGAGAGTTAGAAAGCTGATGGCAGCAGTGCTTAATTTGTGCTTGTTGGTTCTGGTGCTGAGCACCGGCACTTATTTGTGAGGGCCAGGGCTTATTCTTATGCCTCAAGCATTTGCTGCGAGCAAAAGACACACATGGGAAAGACAGAAGAAGGAAAAACTAAAAAGTGTCATAAAGGGAGAAAGCAGAAAGCTGCAAGAGTGAGCTGAAGGGGCAGGGAGTGGGTGTAAATGGATTTAAGAGGCCCGACATGGCTTCAGGATCACGCTGCCTCAGTATTCCGTGCTGGTAGATTTAATTACAGCAGCCTCGTGTTTAAGAGAAGGGCTTTGAGCACCGGTACCTTTTTATTTACAAATTAAGCACTGGACGGCAGAGAGCGTTCTGTGGCAAATCACTTAAACCAGGAAAAGCTTACATTTTTAAATACACGTGATCTATACAGAGTACACTCCAGAAGAGGGTTTATGCGGAGAAGAAACAGATCATAGTGTGTTAGTGAACAGATGGCGAAAATACGACGTCTGTACCTCAGTAACCCATTGACAAGGATGGAATTCAGGAAAACTTAAGCAGATGAAAGGTTTCTGGGACTGGCTTGTGTAGGAAAGTACCATCTTGCCTGGCATGTTACCCCCATTTTTCACTGTATATATGTTGTTTTAGTTGTATGTGTCACTGGGACCCTGCCAGCCAGGGCCCCAGTGCTCATAAGTGTGCCTGACAGTGTTACCTGTGGTTATGACTAACTGTCTCACTGAGGCTCTGCTATCCAGAACCTCAGTGGTTATGCTCTCTCATTTCTTTCCAAATTGTCACTAACAGGCTAGTGACCAATTTTACCAATTCACATTGGCATACTGGAACACCCTTATAATTCCCTAGTATATGGTACTGAGGTACTCAGGGTATGGGGGTTCCAGGAGATTCCTATGGGCTGCAGCATTTCTTTTGCCACCCATAGGGAGCTCTGACAATTCTTACACAGGCCTGCCACTGCAGCCTGAGTGAAATAATGTCCACGTTATTTCACAGCCATTTACCACTGCACTTAAGTAACTTATAAGTCACCTATATGTCTAACCTTTACCTGGTAAAGGTTAGGTGCAAAGTTACTTAGTGTGTGGGCACCCTGGCACTAGCCAAGGTGCCACCACATTGTTCAGAGCAAATTCCCCGGACTTTGTGAGTGCGGGGACACCATTACACGTGTGCACTACACATAGGTCACTACCTATGTGTAGCTTCACAATGGTAACTCCGAATATGGCCATGTAACGTGTCTATGATCATGGAATTGCCCCCTCTATGCCATCCTGGCATAGTTGGCACACTCCCATGATCCCACTGGTCTGTAGCACAGACCCTGGTGCTGCCAAACTGCCTTTTCAAGGGTTTCACTGCAGCTGCTGCTGCTGCCAACCCCTCAGACAGGTTTCTGCCCTCCTGGGGTCCAGCCAGGCCTGGACCAGGATGGCAGAACAAAGGACTTCCTCAGAGAGAGGGTGTTACACCCTCTCCCTTTAGAAAATGGTGTGAAGGCAGGGGAGGAGTAGCCTCCCCCAGCCTCTGGAAATGCTTTCATGGGCACAGATGGTGCCCATCTCTGCATAAGCCAGTCTACACCGGTTCAGGGACCCCTCAGCCCTGCTCTGGTGCGAAACTGGACAAAGGAAAGGGGAGTGACCACTCCCCTGACCTGTACCTCCCCTGGGAGGTGCCCAGAGCTCCTCCAGTGTGCTCCAAACCTCTGCCATCTTGGGAACAGAGGTGCTGCTGGCACACTGGACTGCTCTAAGTGGCCAGGGCCAGCAGGTGATGTCAGAGACTCCTTCTGATAGGCTCCTTCAGGTGTTGCTAGCCTATCCTCTCTCCTAAGTAGCCAAACCCTCTTTTCTGACTATTTAGGGTCTCTGCTTTGGGGAATTCCTTAAATAACGAATGCAAGAGCTAATCAGAGTTCCTCTGCATCTCTCTCTTCACCTTCTGCCAAGGAATCGACTGCTGACCGCGCTGGAAGCCTGCAAAACTGCAACAAAGTAGCAAAGACGACTACTGCAACTCTGTAACGCTGATCCTGCCGCCTTCTCGACTGTTTTCCTGGTGGTGCATGCTGTGGGGGTAGTCTGCCTCCTCTCTGCACTAGAAGCTCCGAAGAAATCTCCTGTGGGTCGACCGAATCTTCCCCCTGCTACCGCAGGTACCAAAGAACTGCATCACCGGTCCCCTGGGTCTCCTCTCAGCATGACGAGCGAGGTCCTTTGAATCCAGCAACTCTGTCCAAGTGACTCCCACAGTCCAGTGACTCTTCAGTCCAAGTTTGGTGGAGGTAAGTCCTTGCCTCCCCACGCCAGACTGCATTGCTGGGAACCGCGACTTTTGCAGCTACTCCGGCCTCTGTGCACTTCCGGCGGAAATCCTTTGTGCACAGCCAAGCCTGGGTCCACGGCACTCTAACGTGCATTGCACGACTTTCTAAGTTGTCCTCCGGCGGCGTGGGACTCCTTTGTGCAACTTCGGGTGAGCACCGTTTCACTCCTCTTCGTAGTGCCTGTTCCGGCACTTCTGCGGGTGCTGCCTGCTTCTGAGAGGGCTCCTTGTCTTGCTCGACGCCCCCTCTGTGCCCAGACGCAATTGGCAACATCCTGGTGCCTCCTGGGCCACAGCAGCATCCAAAAACCCTAACCGCACGATTTGCAGCTAGCAAGGCTTGTTGGCGGTCTTTCGGCGGGAAAACACTTCTGCACGACTCTCCACGGCTTGGGGGATCTATCCTCCAAAGGGGAAGTTTCTAGCCCTTGTCGTTCCTGCAGAATCCTCAGCTTCTACTGTCCAGTAGCAGCTTCTTTGCACCCACAGCTGGCATTTCCTGGGCATCTGCCCATCTCCGACTTGCTTGTGACTTTTGGACTTGGTCCCCTTGTTCCACAGGTACCCTCAACTGGAAATCCATTGTTGTTGCATTGCTGGTTTGTGTCTTTCCTGAAGAATTCCCCTATCACGACTTCTATGTCCTTTGGGGAACTTTAGTGCACTTTGCACTCACTTTTCAAGGTCTTGGGGTGGGCTATTTTTCTAACCCTCACTATTTTTTAATAGTCCCAGCGACCCTCTACAGAGTCACATAGGTTTGGGGTCCATTCGTGGTTCGCATTCCACTTTTGGAGTATATGGTTTGTGTTGCTCCTATCCCTATGTGTCCCCATTGCATCCTATTGTAACTATACATTGTTTGCACTGTTTTCTAAGACTATACTGCATATTTTTGGTTTTGTGTACATATATCTTGTGTATATTTATTATCCTCATACTGAGGGTACTCACTGAGATACTTTTGGCATATTGTCATAAAATTAAAGTACCTTTATTTTTAGTATATCTGTGTATTGTGTTTTCTTATGATATTGTGCAAGTGACACTAGTGGTACTGTAGGAGCTTCACTCGTCTCCTAGTTCAGCCTAAGCTGCTCTGCTAAGCTACCATTATCTATCAGCCTAAGCTGCTAGACACCCTATACACTAATAAGGGATACCTGGGCCTGGTGCAAGGTGTAAGTATCCCTTGGTACTCACTACAAGCCAGTCCAGCCTCCTACAGCTTGTACAGGGCCTAAAAAACAACAATTGCCACAACAAGACCCATAAATGAAGTCACCTAATTTACCAGTCCAACATGATTCCTGTTCGACCAGACACCTTCGAGAGCTCGGCCCTCACCCTCATTCCTTTCAGAAACAACCCTTACAAGTGGCAGCCCCTGCCATGCCGTTTTTGTAGCGGTGAAAATTGCATGTGACTGACTGCATTCCATTCCACCTGCACTGCAACATTGGTTGTAAACATCTATTTTTCCATAAAGGCCAGACTGCTCCCTGAAAGGCAGGCGAAAGGAAGGTCGAAAATATATGTGGTCCAATTTCTTTATTCTATTGATCTATTCCATTCGCACAACTAAAACACACACCCATACAATCTCTCCTTCCCAGCAGAATCACCTAAGAATGCAAAATAACCCTGGCGATGAAGTAAGCTAGCCCTGAAATGCATTCGATTACTGAGAGTTAAAAATAAAAAATAAAAACGTCCTTGTGTTATCAAAGACGATGTTAGGTGGAATAGCATTATTTTTGGGATACAAATGTTCTAAGAAACAAGTGTGATGTTTAGCCTGCTGTCAGTGGTACAAGGAAGAGATTAAGAATAGTGGTCGTGGCCAAAGCCCATAAAGCACTGATGAAAATACTGAACCAGACTGCTGAAGATACTTGATAAAGGGAAAGACCGCAAAACGAAGAAACTAAACTAGGCCAAATGCCAAAGGTCTCTCAACTCCAGAAGCTCCTTGAAGGCAACATGCAGGTGAAATGGTGGTGAATTTAAGGAACAAAATCAGGATCAATCATGTGGCTAAGTAAGCGATGATCCTGCTGCCGAGGAACTTAAAGTGTTTGCAGCACATGGCTTAATTTTGGGCAAGACCCTGAATAGGGAGACAACAGGAAGCACAAGCCCACAAGTATGGGAACCATCTTGGAACTGTGGCACCGTCTCAGATTGGCTTTGTTGACTCACAGGCCTCCCACCCACTGCACACCTCCTTAATCAGAAGATGCTGGCCACAGTCACGGTTCACCCGTATCCACAAAGTGCGCAGCACCGAGCGTGAAGCTCAGAAACATTAGGGGGCAGGTAGCTGGGCATCCCTAGCTCACAGCAAAGGACTGCAAAGACAAGCAGGCGGGATGCAGATAAATCAGTAATGGCACACTAAAAAGTGTGAAAGCATCTGCTGGTACAAAGGCATGTCAGATGCGTCAGGCATATATTTCAGCCCTCTTGATTAATTTCGTGTTTAGGCAAGTGCTGCAATATCTCAAGTCCAAATAGAACGCAATTAGGGAGTGGCTCTGGAAAACATCCTAAACTGAATACAACATCCCTTTAAGTATGTGTTCACCTAAAAATGTCCGCACATACAGCACCCATTAATACTGAGTCACCTTACAAGAAGAGCAAAGGTATGGAGAAGAAAGAAAAAGGCAGAATGGGCAAAAACATGAGAACGTCAAAGATAATGTTTATTCATTGATCACACAGATGATGTGATGGGCCCCAGTGAAGTTTTGGTTAGTTGGCAAAGTGTTGGAGATGAATCTCACAGGAAGCAGCCTTTCAGCTGACTTCAGAGGAAGAAAAGGGCAGGAGACAAGTGGCTTTCTGGAGGAGGGGGACTGTTGGATGTGATCTCTATCAAAGAGCAGTGAATGCTACAAATCCTTTTTCACTCATTTGCAAAAGAAATGGTGGAAGATTTAAAATGAGAAACTGTAGAAAATAAGTAATGTGCACATTTATGGGATATCCAGCTCTCTATAACAAATGTTCAGGCAGGACTTTAATTTGTTAATGGATTCCAAGGCAATGCAAGCATCACCTGCCACTTAATCAAGAAAAGGCAGAAAAAATAAGTTATATAGGAAGCACTGCCATTGCATGCAGCAGAGAAGCAGGCGTATAACGGGAGGCAGTTGTGAGGCTTTTGTTGGGCATACATACTATTTGCTGTGATGCATTTAGGAGGGTATCATTCATTAGTGCAGTGCATGCAGTGGCAGCAGGGCCCAGAATGGGAGAAGGGAGCATTATACCCTAATAGTACATTTATTTCACTACCTGAACATAGGGGTGGGGTGCCATTCTTTTCATGCATTAAAATCCGTGCCATACTCGCTAAGCACCAAGATCCATTTGTGGACTTATTGACTTGGTTATAAAATCGCAGTTGCGGGTCTCAAAAGCACATGCAACTCATGCAACCGAGGCCTGACATATGAGAATAAACATACATTCATTTCTAGGAAAGAAGGGTGCAGTGAATTGTTAAGAATCCATAATCAAGACAGCTATAAAAAGCATGTCACCAAGCAGCAACCAATCAATAAACCATGAATGCGCTAGAAGGTGCATACCAGCTGCATGGTGACACATTTTGGTTCGCAGATCATATTTCTTAACAATGTTTCACAAGAATGAACAGGTCACAGTGCAGAACACGAATATTAAAAAGGTCTAGGAATAATCAGTAAGAATATATAAAATTGTGCATGCAATGTTTTAGTGAAACAGACAAGAAAAACAGAATGAATCAAAAGTTTGGTTAGGTGAACACACAATCAACCAAGCAAGATTTACAGGAACATAATTGAGAAACCATTGCGACCAGATAATTTCCAGAGCTTCCTTTGGATAGGATTGTAAACAGAGGGCCTGATTCACGCAGGTCCACGCTGTAAACTTGGAAATTTCTCTGCCTCGATGGAGATCAAACAGAACAGCTTCTGGGTGGGAGCAGAGGGGGGTAAAAGGCACGTTGTGGGGGTGTACGGCAGAGGGAAATATTATTTATTTTTTCATTTTAGGTCATGGATGTGAGGCCATGTTATGAATAACTTCCCCATGACTCTTCTGCCCCTTTGTAGCAGTTAAAAGAAGGGCGCCTATTTTGAGGGACAAATCATAAAATGTTAACTCATGTATTTGATGTCTCTCAGAATGCCTCAGTCAAAATAATGGTTATTTACTGTTACCGAACTATAATTCTGTATATTAGAATGCAAATCTTTACAGAATTTTTCCTGATTTGCAAAAATGTAAACTACAGTTTACTACTTTGGCTGCTGAAGTCCATGTTTACAACATCGAAAGAGACTGATTTAGGCCAAGAGAAAGCCATGCCTCAACAACCAACTCCAGTAAGAAAAGGAGAATAAAAGTACTCAACTGAAATAAAATATGCTAGTGCCTTCAGATTTGTCTATAAGTGATTCAATGGGACTTTGTTATGCATACACGGAAGATCTATTGACATTTCCTGTGGACGTCATAATAAAATACCAGTGTGATACCAGCTGACAATCCATGAATAAAGTGTTAATTGGATTAGACACTTTCTTTGAGATAGGGACAATGCGACAACCCATCATCTGCTGTGGGATCACAGAATCAAGAGGTAAGTCCATGGAAAGCCTGCATACAGCTTTGTTTTTCGTGAAGTGATCAAATTTTCCACCATCTTGTCAAATTGCATTTGCTTCAGGTTGCTAGAAGAGGTACACATGAAGCTGAATTACTACACTCTCAAATCCAATGATAGCTCATCACTCACAGATTCATTATTCATCTTACCAGTACCTTCTTAAGATACTCGTGATCTGCAGAAAGTGATTGGGTGAGCGGGGTGTCTCCTACCTGCCTCTAAACGCCTGCAAGAAAACACACTTTTTGTGAGAAGAAGTTTGCCCGTTCTTTATTTTGGCACGCCTTCTCTTTTCACCAAATGCTCAGCTTTTAACAATGAGAAACGCTTGAGATAGCCGTCATCATCATCAGGCAGGGATTTGTTCAACTTGGGTTGGGACCCAACAAGCTGGTGTTTTAACAACCTCGGCAGCAAAAATATGCCATTTAATGAAGAACAATACTGGTGAAAAACTTTACACCAGCTAGGCAAATTAAAACTGATCTGCTCAACCCATTCATGGGAATCTATCTTCCTCTCTGTGTTAATGTGGAAACCCCCTACTGGAGACACCTTGGAAGCCGTGTAGTCTCGAGAAGAGACAAAGAAAGGGTTTTTTAAAGGAAATACTTTTACTAAAGCTATTTATGAACGCTTCTTTACATTAGATGTGAATCTTTACAGACCTGTTTCAAGGCATATGCAACGCCTTCAATGGAGCAAAGCTCACAGCCATTAAGTACCCTCCTTGAGTGCGGCTATTACCTGCCTATCAGTGCTTTCAATGGGCTGGTACTGAGTACCGGTACTTTTTTATTTTGAGAGGGAGAGAACCTGCACTTTTCAAGAAAAACATAATACCTTTCATTGGAGAGTACCATCACTTCTCAGAAATAAGCAAGTACTCTGGTCCAGAGTACCTGCACTTCTATTTTTCCATTTCAAACTCTGCTGCCTATTGATGGTGATGACAGACCACCACGTGAAGGCTTCAAACAGAATGGAACTTAGGTAAAGGATACCTAACATGAGCACTGGGACACCCACACAAAGTCATGGTTATCTTCAGGATATCGATCAACTCGACACTTTCTGCGAATGGCACTTACTTGAATTTAGTGGACTGCCAGTGTTAAAAGCAGTCGATGGCTGCATCCGGCATGGCAGGAAGTGGGAAAGCTAAGGGAGGGGTGGAAACAAAGTCAATGTAAAAAGAAACCCTGTGTACTAGAAACTGCTCTTTATGAACCACTGCTAACAAACACTGTTTAATTATTCAATCTGAGATGTTAAGGTTTCATAAATAAGCCGCTTTTGCTGCTCCTTTCGCTTTGTTAACCGCACTCAGAAAATGAAGCTATTCTATTTCAGGTGCTCGGCCTTGGCCCCATGCCTCCCTTTATTCGGAGCACCATCCCACTTTACCATATACCTGCAGCATCCAATGAGGCCTTTCTCATCCACAGCTGTCCTTTGTGGCCACGCCCCTCGACTGGCACTCAGCATCCACCTTTCATTCCCTTTCGCGCTTACAAATCAAGTCCCATCTCAAAGGCGCCTCTTTTTAACTTCACCATTTCTTCAGCCCAGTCGTTTCACACTTCTGTCCAGTCCCACTGCCGCCCTCCTCAAGGAAAAGAGCCATTTCTGCGTAGACGGCTGGAACGCGCATAGTGCGAACTTCTTCCTTTCAAACTGTCACCGATCTGTCTGCAGGTCTTCATAATGTACATAATTGTTGCTTCGTCTCAAAGCCTGCCTAGTTGCATTTGCACACTCAAATGGTGGCCTTCAGGGAGAACTACCCTTTCCACTAATATACGACGCATAAGCTTATATTGACCCATGAGTACTAACCGTCATGTGACATTCCCACCCACTACCGCAGTCCAATCACACTATCTGAATTCACTTTCTGTTACTATTTACAGGTGTCATAGTGGAAATAGACTTCCTAGCTTTCAGCATTTCCTGTAGCTCTTCAAATACTCACTTTGCTCTTCTTCCCAGAAGCACCTGTGCCAACCTACCCTTCCTATTCCTACTCTGCACTGGGTCTGGAAGATTAAGCTGTTGGCACGCACGAGGGGAGGCCTGTAAAGAGCAGAGTGGACTGGTGTACAGTGCATTGGCGTAGAGTGTTACAGGGTATAGCGGCATAGAGTGCAAAAGCATTGAGTGCAGTTGCATTAAATTTGGCAGTATATAATGCAGCATCGTAGCATGCACTGGTGTAGATTAGAGTGGTGCAAAGTAGAGTAGAGTGGCATAGAGTGTAGTGGCAAAGAGTGGTGTAAAGTGGTGCAGAAAGAATGGAGTAGAGTTGAGTGATGCAGAGGGAAGTGGTGCAGAGTACAGCTGAGTGGCATAGAGTGGTGCAGAGTAGAGTATATGGTCATAGAGTGCTGTGGTGTACAGTGGAGTAGAGTAGAGCAGCATAGAGTTCACTGGCAAGAGAGAAAAGAGAAGTGGCAGAGTGCAGTGGTGTAGAGTGGGCCTAGAGAGCAGTGGCGAGGAGTACAGTGATGGAGAGTAGAGTGCAGTTGTGTACAGTACATTGTTGGAAAGTGCAGCGGTTAAGAGTAGAGTGACAGTGCAATAACAGAGTGGAGCGGTGCAGAGTGGAGTATAGTGGCATAGAGTGCAGTGACATAGGGTAGAGTGTTTCAGAGTAGAGTACAGTGAAGTGACAGAGTGGAGTGGTGCAGGGTAGAGTGACAGAGTGTAATGGCACAGAGTAAAGTGGTGTAGAGTGCAGTGGCATAGAGTGCAGTGGTACAGATTAGATTAGAGTGGCATACAGTGGATTGGCAAAGAGTACAGGGGCATAGAGTTGAGTGTTACAGAGTAAAGTGCACTGGCATAGAGCGTATTGCCATAGAGGTCAGAAGCAGAGAGTCGTAGAGCACAGTATTATAGAGTGGAGTTGTGCACAGTAGATTGGTGTTGCCTAGAATAAAGTGGTGTAGAGTGCAGTGGCAAAGAGTGCAGTGGCTTGGAGTGGAGTGGTGCAGAGTGCAGTGGCTTAGTATGGTGTAAAGTGGAGTGGTGCAGAGTAGAGAGCAGTGGTACAGAGTGGTGGGGGGGGTGCAGAGTAGAGTGGAGCAATCATGGGTTGGTAGCATACTGCCATTACAGACAACACATTTTCAATTGAATACAAAAAAAGCCAACAAATGGAAAGCCAGAAAGTACCAGTTACAAACCACAGAGCCAATGGTAATTAACAAGCGGAATTCGTTCACAGGACAACTTTTTGAAAGTGCCCCACATGTCTTTAGAAAACCAGACAGGTGAGCTGTCTGGTAACGCTGCGACCTAAAAACGGTGCATTTTTCATTATCAGCTTTTCGTGGCTCCGATTCAGACTCTCGAAGCACTCACTGGCTGATTGAACTAGACAAGTAAACAATGGCAGTACGCTGGGGTCACATAGTCAAGCTTGGTTGGGTTGGTTTCAAAGTCCCATCAATAAAACCACAACGGACAATCATTTACACCCAGAGTGCCGGCCTAAAGAAAGAGCAATCAATGAAAAGGCAGCGAGCCGAGAATAGCCTCTTATGGTGGTGCAGTGTTTGTGAGAACGAAACTGGGACAGTAAGGTTTGTTAAATTACTGTAAAGAGAATGTTTTATGGTGTCAAAGGACACTGGTTTAAGGTTTTTGTTATGGTATCTTCGAAGGCTTTGCGAAAAATCAGTCTAAAACAAACTTGTAATGAAAAAAGGATGTGTGTTCCTCATTTGCTGCACATGGTTCCAGTCCTCGTCAGAAGGGCAGGAGCTCATAATATCGCTTTGAAGCCTCTATGCAGCTGAATACTGCGCCATCTTTGTTCCATCTCACGACTCAACCAACATTCCTCTGTTTTCTTATCACTCTTGCAGGTTCTTTTTCATCCCCCTTTCTTACTCGTTCCTATCTTTTACTTCCTTCTTCTACTTTCTCTTTCTGCTTTTCTCACTCACTCAAAAATAAGTCACAGTCACCAAAAAGCACTGGCAAAACCAATAGGTCGCAGTTTCAAATAGCTCTGCTGTTGGGTTTGACGAGAGTTGTTGCCAGCGCGCATGAAGTATTGAAAGCATTTCTTTCCCTACTTTAAGATGGCCGCCATTTCGGATGCCATAGTGAAATAGATAACAAAGAAGGTATGGCAGGCGGAAGCAGCAAGGAGAGTAAAGAGCGAGGAGGCGGTGGAAGAAATGGAAATGGAGCACCTGGGAGAGTAAGAAAGAAAGCAGGTTCACTCCCATGAACTGTCAAAAGAAAAAGAAAGAAGCATTGGCAAATCCAATAGCCCTTGCCCACGTCAAAGCTATTTCCTTTGCCAATGTCTTTTAGCCATGCTGTACAGCACAGTGGCTGTGCTGTGCAGTATGGCTAAAGGTAAAGTTAGAAAAAAAGTGCTATGACGTTATAGCATTTTCTTTAACTTTACTTTTAGCCGTGCTGTACAGCTACACTCCCGTACAATATGGCAAATAAAACATTTCCCAAACACCATGACACATTAAAGAAAGGCTTGAGGGAAAACATCCAGGGCAGCAAGGATGCCCTGGTGCAAGCCAGGGAAAGTCCCATCTGACTGCTGTTGAGGCAGTGAACTACACCAACTGTCTGGGTTCAAGGCATCCCAGTGCCACTGCACCTATTTAAGCTATTCCCCTACCGAGGCAGAAGGCAAAGCACACTTCTGAGAAGCATATATGCATGTTGCAGAGTTCCCCCTACATCCTTCCGGTCACCTAGCTGCTGTCTCCAGCACACAGTGCGGTACATGAATTGCGCTGCCTCTGCTTATTCCAGTGCCAGCGGTGGAAAGATGCAGGTTTCGTGGTGCAGATTTCTGATGTGTCCTCATTGCCGCTGTTGTGCCTGCTGCCAGATGTTGTGCCTGCTGCCAGAAATGCAGTTAACACTTAGCATACGCTAGAGATCTTTGTAGCGGTGTGAACTAAACCTCGAATGTATCTTGAGAAACCAATCAAAAAATGTGTTTTTTCAAGAAATGTGGTACAAGCAAACCAATCAGAACAAAGATATACAAACGTGGTTCACGGGAAAACGGGGATAAAATCCAGGGGGAAATGGAGGAGTGAAGGTGAACAGACACAGGAATAGGGAGAAAAGCCATTAAATCAAGAGGCGACTACCAAGCTGGGCAACAAAACCATACATTCATAAGCAAGTTGGTGGCCACAGCCCACAAAAGGTATTCTGCAAAGCCTAGCTGTAGGAAGTGTTTACTTCCAAATATGCTAATAAGGAAGAGAGTGAACACCTACAGTAAGAAACCGTTGACCCAAAAGTGAGTGGCTCCAAAACCTTTAACACACTTGGAAAATCGGGGAGTAGCTTTTTTGAATTAATAGTTAGTTCATCCCCTGCTAGGCTTTATTGGTCAAATCCCTGCACATTTCCAGGAAGCAAGCTCTGGTGCAAGATGAACCAAAGGGAACCGTTGTCAGTGTACATAAGAAGGGATGACCCAGTTGGAGGTCATATAAAGGAAAAATCCTGTAGAAAAGCAAGGAGCCAAGCCACACATGTTCACTAAGCCTCCGGATGCAGTGACAGCTACACCGTACAGAGTGAACAGATAGTAGGAGAAAAGGTGCCAATCTGAGCACAAATTCCTGCCACACCGCAAGGCTTGTGTCAATGGTAAGCATTCACCACAGTGGGTGTTTTCAGTTATTTTAATGCTTCTGCCCCTGTTTAGGTCGAGTGCACAAGCGCTCTGATGTGTTGTAAATATCTGTGGGCTTTTAGCCACGCCCCCGCATGCCCATCACTATCATCCGTTCATAGGCTTGCCTTTCAAAAATCCTTTGTTATCATTGGTAAATGCTTCACGTTTGTCCCTCCTTGGGGCAGTTTGTTACTGCTTGGGCCATCAACCCTGTTACATAGAGAACTGCAGGTTTGCCGATATATTTGACTGAGAGCTAACTTCTTTTTCCTTTCGTGTCTCTCCTTCACACTCATGCTCATGTCGGCCGCGGCGCTTTGAATCGGCTCGCTTACTGTTTTACTTTTCATTTTTAATTATGTGGCAAGAAAAGTCCAGTTAGGAATTTACAACACTAATGGTTCTAACTCGAGCAAACACAACACCCATTGCATTGCAAATTCTTGTTTTATATGAAAATAGGACATGCGCTCGCCAGTATGATGTTGCAATTCTCAGCACAGAATGCATAGATTGAATTTTGGTCACAGACCCAACACTGCCCAAATATGTAGGCAGCAAGTCCAACACACAGACCTAGTCTGGCTACCTATTACACATTTATATCTACCGGGCAATGGGTGCACATACTGATTGAGATGATACGTAAAGTAACTTGGTACAGCCCTATTGCCTAATGCTGCTTGTACACAACATACTTGTTTTGACATGGTAAAAGAGAGAAACCACCCCTCTCCTCTTGCAGCACATCTCTACAAACCTACCCAGACGTCGTCCTGTAATGGAAACCTCAAAAACATTTAAAGAAGCTTGACTGGACAACTGAAAGCACTACAGTGCATAGTAATGCTGGAATGTGCATTATATAAATGCCAAAAAAC
This sequence comes from Pleurodeles waltl, assembly GCF_031143425.1. Taxonomy (NCBI): domain Eukaryota; kingdom Metazoa; phylum Chordata; class Amphibia; order Caudata; family Salamandridae; genus Pleurodeles; species Pleurodeles waltl. The sequence continues at coordinate 1,300,980,777 of NC_090440.1, forward strand.
AATACAAACAACTACAGGTGCAGACAACAGAAAACCTTCGGTAAGGAAACAAGAGCTTACATGCACCTTCCATAGACAATGCTATGACTAAATGTTGACAGATGAACAAAAGAGCATGAAGACCATTTATGTATTTGTTTTCAAGATTGCAGTACCCCATTGGCAGAAGTGCACAGCTACTACTTTGTGGTGTGGTGTTACCTGAGCTGTGTCTTGAACTCCTTCCTAAATTGGAATACAGTTAGGAGGTCCTGAAGAATACAAGGCTTTTTTGTTCCAGATTTTGGGGGTACAGACTGATAAGGTCTGTTACCTAGTTGTTGTTTTTTTTAACATGTCTTTGTATTCAATCTTATGGTGTCCTAGCTGTGGGTGTGACAAGAACCAAAAGAGATGGAAAAGCTTGCCAGTCAAACAGTTGAAGGTGCTGGGCATGATTTTTTTTTTTTTTACATGATACGAGTTTTTGAACAGTATAGGCCTCATTGTGAGAGCCACATTATCTGCAATGGTAATTTCACACTTGGCATTTAAATTGCGAAATTAATAAAAACGTAAGCATCAAGACTCAAACATGGCCACAATCAGTACCACCACCCAACGGCAATTACAGTGTTTGCTCTATTGATCTGCTTCTTTGTCACATACATCCTGTTAGAAATGGGGGTCTCTGGTTGGCAGTCAGTTTGCACTCTGTCCAAGCACGGACCCTCACTCTAGTCAGGGCAAGATACAAACCTAAGATAACTCCTGCTCACCCCCTTGGTAGCTTGGCACAAGCAGTCAGGCTTATCTCAAAGGCAATGTGTAAAGTATTTGTATCAAAACACACAGTAATACAGTGAAAACACTACAAAATAGACACCACGCCAGTTTAGACAAATAGCCAATATTTATCTAAATCAAACAAGACCAAAACATCAAAAATCCATCATACACAAGTTATTCATTTTTAAATAAAAAAAGAGCCTTACTCCATAGAAAACAATGGATGCGTTGATGTTACACAAAGTACCTGGTTTGCATCAAATATAAAGTCGCACGGGCGAGCGTGAACCGTAAAGGTCAGCGATGCATTGATCTCTTACTCGCAAGTGAGCCCATGTGTAGTGTTATCTCTGGTCGGGTAGGCAATATGTCGTTTTTCTCTCCCGCGAGGGAGCGATGCATCGATTTCCAGACGGGCACACTGGATCCGGGCAGGTTCACGTCGATTTTGATGCCCAGGGATGATGCATGCGAAATCCGGCCACACAGTTATGGGAACCGTCCTGCATGGGATTTGCGTAGTTTTCAGCAGCCGCAAGCGGGTGTTGCATTGTTTCCCCATCCATGATGCAGGTGATGTTTTGTTTTCCCAGCCGTGATGGAGGTGGCATGTCGATTTTTCAGCCATGCTGCTGGTGGTCCATTGAAAGTTTTCAAGCACAGCTCCTGTACATGAATTTTAGAATTTGTTCCACCAGCTTTACCTTTCAAGGGCCCAGGGACTGGATAGGGCACCACTTGGCAGGGTAAGAGTCTCACAGAGTCCAATTGCTGGCAGAGGAAGTCTTTGATGCCCCTGTGACTTCAAAACAGGAGGCAAGCTCAATCCAAGCACTTGGAGACACTTCACAAGCAGGAATATATCACAAAGTCCAGTCTCTGTCCTCTTTCAGGCAGAAGCAAAACTGCAGGCTAACCAGTAAAGCACAGTCACAGGCAAAGGGGCAGTACTCCTCCTCCAGCTCTCCTCCTTGACAGAGGTTCCTATTGAATCCAGACGTAATCGAAAAATCTGGGGGTTTGGGTCCACTATTTATATCCCTTTCAGCCTTTGAAGTTGGCAAACTTCAAAGGAAATTCTATGGTGTTCATAAGTTCCTGCCTTGCCCAGGCCTGGTTCCAGACTCACACCAGAGGGCCGGAGACTGCATTGTGTGAGGGCTGGCATAGCCCATTCAGGTTTAAGTGTCAGCGCCTCCCTCCACTCTAGCGGAAATGGCCGCATCAGGATTTGCAGGCTACACCCCATCTCCCTTTGTGACACTGTCTAGCGGAGATTCAAATACACCCCTACGGTCAGCCTGACCCAGACAGGGAATACACAAGCAGGCAGTCACAGGATGGTTTAAGCAAGAAAATGTCCACTTTCTTAAAGTGGCATTTTCAAAGTGACAATCTAAGAACCAACTTTACCAAAAGATGTATTTTTGAATTGTGAGGCCAGAGACCCCAAACTCCAAACCTCCTTCTGCTCCCAAGGGGAAACTGCACTTAAAAGATATTTAAAGGCAGTCCCCATGTTAACCTATGAGAGAGATAGGCCTTGCAACGTTAAAAAACGAATTTAGCAGCATTTCATTGTCAGAACATGTAAAACACAGCAGTACATGTCCTACCTTTAACATACACTGCACCCTGCCCATGGGGCTACCTAGGGCCTACCTTAGGGGTGTCTTAAATGTACAAAAAAAACGTTTGGGCCTGGCAAGTTGGTACACCTGCAAGGTCGAATCAGCAGTATAAACCTGCACAGACACTGGAGTGGCAGGTCTGAGCCATGTTTACAGGGCTACTCATGTGGGTGGCACAATCAGTGTTGCAGGCCCACTAGTAGCATTTGATTTACAGGCCCTGGGCCCCTTTAGTGCACTATACTGGGGACTTACTAGTAAATCAAATATGCCAATCATGGAAATGCCAAAAGCACATACAATTTACACAGGGAGCACTTGCACTTTAGCACTGGTCAGCAGTGGTAAAGTGCCCAGAGTACCAAAACCGCCGAAACAAAGTCCAGCACACAATCAAAACATAAGAAGGAGAGGCAAAAAAGACTGGGGAGACCAAACGAAGGATGCTAGGTCTAACACAACCTAGGAAAAACCCATGGCTTTGTAGAGTGCTCAACTGATCCCCAACCACATTTGTACAACAATATAGAACTGTCAGTAGATACTTTACATTTGCCATATGTTTTAAAAAGGCAGCATTCCCTTTTTATATAGAGACTGATTTATCCCCGAGTTGTCCCATGTCTAGCACCTGTAGCTTGTCCAGGTTTGTTTTTAATTTGAACTATGATTTCTGTACTGCACCATTTACAATTTAGGCTTCAGGTTTTCACATTTTGCTGAATATTCCCCATAAGTACTGCTGTAATACAAAGCGTTTTGCTGCTTGTATTTATTTAAAAAATGAAAAACTACAGTAAGTTTGTATTCTTTCAGTGTCTTTCTATTCTGTTAATCATGACCAAAACAATAATGGCCAAATATGTTCAGATTGTTAGTAAGAGGAGTAAAAAACATAGATAAGACTTCTTGCAGTAACTGCAGTTGCGTGAGTGGGTATGCAGAACAATGCTAATAATTTCATATCAGGGTACTGTTGTTCAAGGTTCTCAAGTGTGAGTGCCCTATTATTGGTACATATATGTGGACATACACCACTTGCTACTTCTTTTTTTTATCAGAACTCAATACAAATCTAAATTAATACTACTAACAAACAAAATATAATTATAGATTAATACAGATGGAGATGTTTAGAAAAAAAAAAAAAAACTTACGTTCCATTTATGATAGAAAAATTACAAATAGCAGGATTCAATAAAAAAAATCATGACTTCATGGGTTATTTTTAAGTCATGAGTCAGTTCAGTTCAGTTCAGTTCAGTTCAGTTCATAATCTGTATTCGGCTATACCAAAATTAAGCCATAAAAGTACATGGTGTATACAATAAAATACATAAATGATGGCACAAGAATCAAGATAAACAATTTCAATAATTAAAAATGACTAAAACATAAGTACAGATTTCAGGGTATGATAACACCTTTCCTGATGTGCATAGCTTTTATTATAAAATGTGTTACCCTATAGCATATATATGAAGAATCTAAGGCCAACAAGAGTTTCAGTGCTTCCTGGTGAGTTCTTATGTGGGATAGTTGGAAAACAGGTTTAAGGTAAAAGGCTCTAATATATTCACAAAAACGACAGAATAGAACAAAATGTAAAGTGCCTTGTTTACTCACTGTCACAAGGGCATCTATCTGTCTCTAGAGGACAGTGCCAAACACAAGGGTATGCTACTAGGTGGTGGGCTATGCCCAGCTTAAACCTGGTTAAAACAAACCTGTCCTGCGGGTTAGTGACCATGGAGAGATAACCGAATTTACCTACATTACTAGAATAGGCTAGATAAATATCAACAGTGGATTTGGTAGATTCGTCTATCTTCCTTGTGTCCCCCTTAGATTTATAAATGTTTCCTTAATGGTTAATGGAAGGACAGTGCAGCAGATAATAGATATATTAAAAAAGGTTTTAAAAGAAAGTTCAATAAAAGCTATCCAAGGAATGCTCATGACATTATCCAGAGCCAAACAATACAGTATTAGGTTTTTAGTAAAGCCAGTTACTTCCTTAGACCATATACTATGCCATAAGAGCAGGGGTCTGACCCGCATCACATCTTCCAGATATTGTAGGCCCACTTCTTGGCGTGTAGACCAGTTAGGTGCTGAGGAGGGTAGGTATAGCATACGTTTCAGGAAGCTATTCTCTTCTACTTGTAGGGGAGTCATTTTAGTATGGACCCACACCCCAGCACCATAGGCAACCATGGAGATTACTCTAGCCTTACAAATTTCCAACATGGCATCTATGAAGCGGCTCCCTAGTTTGCTTGCAAATCAAAAAATGGCTCCTGAATTACTTCCGTTTTTGATTCTACCTGTCAAATCTGTTGATTTACCATTACTAGCCAATAGTACCCCTAAGGAGTTAAAGCAGTCTATTGTACTGATCTCCTTATTCTGGATGTGGAATCTTCTGCATTTTTTATATTCTTACCACAGGCCATAGAAAATGTTTAGTTTTATTAATAATCATACCCTTTGATGTCATAAAATGTTCAAACCCACTCAACAGCTTTTGGAGCCCCACAGGGGTTCTGGAGATCATGACTACATCATCTGCATAGAGTAGAGCAGGTACTGGGTGACCGGCCACATATGGGGGGTCCGCCTGCAGTCCCTGCAGTTGTTTGTCTACTCCATTGATGTATAGGGAAAACAGTAGCGGGGCAAGGACACAGCCTTGGCGGATACCTCTACCTATCTCAAAGGGGGGGTACAATCGCCTTGTTGGCCGAAGCGTACTCTGCATGACAGATTGTTATACAGGTCAGCCAAGAAGTTGATGGTATACCTTGGGACGCCTATCTCTAATAGGGTGGACCAAAGAAGTGCATGTTCGACAAGGTCAAAGGCACTACTGAGGTCAGCAAAGCATAGGCATAGGGCTCCTTTCTTAGCCTTGGTGTATTTACCTATAATTAGGTCTAGGTTAACACACTGCTCTACAGTTCCTAGACCTTTCCTAAAGCCATACTGGACCGGTGACAAGATGTTATTTTCCTCCACCCAGTCCGTTAGTCTTTCCAGGATTATTCTACTACATGTTTTCAAAGACGAGTCCAGCAGTGAGATAGTGGAATAGTTTTTTGGGTCTGATTTTTCCCCCTTCTTGTAAATAGGTATTATGATGGATGTGTACCAAGATGGCACAAAGTCCCCAGATAGGGCCAGATTGCAAATTCTAGTCAAGATTGGGGCCCAGAGGGAAGTATTATTTTTAAAGACGTCCAAGGGGACGCCGTCTGGTCCAGGAGCCTTGCCTTCTGCACCTGCCTGGATTGCAGAACGAACCTCATCTATCGTGATCTCCGGGAAGTAAGCTTGTTCCTGAGAGTCCTGTCTAGTTAGATCTAGTGGCCCCCATCCCTTTCTTAAAGACCTCTGTAAAATGGGTCACCCATGTTGCGCAGTCTATGCTAGTACCCAGATCTGGGGGCATCCATTCTGAGACAAAGGGGGCGTTAATAGTTGCCCAGAAAAATTTAGTATTGATGGTCTCTGTTGCCTCTGCAAGTTTAGACCATACATCCTCCCTCAGTTCCTGTTTCCTGCGTTCTAATGTCTTCTTATAAATAGATCTTAGGGACTTAATACCTTCGGGTCTCTGTGTGTAGACTGCAGAGCTAATTTAAGATTCTCCCTTGCTTTTGTGCAAGCCTGGTCAAACCACCCCTTTTTATGCAGAGGCTGTTTATGAGCAGGCTTATATTTCAGCAGCCCTTGTATATAAGCAGTAATCAACCCAAAACATTTTATTAACCTGGTGGCCTCTGTGTCCTCCTTTAAACAGTAGTCTACTTCCTGATGGCAGCCACATATAATGTCCTGTTGAATATCATCAAGCACTATGTCCCCCCATTTACGTCTCACCCCCGTTGATCTGTATGCTTCAATCTGATTTGAGGTAATATAGAATATATCCTTTGGCCCCCAGAATGACAAAGGAAGAACAATCACATCATGATCACTAAGGAGAGACACCATTGTATGTGGGGTGTCTATGCTAATAAGTGCAAAGGATGACAGGATGATGTGGTCGATAAGTGAGGTTGATTTTGCGCCCCTGTGGGTTGGGATGATTTCATCCGAGTTACCATGCTTACGTTCTAGGAGCGTTAGATCGTAGCTAGATAGCATCAAGTTAAGGGCTTCTCAATACTCGTTATGAGAGAAATTATCATAACCTGTCCCATAAGGATTAGTAAATCCGCACGACCCGGGGAGGTACGGGTGCAGGGCTGGATATTAAAATCCCCAGCCCATATAATAATGGGGTTGGTGCCAATAGTTTTTAACAGTTTTTCCAAGCTTTGTTTCAGTGCATGAACAACCTTGTGTCTAGTGATATCAAAGATGTTATTGTAAAAGTCAATGATGACCATATCAGCCTTATTCTTGTGTCTCATCCATAGTAGTTGAAAGAGTGAGGTCTCCATCAGGGTCTTTTTTACCACTACCGGACGTTTATAAGAGATATGGACCACGAGCCCCCCCCCCCTTTGCTCTCCCAGATGGGGATGGTGTGGCTAGTAGTGAGTGTGCGGTAAAACCAAGTACATGGCTGGGTGTGGTGCACCAGGTTTCCTGGATGCGAAGCACATCTAGCTTATTAAGGAGTGAACCCCATTCTTCCGACATGATTTTACCTCGTAGACTCTGCATAGTCCATGTAGCAAAATAATGGCAACCAGTTATATTCATGTCAGGGTCCTGGGTCCGTAAGTCCTCCCTGCCTACATTAGCTTCAAATGGGGGTGCCTCTGTTAGCACCCCCCCCCCCCCAAGGGTCTGTTGTGATCCCGGCCCCAGGTCCCATCTCTGCCCTGTTCTGAGGGACTAATGGGTGCATGTTAGGGGTCTGATCTGTACCATCGTTAGATGGTTCTTTTATCCTATGCTTCTTCCCCTTTTGCTCTGCAAATCCCTCTCCTCCCAGTCAGTCGTTAGCTGACAATGATGATAGTATCTGATATTTATTGCTTAGGGATATCAGAGTAGTGGGGTATACATTGTGAGTGTTATTGCCTGGGTATGTCATCATAGACCTTGGTGGTATGCTAGGGAAGATTTGGCATCCTGGTTGCAGATGTCTATAAAAAAATCCTAACGGGGACAGTTTCGGTGAGTTATATCTTTTGGTCGAAACGAGTACCTGCACAGGATGTCCCTAGCTATACCAGGGTTTCTAAAGTTGATGATGACACAGTCCCCCTCTTGGTCTTTCCCTAGAGGGCCCATCCATCCCACTCTCCGGGTAGGTATTATCTGATTGGCGTTTCCCACTGAGAAAAGATTGTTCTGAGCTAGCCAGTGCATAACTTTGTTCTTAAGATCAGCTTGGTGTTCTGTCTGGCCAGCCCGTAAAGGGGGGAATTAAATCATAATAATTACATAAGGACATGACTCTGGCGGTAAGTTAACAGTGGGTAGTGGTTCCCTTGTGTGGAGCTGGGCTTTGCTATGTTTCTGGTGGTACGACGGGTGATGTCCTGTAGCTGGTTGTTTTGGACATGGGTGGGCATCACTTTGGGCGTGGTCCGGTGGTCTGTTTATATAGGCCGTATCCCGTGCTCTAGAGGTATCTTGGGGCCCACTTAATATCCTTTGGTGGGCTATAGCTTGACCTTCTCTTGGTTGTCCTTGCAATATGACCCAAGTGATAGTATTTAGAATCGTTCCCTGCGGGTCAAGGGTATCTGTACCCCTTGAGACAGACGGGTGGTCTTGGGTATTAGGGATGGTGTTCTGGACTGCGGGGTTCATTAGATTGAGGGGGTTGGATAGTAGGGGGGATTTCTTACAGAAGTCCAACATTTTCCCCACCTCTCCTTCCAGTTTGTCCAGTTTTGAAAGGATGGGTTTCAGCAAGTTATCAAGGAGGGTTGTGAGGTCTTTCCACTCCGAGGCTATTGTATTTCCCCCCAAAATAGGGCCCAAGTGGCTATCTGCCCCCCTCCTACAGTGTTTTTTTCTTTTTACGATGGGCGAGTGACAAGGGGATATGGGGTTGTTACTTGATGGGGTCATGGGTTCTATTAAAGAGTCTCCATCCGTCAGAGCCAAGGTGTTAGGTGCGGGATGGAAAACCGGTGTACGATCGTGGGGAGCCTGGTTTCCCCCTATATCTTCTCCTAAATGTATTGTTCCCAGTGACAAGCGCCTTTCCGCGAGGTCAATTTCCTTTGAAATGACCCCTACTGCTCTAACTAGGAAGGAGTCAATGGTTGTGCGGCCAGGTTCTGTGTACACCCTCTGACCTCCCCTCCCCCCCACCTTTCTCTTGCCCATAATGGATTTAAGCACTTTCTTAAATATATGTATGCGGACTTCGTTTTTACCCAAGATCACTTGTCTTTTGGTAAGTGAGAAGGTGAGCATGGCCTACTTAGGCATCAAACCCTGACACAGTATAGAGTGGGTTAAAATGACTTTTTGTGCAAACAATGTGTAATTGTACGCTTAAAATGCAGCTGATAAGAATTAACTTTTGAAATTAATACCAAGAGGGTGGGCCCAGCCCAGCCTCTGTCGGCCGCTGACGGGCCCGCTCTTGCCGCAGCGGAAGCGCGAGTCCCAATTATGGCGCCTCAGAGCGTTGTGGGCGGTGTCCTCCCTCCGTTTGAACTGGGAGTGTGCTTCAGCCCAGCCTTCCGCCCGAGTCCAGGTGCAGAGTGATGTGCGCAGCGATGTGCCCAGCAGAAGAGCAAGTCCCAATTATGGCACCTTTGGCGCTTCACTTTCAGTCAGTTCTGAACAGAGATTCCAAATAAATCTGGTGACCTCTCGCCACATTCAAGCAAGAAATGTCCAGTACACCAAGTGGGGAAATTCATCCACTCGTAATGGTCAGCCCATTCTAAAAGGGTCCCTGCTCAAAATCTCCCGTCACTCCTGAGTCTGTGATTCATTCAACTCAAGTGAACCTCAAGCCAAGAAAGTTCAATAGCCCGTTCCTAGTTCACAAACACCGCCAATGTATTTTAGGGACTTCTACTGTTGCCTTACTGATGTGATAAAACAGGACTACAAATCCCAGACTGCAACGAAAAATAGCGTGGCCTAGAAAAGGTACTCGCGTGTGGAATGTGGAAACCCTCACCCACGTGGCTGCCTGGCACTCACTGGCACTGCCAAGGGCGGGAGCTCTTGCCTTGTTGACAGAAGGCTCCGGATGCCGCTTTTGTGCACAAGTAGTAATCCCGATTTAGGCACAAACTTCCGTTTGCGCTAGAATCAGGACTGCAGCAGTAGAAGACCCCAAGCCATGACTGAATGGTAACCCATGAGGAAAGGGTAACAGAGACATTCAACACTGAAAAAAAAATTGCTGTCAGTCGATAAATCAAAAAAATAATCTTGCTTGTCGCAGTCTGGACCGACTTTCTCCCTTTACTTTCACCATTTCTAAATGCCACAAAAATGTCCGTTTTTCTATCAGTTGCAGATGTTCATGCCACAAAAAATAAAGGCCAGCAACTCAGCACTTGGCACCGCTGGGTAACATTTGCTCTGGCATCATCACTAAACCATGCAAAAGAGGAGGCATACCATTGACCCACGCCAACATAATGTGAGCGACTTTGCTCAGGAAATATATCCACATATTTTTAAATGACAGCGGTTTGCTAGAGGAGAAGGACCCGCAGACCCCAAACCAAAACGCCCGCATAGAAAGGCACTTCCCAGAAAACAAAATGGTTGTCATTTAAAAAAACGCTCATTGTTTATTCTCGATGAAATCCAAAGATTGGTCTGGCATGATTTTCCGGGTCGGGTTGTTATTGGGAATGTGTAAAGTGATGTTGCTTTATGTAAAGTTCGTCTGCTGTTATCCTTTTTAAAGTAAGCGAATGAATTGAGGTTTTAAGTTCAAGTAGGTTGCTAGACAGGAGGGGATGGAAAAGAGCGGGGGAATACAAACTGAGCCAAATACCAACCACAGTATAAACAAGCACTGGCAAAGCCAATAGGTCTTCCTATGCGAGAGCTATTAGGTTTGGCTATGTGTTTTAGCCATGTTGTACACTTGTGGGGCTGCTGTTCAGCATTGGTTAAAAGTTAGTGGCGTGGAATGTGCTGGGGTGGGGTAGAGTGGAGTGCATGTAGATTGTAGTGTGGTGGAGTGGGGTGGATTGGGAGAGTGGTGTAAACTGGGGTGGAGTGGGATACAACAGGTTGGAGTGGGGTAGACTTGAATTGGAGTAGACTGCAGTGCGGTAGATTGGAATGGGGCATGTAGGAGTAAGGTACAACGGGGAAGCCTGGGATAGAGCGGAGTGGGATATCTTGGGGTAGATTGGAGTGGGGTGGACTGGGGTATCTTGGAGTGGAGTAGATTTGGAGTGGGGTAGATTGGGTGGATTTTAGTATGGTAGATTGGAATGGAGTGGGGTAGATTGGAGTGGAGTGGGATAGATTCGGGTAGAGTGGGGTATAGTAGAGTAGACTGAAGTTGAGTAGACTGGGGTGGAGTGGGGTAGATTGCGCTGAAGTTGAGTAGATTGGAGTGAAGTGGGGTAGACTTGAGTGGAGTAGATTGGGTAGAGTGGAGTGGGAAGTATTGGAGTAGAGTGTAGTCGACTGGAGTGGAGTGGGACAGCTTAGGGTGGAGTGGAGTAGATTGGAGTGGGGTAAACTAGGTGGATTATAGCAGGGTATATTGGGAGAAATGGAGTGGAGTGGGGTAGATTGGAATGGGACACATTGAGGAAGATTGGAGTGGGGTAGACTGGAGTGGAGTTGGATCAAGTGGTGTGGGGTAGGCTGGGATAGGATGGAGTACATTGGAGAGGAGTGGGGTAGATTTGGTTACAATGAGGTAGACAAGTGGAGTAGATTGAACCTGGAGTGGAAGAGATAGGAGTGTGGTGGATTGAGATGGGGTAGATTAGAGTGGGGTAGGGTGGACTAGGATAAAGTGGGTTAGAATAAACTGGAGTAGGGTAGATTTTACTGCTGTCCAGGGTAATACTGGAGTGTACCGGAGCATGGTATATTGGGTAGAATGAAATGGAGTGTGGTAGACTTGGATAGAGTGGAGTGAGACACAATAGGTAGATTGGAGTGGGGTAGACTGGAGTAGAGTTCGACAGCTTGGAGTCAAGATAAGATAAGATAGATTGGGAAGGTAGTGGAGTGGGGTAGGTTGGGACTGGAGTGAAGTGGGGTAGATTAGAATGGAGTGGGGTAGACTGAACGGATTAAAGTAAGGTAGATTGGAATGGAATGGAATGGGATAGATTGGAGTGGGGTGATTGGAGTGCTGTAGTTTGGAGTGGGGTAGAATGGAGTGGGGTAGACTGGAGTGGAATGGGATAGATTGCAGTGGGGTTGATTAGGGTGTGGTGGAGTGGAGTGGCTAGGGGTAGCTTGGAAGGGTCAGATTTGGGTGGGGTAGAGTGGAGTGGGTTAGACTAGAGTAAAGTGAGGTAGATTTGACTGAAATGTGGTAGATTGGAGTGGAGTTAGTAGATTGGAATGAAGTGGAGTGAGGTAGATTTGCGTACAGTGCAGTGGTATAGATTGGAGTAGAGCATGGTAGATTGGGTGGATTGGAGTGTGGTAGATTGGAGTACAGTGGGATAGACTGTGGTGGAGTGGGGTAGATTATAGTGGAAAGGGGTTGGATAGATTGCAGTAGAGTATGGAGTTGAGTAAATTGGAATGGGGTAGATTTGAGTGGAGTAAGGTAGACTGGATCGTAATGGAGTGGACTGGGGTAGAGTGGAGTAGATTGGGATAGAGTGGGGTAGATTGGAGTGGGGTGGGATGAGGTGGGGTAGATTGGAGTGGCGGGGTAGATTTGGTGGAGTAGTTTATAGTTTAACAGAGTACGGCAGAATGGGGGTATATTAGAGTGGAGTGGGATAGACTGGAGGGGCGTGTTGTGTTTTGGAGTGAGTGCAATAGAGTGGAATGTCGTAGAAGGGAGTGGAGAGGCATAAAGTCACTTAGTATGGAGTATGCATGGTATGGCAGTGCACTGCAGTTAAAGACAACACATTTTCAACAGAGATGATCATGCATTTGCACCGAAATACGGTTTCACGGTGCACCAATGAAAATGTGTGCAAATGTCATCACCTAGTGTAATGATGTGTTTTAATTGTATTCAAATATTTGTTTACACCACACTCCAGAATTACAACAAAAATGTGCTTCATTTGTACTTATTCTGATATATTTTGAAATACTAGGACTGTTCATTTTTTTGTTGTGTGCTAGAAAAAAAATCCTACACCCTCTCCTCTCACATGGGTACGCAGCAGAATTGTCATATACATTTTGTCACTTTGAAGTCAGAGAAAGAAAAGCAAGCACCAAGCCGCCCCTCCCCCAACCACAGAGCCTTCTGACATTTGACCATTGTCTTTGAATGCACAGCAATTGTGACAAAATAAGAACAAGATTTAAAGGGCTGTTTAGAGAAAGCACATTCGTGGAAGAATACTGTGAACAAGGTATAGGCAACATGAAGAACAAACTGAAGTTGGACAGCCTAAAACAAGTAAATCCAACAAATAGAAAGCCAGAAAATGTGAGTTACAGACCACAAAGCAAGTGGTCAGCAATGGCAGAATGCATTCCGAGGGAAGCTTTCAGAATGCCCGCAAGTAGCTATAAGCAAATCAGAAAGCTGTCTCGTAAGCTTCAATCTGAAAAAGCTGGCCTGTGAGAGGCTTGTTGCATCTGGGCAACATCATGGCATCAGTGGAAAAAAACGCAAATATTCTGGCTCTGTCAAACAAATGACATCACAGCATCAGCTTGGACGGCACAACAGACCACAGTTCTCAAATCATTTTTTCTGTGCTTTGCACTGACAAAGCCTCCAAAAACCTAAAACATATCAGGCACATAGAAAAACAGGAACACCTGCCAAGGGTAGGAAAATGGAAGAGACTCAAACCAAAAAAATACCAAAATGAAAGTAAACCAAAGCACACCAATATCTGCAATTAATTGAGGATCTACGCTTAAAAATATGTTTAATTTTTAAAGTGTTTAACCCCACCTGGAAAAGCCACAATGCCGGGACCTGAAGACTCGGCAGACTATTCGTTTCCAGTCTGTTGCTATATCAGCCACTTTGTGGTTGAAGATTAGAGTTAAGGCTCCTGGTTTCATGGTATTTATTTTTTTCATATTTCCATCTTAATTCATATTCATTTTTCACTCATCTTATCGGTTCTCATCCAGATTTATTTTGTGACCTATTAAATAATGAAATTGGCACTCGCATATTTCCACCTTTATTGAGCTGGTAAAGATTCACTTACAATTGAACGCCTGCAGGGTTTTGTACTACAAACACTCCCAGCTCAAAACAGCAGCATTTTAGTAAAATTAGATGAGCATCTCTAATGCTATGAAAACTTCTATTTGAAATACCCTCCCCCCATTATTTGTAAAATCCTCATGGCTGTTGAATATTCAATTAATATTGTCAACATTTCGAGTCTCTCAAAAGAAAAATTGCTTTCCCTTTTTCAGGTTTTATAAATAAATGCAGTCAGTGAAACATATTGGTGTGTATCTGCATTCGTTGCATTTATTTGTCTTTTTGTAAAATAAAGAGCGCAAAAAGATATAATAATAAAATATACAACATGGCCTAAATAGAATTTATGTCAATTTATAATAATATTCAAAGGCATCATGGGTTGGAATGCTACCCAGAATGACTGCCATAGGTTTATACTATTTACAAGCATTCCTCGAATCAATTTTTGTGTGCTTGATCTAATGCCGTAAGCGGCCATAGATGTGGCCGGACATAGGTCCACTGCTTGCTGTGTCGTATGATCTAAGCCATGGGTATTCACAAACATTTCCCCAGGGGCCACAAACCACTGTCTGTGGCATGCCCGAGGGCTGCACTGATGCCAGTAGGCCGAGAGTGGGGGGATGATGGAAGGTGGGCACAAGGGGGACGTAAAGTAAGGTTAAACGCTCATGCATTTAAACACTTTTTTGAAGTTAGCTGACAGTTTACTGTGTTCTTACATGTGTAGTGCAAGATATCTTTAAAACTAAATGTGTTCCCAAAGGTAAGTTGTCTAGGCCACTTAGTTACTGTGTAAATAAAGTATGCCCATTTCGCAGCTTTCTGATTTTTTCTGCTTTGTCAAGTGAACAGCTGCTGTTCAGGAGGGGGGTGCAATTAAATTTCAGGAGAGCCGCATGAGGCCCCCGGGCCTACTTTGAGTATCCCTGATTTAAGCCATACCTCACTGACGGGGCCCAATAGGGCTGAAGTCTGTCTCCTGTTGCTTGTGCTCCCTTTTTGGGAGACAGGGGGTTGTGTGGGGTGTTTGGGGGGGGAGGGGGGATTGCATGGATGGACTGTTTCCATAAAGGGTAGAGCCAGTAGTGATTTTCATAAGGCCTTTTTCTAGAGTGGCACAGTGGGCAAAAACAGTGAGGTGGAATGCTACACAGAGTGTTTGCCTGTAGTTTGGACTATTTCCAAGCACTTTATCTCTTCAACTTTTGTGTGTTTGATCATTCCAGTATGTTGGGAGTGGGGTCATACACATCATATAGAGACCATGTGAATGCCATAAATTACATTCAGGACAGTTCAATCAGTTGATTGAGGGGTACGTCTACCACCTGGAGGGCAAAGCAGCTTACATATCAGTTGAGTCCACTCACTTAGGTCCTCTCCCTCCTTTGCATCACTCTGCTCTCTGGCCATATGGAGCTCTGAGCAAATATCCCCACAAACACATCTATTTGGGTCCCCCTGCCTCCCCAACTCCACCACTCATTTCCAGAACCACAGCAGACAAAGCCCCTTTAACAGACCGAAGTATGCAGATGATCCTTGGTGTTCCAGCATATGTAATAATGGAATGTTCAACCATTCGGCTGGAAGATGGTTGCCCGTAGCTCCTGGAAAACTGAACTTTTCTAACAAGCTTTCAAATAAGGCCAACATCCTCATTGGAATAACCAAAGAATTTCACCACTAGGTTCGTCCAAATGGACTGTTACACTCATTTCTCAGAACTTTTGTCATCTTTTTTAAGTTTCAGTTCAGTGATGTGAAGTGACCTATGTGTTGTGTAAAGCTATGTAAAAATAAACAAGCCCATTAGACATCCAAGGCATCCAGAATAGTATACTATAGAATATTTGTTTCTGGGAAACTTCATAAAACTAGTGCACTCAGATTCCTTCTCAAATGGTTACAGACAGGCATCATTCAAACTCGTATGTTCTTAATCAGATTTTTGTTCCAGTTTTGCTTTTTTCTATTTGTTGTCCCTCCCATAGGGTGAAAAGGAATCCCAGAACACTAGCTTTGTAAAGCTTTGTTTTACTTTAAAAATGTATCTCAATTAAAGCATAAGCTGGTCCTTACCAACATCCAAAGGCGGCAGGCATGTCTGACGTTTTAGGTCCCCCACCCAAAGGACCCCTTTTATTTAAAGCTCTTCATGTGGGCCACAATGTAATTCAAAAGAGAGTAAGTGTATGAACAATACTCTAAATAAAGTGACTCACCCTTGAGTAATATCACAGTGAATGACAAGAACCTTGCAAAATTAGTAAGATGTTACTAGTGTATACTTTTGGGTCTTCGTCACAGATTACTTCTATAGAAGCATATCGACAGTTGCTACGGCTTGCTTGTCCTGTGGTAACCATAGCACAGCCATATTATCATGGTTTTAAGGGATAAAGGCAGCAGCAAAAATACAAAGTAAATGGGGTGCCAAGCCATTTTTAGGTCTGGCTTGGCAGCATAGACCTTATTGTTACCAGGTCTTTGAAATGAAAATACAGTTGGATCTGGCTCCACCCAGTGGCTTATTTTTCTCCCACATCATTCTACAAGCAGTTTAGTGTAGCATTCCACCTTCTGAGGAGTGCTTGCATTGCAATGCTAGCGGGACTATTTTACATCTCAAAAGTACACTGAATCATCACACATAAATTATGTTTGTCAAATATACAATGTTTAGAGAAAGGAATCATGTTTGCTTTGTTGTTTTTCTCTGCTGAAGGCTTTTTAATGTTTTAGTCAGAACTTCAAATGTAAGCCAGACCAATTAGTTGTGCCGGTGCATGTTCATACTTTCTGTAGTTTGCTCTTCAAGTCCTTCTCCTAGAACACCAACAGGAACCAGAAGGCTGCAGGGGTTAAATGCTCAAATATTGACTGTACTTAGTATCAGTATCAATCAAATTAAGAGCCAGTGTGTAGTTTGTGCAGGTAGGGGGCACTGGCATTCATTTCCAAGAGAAAGTGAGCTAGAAAATGGAAACACAAGCAGGAAGAGAACAATTGGAAACCCTGACAAAGGGACGACAGGAGGGATAAAAAAAACCTTCGAAAGGTGAGAGATAAAGAGACGGGAAATATAGAGTGGTGGAAGAAAGAAGCATGAGTTTAAGTAAGGCAAGGCAGCGTTGGTACTCAGCAACCTAGCATCCAGAAGCACCTGAGGCCTCTAAGAAATACTTTGGACTCCTGCACTTATCTTTCTGAAATTGAGCACGTGGTCCACGTGCAACAAAGGAGGATTTGATTCTTTTAAGAATTACAAATCATGATAGCAGAAAAAATGTATATATTAATAGAGGCTAGACTCAAAATACAGAAACCCCTTACAACCAAGGGTACAGAGTGAAAGAACCAGAAACTGATGAACTCCCATGAGTATTTTAAATTGGAGCTTAAGTCAACCAAAACAAGTAATTTCACTCAGCCAATCAAAATTACTGTGTAATGCCATGACAACAATACCTTCATGCCACAAGTAACAAATATACAAATGTATTTATGAATATTGTTCACAAATATAAAATACAAAGACGTTTTACATGACGCAAAACATAATCAGAAGAATAAAAACAGACATCATCATTAGTCCTTATTTTTTTTTCACCTTGCCAGTGTGAACAATTATGGATTTGTGTTTCATGCCCACTCGTTCAGTGCACTGAGCATCTTTGTAGAGAGCAAGGAATGGACTCTTGTTGACGCCCTGAAGACTTTCCATCATAAATGTGGCCAAAAGACAACATGCACTCATTGTCGTTCATCGACCATTTCATATCCATATACTGCGTCCTGTAGTCTACGGCAAAGGTAAGATGCCCTTCGATGAGTCATCATTAAGATAACAGGTGTCAGTGAGGATGGATGATCTATGGACCATGGCAATCTTTGCAAGTCTCCATGGTGCGTCACAGAGAACAAGGCCATAGATCCATACCAACCAGTAAAGTTTATATGGGTGTCAAAGTTCAATAGTTCAGAAAGCAATGGCATTGCTATCAATCGTGCTCTAGGTGCAGGGGCTCCAGCGTTAGGGGCCATTGCTCCCAAGTTATGGTTGTATTTTACTGTTCTACCAATGGACTGGGGAGGGTGGTCCTTCATCCATTCCTGATCCAAGGTCAGAACATCCTCCATACGAAGCTTAAAAGGTGTTAAAGTCAATAAATCAGAATAAGGGAGAGGGCTGCAGATCTCATTTGAAATACAGGCATCATAAACTATATGAAGAGAATCATCTTGGGGAAGGGACTGGGGGCACAGTTCAAGGAAAGAAGGAAGCCTCCTGAAATAATGCAGGCTAGCACTACCTACAAGACAGGAGAGGATAGGCCTAGGCATCCATAACCAGGAATATATGGAAGGCTAAGCAGGGATTTGTCCAGAACTCACAAAGAGTGCCCAGCTACTTCTAGAAAAAAGATCATTGACCACACGTGTTTGGAAGATATTTGCAAGACCCCTGAGCACCTCAAAGCACAATCCACTGGGACTGCCCACAGAACAGAGAAGATTAGGGTTGTTGGAAGGTTGCAAGATTACATCCTTCCTCCTTCGGTGCGCCCTCCAATGGGAGCAGCCACTGAACGACTGAGCCCACACTCACAAGGACCACTAGGCCCCAAGACACAACACATTCTGAACCCATCTCACTCCACTGGGAAAACAGATACCCAGAAAACAACACTTTTCTCCCAAACACTTCCAACAGTTCCAAAAGGCCAATACATTTGTGAGAGTGGCACTACACAGATATTGCATAACATCAACCAAACGCAATAGTAGAAGAATTTCCCAAGTGGTAGATGAAGTGATTCTAGGTGTTTGTTAGTTTCATGCCGTTTGTTATTGGAAGTAGGAATTGTTGTATAACCCATAACTTGGGTCTTTACATTGCTTAGAAATGTTACAAGTGTTGCATTTAGCAGTATAAAATAAACGCTAATATTAAAAAGAAAGTGCATTAATGTGAAATGAAAATTAAATATAAAATCAAATGTGTGCTATAATGTATTTTTTATTTTGCTTTATTACCTGCACATCGCCTCCTGGCCTCTTGGTGCTAGCGCTTAGAAGCAGCAGGGATAGGGAAACAGACCAAGATTTAAGAGCCTTCCTAAAAGTTAATTGACCTGACCTACTGATGTTTTGGCAAGCTGTTCCTAGCAGTAGCAGCCAGAAGCTAAAAGTTTAACCACACAGTCCAGCTCTGTAAAAACTAGGAATCTGTAGGTTTAAAGAAATGGATGAGCGAAATAATCTACCAGTCGTGTTTTTGGAATATTTTCACATTATACTTATTTGAAGGTGGGGGGTGTTCTGTGAAAATGTGATGAACAATGCAGAGGAAATTAAAAACAATACATTGCAACCGATTCAGTGCCTTCGATATGGGACTGGCAGACGGTTATATGGTCCACAAACGACCAGTGGCAAACTACTAAATACTGTAGGACAAAATATTGAAAAGTAAGCACATATAGAAAAGTATAAATGTACTATTCCCAACTCCACATCTATGTACCTTGAAAAAAAATATAGATATAATTATATATATATTCACTGAAAACAAAGGTTACAGGGGCGTTATAGTTAGGAAATAGATTTTAAAAAGTCATAGAAATTCACTTAAAAAACAAAGGTTACAACGATTTGTCAGTCACATTTGCTTACTTCCTATTTGCTGCCTTTATATATTTTAGGCTGTCCAGCTTGAATTAGTCCATCCCATGAAAGAGTCTACGAATGCTCGTTTTCTGTAAATAGGCCTCTAGATTTTGTTCTGGGGGACATGGCCTGACGCTGAGAAAGATGGCCACGACCTAAGTTGGCTCCACCACCAACTATGTAATCATCCCCCATCCGTTCACGAACTGAACAGCACCCAGCCCTCTTGAACTCAAAAGGGGCCGGAGACTGCCTGTTATGGTTAGGCTCACAATTTTAAACGTACAAAACCATAGAAATTCATCAGTTATTGTAAGAGTTATTTCAAGTAATTATAACTCGCTCTCCGCCATGTTTCCTCATCAATAAATGTAACTGCAAACATTACAGTAATATTGTCAATGGTGCTATAAAAGATGCCATAAGTGCTGTAATATCTGGGGTAATTAGCAGTGCATGGCAAGGGTGTGAGTTATAGTTACCTTAGGGTACGGGCCCCTGCGCCCCTCCTATATTTTGACCACCTGGGGGCAAAATGAAAAAGCAAGCATGGGAGGCCACGGATTTTCACCATGATTAAAAAAATATATATATTTTTAAGCCATGTGGTATCATTGGGGGATCCATGCACCAAGGCTAAGGGCTCAGTGTATCCTAGACTTACCAGTCAATATTTTATTTTCAATATTTTGTCCTCGATATTCAGGGTGCGCAACCCATTACAGAAGTCTAGTCTAAAACCAATAAGAGAAGTCACCACAGATCCATCTGCTCTCTAGTGGCAACTGGGAACGCACGTGGTAAAGACATTGTGAATGAAAGGCACTAGCCGAGGATATTTGAGAGTCCATCTGTAAAGGGGCGTCTATTTTAATACCCAGACCTTCAATATATTTGGCTGGTGGAAAGCAGCAGTTAAAAAGGAGGATTGCGGAGGGCAGAGTTGCCTCTGTTAATAAGAACATCGGTCTTGACAGTATTAGGTTTAAGCGAATGTCATCCAATCTGTGCATGCACAGCCAAAAGGCACTCTGAGTGTGCAGCCATTACTGGCATGATTAGAAGGCCTGAACAGTAATTGGGTGTCATCAGCATATGGGCACACATCCAAGCCAAGCCGACGTCGCAGCAGGGGGTTCATATAAAGTTTAAAAAGACAGGGTAAAAAATTACAGGTTTAAAAATTGTGTCGCTATTTGGAAGAGGCTAACATTTTTGCTTGAGTGCTGCTTTAAAATAGTTTTTGTCAGGTTAGGGTGACCAGACGTCCCGGATTTGCCCAGACAGTCCCGGGTTTTCCGATAAATGTCTCGGTGTACCGACACTTGTTGGAAAAATACACAAATGTATCAGTTTTGGAAAAGGGTCAGGTGAGCACTCACATTTATCACTGTGTTCACACCTGCCCTCTGAGGACACCACTGACAGTATTGTTTAAAAACTCTCCTGCTGTGTTGCCTGGCTTAATTCAGGCGGCACAGCAGGATTTAATGGGGGGGCGGGGCGCGAATAAACCCCTGCAGAGCCCATCACCCGAGGCCAGAATAACAAAACTCCCATTGCAACACACTGGAGCATGGCCGAGGGAGTCTTTAATTTTCATGCTACAGGAGTGTAGGTTTTGGTAGCATGAAAATTAGACTTCCTTGGCCATTGTGTGGTGTGTTCCATATGGCTGTCCTGATACACATTTTATATATATATCTCCAAACAAAACAGTCCTCTCACGGCGCGCCGATCGGGATGGACCATTTCCCTGCAATTAATTCCTTTCAAAAAATCATTTGCAGCACTCCCAAAGACTTTATATCAATATTTATTCTTCCTCAGAACAAACCATCCTCATCACCAATGATAAGGATGGCTTGTTCTGAGGAAGCGTACATATTGATATAAAGTCTTTGGGAGTGCTGCGAATTATTTTTGAAAGAAAAAAAAAAAAAAAAAATATATATATATATATATATATATATATATATATATATATATATATATATATATACACACACATATACACTGTTTTTGCTGGTTTTTAGACTCTGCGCACTTTACCACTGCTAACCAGTGCTAAAGTGCTTTTGCTCTCTCCCTTTAAACATGGTAACATTGGATCATAGCCAATTGGACTATTTAATTTACTTATAAGTCCCTAGTCCTGTGCACTATATGTGCCCAGGGCCTGTAGATTAAATGCTACTAGTGAGCCTGAAGCACTGGTTGTGCCACCCACTTAGGTACCCCCTTAACCTTGTCTCAGGCCTGCCATTGCAAGGCCTGTGTGTGCAGTTTCACTGCCACTTCGACTTGCCAAGCCTAAAACTCCCCTTTTTCTACATATAAGACACCCCTAAGATATGCCCTAGGTAACCCATAGGGCAGGGTGCTGTGTAGGCAAAAGGCAGGACATGTACCTAGGTAGTGTAAAACTCCCAAATTCCCTTTTACACTGCTGTGAGGCCAGCTCCCTTCATAGGTTAACATTGGGGCTGTCCTCGTATATTTTTTGAGTGGTAGCTGCTGTTCTGAAAGGAGTAGGAAGGTGATATTTAGTATGGCCAGAATGGTGATATAAAATCCTGCTGACTGGTGAAGTTGGATTTAATATTACTATTTTAGAAATATCACTTTTAGAAAGTGAGCATTTCTCTGCACTTAAATCTTTCTGTGCCTTACAATCCACGTCTGTCTGGGTTTAGTTGACAGCTCCTTGTGCATTCACTCAGACACACCCCAAACACAGGATACTCAGCCTCACTTGCATAAATCTGCATTTTGAATGGGTCTTCCTGGGCTGGGAGGGTGGAGGGCCTGCTCTCACACAAAGGACTGCCACACCCCCTACTGGGACCCTGGCAGACAGGATTGAACTGAAAGGGGACCTGGTGCACTTCTAAGCCACTCTTTGAAGTCTCCCCAACTTCAAAGGAACATTTGTGTATATAAACAGGGCCTCTGCCCCTTCCAACTCAGACACTTCCTGGAGAAGAAACTTGTAACCAGAACCTGCATCCTGCCAAGAAGAACTGCCTGGCTGCCCAAAGGACCCACCTGACTTCTTTCTGTGAAGGACTGCTGCCTTGCTGTTGCCCTGCTGCCTTGCTGCTCCCTGGCTGTGGTGAAGAAGTGCTCTCCAAGGGCTTGGATAGAGCTTGCCTCCTGTTCCCTGAAGTCTTAGGACCAAAAAGACTTCTCTCTTACAACTGGACTCCTTGTGTGGCGCAAACGACGCAGCCCGACTTCGCAAGGAGAAGATCGACATGGTGCCTGCGTTGCAACCAGAACTTCGATGCACGGCCCACCTGATGACGTAGCCAGACTTCCGGAGGGGAAATCGGCGCAGTGCCTGCCGTGCGGAAGAAATGTCCACGCAACGTCCACCAGAACAATGCAGCGCATGTGACTCCGTCCACAAGCCCAGGATTCCACGCACAGACCCCGGGGCGTCTGAAAACACCGCAACCCGAAGAGGATCCACGACCGATCGCCGGAAATCAACGCACAGCCGTCCCTGTGTGGAAACTAAACGACGCATCGCCGTGTGTGGCCAGAGAAATCGACGCACACCCCTGTGTTTCCACGCTTCTCCTCCTCTGCGGCCCATTGCGGAGATTTTTCACACGAACCAGGTACTTTGTGCTTGAAAGAGACTTTGTTTGCTTTTAAAAGACTTAAGACACTTTGGGGGTGATTCTAAGTCTGGCGGGCGGCGGAGGCCGCCCGCCAGACTTCCCCCTCCAAAATACCGCTCCGCAGGCGAAAGACCGCTGAGGGTATTTTGGGTTTTGCACTGGGCTGGCGGGCGACCGCCAAAAGGCCGCCCGCCAGCCCAGTGCAAAACACCCTTCCCACGAGGACGCCGGCTCAGAATTGAGCCGGCGGAGTGGGAAGGTGCGACGGGTG
The DNA here is from genome assembly GCF_031143425.1 of Pleurodeles waltl. Lineage (NCBI taxonomy): Eukaryota > Metazoa > Chordata > Amphibia > Caudata > Salamandridae > Pleurodeles > Pleurodeles waltl. The sequence goes on from NC_090440.1 coordinate 1,301,004,048, forward strand.
CAGTGGCACCCGTCGCGTATTTCAGTGTCTGCAAAGCAGACACCGAAATACAAAGTGGGGCCCTCTTACGGGGGCCCCTGCAGTGCCCATGCCATTGGCATGGGCACTGCAGGGGCCCCCAGGGGCCCCACGACACCCCATACTGCCATCCTGTTCCTGGCGGGCGAACCGCCAGGAACAGGATGGCGGTATGGGGTGTCAGAATCCTCCATGCATTTGGGCAGCGGAAAACCGGCGGGAGACCGCCGGTTTTCCGCATCTGACCGCGGCCAAACCGCCGCGGTCAGAATGCCCTGCGGGGCACTGCCAGCCTGTTGGCGGTGCTCCCGCCAACCCTGGCCCCGGCGGTCCATGACCGCCGGGGTCAGAATGACCCCCTTTATATCACTTTTCAGTGATATCTCTACATTTACTTATTGCAGCTTTGATCGTTTTGACCTGCAAATATCCAGATAAATATTATATATTTTTCTAACCACTGTGTGGTGTATTTTTGTGGTGCTATATTGTGTTATTGTATGATTTATTGCACAAATACATTACACATTGCCTTCTAAGTTAAGCCTGACTGCTCAGTGCCAAGCTACCAGAGGGTGGGCACAGGATAATTTGGATTGTGTGTGACGTACCCTGACTAGAGTGAGGGTCCTTGCTTGGACAGTGGGTAACCTGACTGCCAACCAAAGACCCCATTTCTAACATATATATATATATATATATATATATATATATATATATATATATATATAAAGCCATTGACATAGAAATAGGACTACATGTTGTCACTGGTCAGTGCAGTGTCAACATTTAGTCCTATTTCTAAGTCAATGGATGTCCCGGTTTTTCAGAACATCTGGTCACCCTAGATCAGGTACAAAACAAAATCTGAGAAAAGCTAAACAGTTTGATTAGCAACTGCCCAGATCAGCGCGCAGTAGATTGAATGCAGAAACACTCAAAAGTCAGAAAGAAGGAATATGTTGTAGAGGAGTGTATTCTTTGAAACGAAAACGTTAAATATCAACAAGTTAATGACAAATACATGTCTGTTTTAGAAATTAATGCCTCAGAGTTCATGAATTTTAATGCTACACACTTAATCGATTTCAAAAGGAAGACATGCAAAGTTGGCCTTGCAGAGATTCCCACTTATGAAGACTGGTTAGACTAGGTGTCAGCAGTAAGCTTAACTCGCTGGTGCATCTAGTTCACTAAAAAGGGCCACCTAGGAAACGCCACCATATATCTTAAAACCCTTTCTGAGGCCAGCAAACAAAGCAACATTCTAGAGTGCTCATTGCCGATTGGTTGACTTCAGGGCCTTTCAAATTATGCGATTCTGTGACTGCTGCTTTTTCCGCATCGTTATAGATTTGCTGCATTTGCCACATAAACCATCATCCGCTGCATAATCTGCAGATTTTAAGAAAACAAACTGGGTTTCTAGCTCAAGCGGTTCAAAACTTACTAAAAAGGCAGCGAGGAGTGTTGCCGGGCAGTAGAAGAACCTTTTCAAAGGGCAACTGGTCAACTTTCTGTAGGTTTTTGCTATGTTTAGGTGTTAAACTGGTACTAATGATGTGCAGCCTTTGCTGAGACGGTGTTAACAAGCGTAAACAAAAATTAAACTAATGCACATCAGAAAATATGCTGCGTTATGCAGCATAATTTGCCTTTTCTTACAACATAATTTAGTCAATCCTACGCATACTTTGATCCACCCTTGTCCCATAATCCCGGTGGCCCTTCTTTTCTAATGTGTTGGGAAGAAAAAAGTCCTCTGCATAGTGAAAGATGTGTAACCCTGCCCTGAGTGCCCAACTATACTGTTAGCTAGACCCCTAATGGTGATGTTTTGTTATGGGCAAACATGGATCATGCGTGTGCACCATGACATAGGCCTTTCACATGCACTGCAGTTCTATTGGGCCATGAGGGGTGCCCAGGTCTACCCTCCGAGTTATGGAATGGGACCACCTTCACCAAGAGTTAAGTGGCACAAGTGCAGTGGTAGCAGCAGACCGTGTTGTGATAAGCAGAAGCTACTTTCTGTAAATAGGTCTTTAAATTTTGTTCTGGGGGGTGTGGCCTGACACACAGAAAGAGGACCACGACTGAAGTCGGCTCTGTCGCCATCTCTGTAATCATCCCCTATCCGTCTACCATCCATTCACAAACTGAACAGAACCCAGCACTCTTGAACTCCAGAGGGGCCGGAGACTGCCTGCGACACCCGGGAGGGAATGAGCATGGGGGAAGACTCACTGGGCCTAAGGCAAGCACGACGCAGACGGGTTGCGTTGAGGTAAGCGCGGCCGCCGAAGGGGCCCGATTGGCCCGGAAAGGCTGCAGCGCACTCCGGTGGACTGACCGGGCCTGAATGAGGGAACCTCCTCTGAGCACTGCCAAGCAACGCTGATCCTCTGGCGAGTGCTGTCTGCTCTGAAGGGGGACACACCTCCTCTCGACGACATGGAACGCAGATTCTTAAGAATCCAGCACCTGGCCCGGGCTGTGAGTTGAATGGCGATGTGCCACAAGCATCCCCCAACCCCTCCCTTCCCACTGAGAGAAAGGGGTCAAAACAGGAATAATTTTACACCACTGAGGTAGGTGGCCACAAGGTGAGCCCTCTGGGTGACATGAACACACATGGAACTGAAAAGTATCAGAGCCCTGAGAACAGCCGACCAGGCCAGTGGTCTGTGGAATCAGCTGCATTCTGGCCCCAAGCCTGGGGAGATCTATCAATTACAGAACCTGTCTGGTTGCCAAACAGTGTGTAGGCATGAAACTCTCGCAGTAAGGGGGTGAAGAGAATGAGTACTTGCTAGGTGAGAAGGCCCAATTTCACTATCAGCTCAACTTCTCTGGGCCCCACCGGAACAGGGAGCAAGGAGCACCTAACCGAAACCAGGTAGAATACCTGGTGTATATCCGCTCCCGACATGGTGGGAGGCTGTGGAGGGCGCCCGACTCAATTAAACAAGATGGATAAATAAACAGTGGAACCTCCGCCCCCCACGCGCCAACTGCAACCACCTCCGGAGAGGGAGGAACAACCCAATGATGAACCCGCCCTTAAAGACATAATGGCGATAAAAGACTTGATGGGAGGGCGTGAGCCGAAACTGAATGCAGTTACCATAGATGTCACCAGAAAATCTCAGATAAAGTCCAACCCACTGAAACTAATGTTACTGCCTTGGAGGTATCCACATAATTGCTTGAGGAGCGGGTCCAAAAACTGGTAAAGGAACATAATCTGATGGCAGGTAAGTTGGAGGATCAGGAAGGGGGGCCATGGTGCAACAATATCTGGGTGGTCAGGGTAACGGATAAAGCAGAAGGCCCCGGTGTTGAGCTGTTCCGGGAAGAGCTTATTACCAAACACCTCAAACCAAAGAGACTCTCCCACTACTTCACTACTGAGAGGGCACATAGAGTGCCGCCCCAGACTGGGTGCTCCACCCAGGACCATTATTGTAAGGGTTTTCAATTACATGGATCGTGACCCCATTCTTCATGCGGCTCATGTGAAGGGAGGTAATCTATTTGAAAATTCAACAAATCGATTCTTCCCAGACCTCACACTTCAGATGCAGCATCAGCGTTGCAGCTTCCTAGAAGCAAAAAAGAGCTCTCATCAAAACAGATTTGAATTATATGATGCTGTTCCTGGCAAAGCTCTGAGTTATTGCTGAGGGTAAGACCTGGAACTTTGGATCACCTGAGGAGGCCTGGGACTGGTTACAGGGCTGGCGAGTTGGGAGGAAAAGACAAAGGTAAGCTAAGAAAGATGGCCAACGGTCAGATAGTCATTGCCTCTCGGAAGACTATACTGGGAGCCCGGAATGAATACAGACTCACAGACCTGGAATAATAAATACAATTGAGGGCTGCCAGATGACACCATATTGCAGCCAGTCAACCTGTAGGGGCAGGGGGCACATTATGACATGGCATTATTTCTACTGGGATGTAGCGTTCAATAATTGACATCTGATCGGCATAGAGGCAACGCTCTGACTTTTTGATGTTTCTATGGGGGCGACAGGCACTCTGAATGTTGGGGTGGTGGGTAGTTCTGTGCCCACCTTGCAGGTGGGATGGGGGTGTTGGGTTATGATTTGCTTCATTTTATGTTTGAATTAATGTTCTTTTGTTACAGAGATGGGACAATTTGGGGTAGAACACTGGCGATGATGGGGACACCGCCAGGAGACAGAGACAAGAGAACTCCATATGGACGAAGTGGGTGTGTCACGCAGGACTAGGGGGCGCCCCATAGTCAGGAAGGTGACTCCATAATTGGGAACAAGCTAAAAATCAAGACCTGGAATGTTAGCGGGCTTGGGAGCAAGATAAAGAGAACAATGGTATTGCAAAACCCGAAACGTCATTCCCCCAACATAGTACTTATACAGGAATCCTTCTGAAGGGAAACAAAATACCGAGCCCATGACAGGATGGGGTATCACTTGACAGCACATGTGGGCTTTACACCGGACTCCAGGGGTGGGTTGGAATTCTAATAAAAAAGTCACTTTCTATATCCTGTTGTCCACATGGCATGACTGCTCTGGGAGAAACGTGGCATCTTGCTGGGATGTACATTAATCTTATGCTTGGTATACATTGCACCAAACACTGCCTGACCTCAGCTCCACTATAGTGGGTATACCCCAGGGGTCTTGGTTATGGGAGGGGACTGGAATGCAGTAATGAATCCCACAATGGACAGGTCCAGACTGAGGGAGGGTACGGCTAGATCCTTCCCACTGACAACATTTGTGGACACCTTTGGTTTAGTGGACCTGTAGAAGGCACATAACCCCCTTGGGTGCCAATATACCTTTTACTTGACTGCCAATTCAAGCTGTTCCTGCCTAGATTACTTCCTGACGCACCTAACCCTCGTGCACAGATTCACAGGTACTTGACATCTGACCATGCTCCTGTAGAGGTAATCCTGCAGGGGAGGTCTCACAGACTAGAGGCGCTACCACACGTAGATCCCTGGTACTTTAAAGGCAGAACTAAGATGGTGCAACTTAGGAAAGCGCTGGAACAGTACTTTCAAGAAAATGTGGGGATGGAGGACTCACACAGTGTGTTATGGGAGGCGTGCAAGGCGGTGCTGCGGGGGCACGCTATCTCTTTGATCGCCAGGATTAAACAAGATCAACAAGCCGAGTTAGAACAGGTGGAGAGGACATTCAGAATCTGGAAAGGGGGAATCCAAGTGATGACCAACCAATCAGGGCCACAGACTATGGTTCAAATAGAATTAGTTCCAGACAAAAGCAGAAGAACATGCTAGAGCACATGCCCTTAGCACGCAACACCGACTATATGAGGTTGGGAACAAAGCGGGCAAACTATTGGCCTGACTGGAGAAAAGAGACCAAGACAAGCGGTGGGAACTACAGATCTGAGACAAAGAAGGAGGACTCCAGGGATCGGCTGAAGGAATTACTGATACCTTTCTTGACTATTTCAAGGCCTTTTATATGCCGATCTTTTGTGCCACAATGAAGGATTGTACTGAATTCCTAAGAAACATTTTAATCCAGACCCTGTAGGGAGACGACAAAGAGGGCCTTGCGAGTGTAATGACAGAAAATGAAATCATAGCAGCCCTGAGATCTTTATAATCTGGGAAGGTAGTGGGCCCTAATGGTATACCTGTTGAAATATACAAAGGCATGGCCTCAAAGATAGCCATTTACTGGCTATGTATAAAGCAGTGCTAGATGAGAGTGAATTCCCACTAGATCAGAGAAGTGTAACTATTGTAGCGTTCCCCATGAAAAATAAACCTCCCACACAATGCTTGCTTTACCTCCCCATATTGCTGCTAAATGTAGAAGCCAAGGTTCTAGCCAAGGTACTAGCACTCCGATTGCAAGAAATCATCACTACAATAATACACCTTGATCTGTCGGGCTTCATGCCACAAAGGGCAACATGTCTCAGTCTACAGCACGTTGCATGGTACCTGCACATGACACAGGATAACTGGATGAATCTGGCAGTAATCCTCTTGTTATATGTATGAGTGGCATTCAACAGTGTCGAATGGAACTACCCCTTCGCTGCCCTACAGTGTTTACGATTTGGCCCTGGTTTTTGTGCATGGGTCAGACTCCTATATATGAACCCGGTGGAAAGGGTCAAAGTCAATGGAGTGTTGTCCTGATGATTTGGTCTGGGTAGGGTCACACAGCAAAGTTGCCCATTCTCCTCCATGCTATTCACCCTATCATCAGAACTATTAGCAGCCTGGATCTGAATCGACCCACTTCTTCAGGGTGTCAGGGGCATGATAGAATGGGAGGAACGCATATCTCTTTATGCAGATGATGTTCTCCTATACCTGGGTAATAAAACCATGTGCATTTACAGAGTGCTGAAGGTATTCCATATATTCAGTGACCACTTAGGCTACCGCAAAAATTGGAATAAGTCTTGTACGTTTTCACTAGCAAGGGGGACACCAAACTTACTATGCGAGACAGCACTAAAAGTGGTATCCAATGGCATTACTTATTTGGGTATCTATATTAAACAAGATCCACTGGAGTTCTTGAACAAGAACCTGTATGTCATATTGGACAGGCTGGGTCAAGATGTAGCTCTTTGGCAAACACTGCCAACTTCCCTGATGAGGAGAGTAGCCTTTCATAAAATGTTGGCCCTGCCCCATTTGCTATACGTTTTGCATGATATACCATTCTCTATACCGAGATCCTTTTTTAACTGGGTAAAGCAGGATGTTCGACTTCTCTTTTGGGACTGGCAAACTCCTAGGATAGCACTGACCTATATCCAAAAGGGGGTTTATGATGGAGGTCTGGCAATACCGGATATTTTTTAGATATTATTGGGCCTCCCAGTTGGTATTTATCAATAACTGGGTCTATGGCAATTGACAAGAACCAGCGCTTTGGGTGGACAGGAAGGCGATGGACGCCAGAGACTATCCTGCCATGCTAGATAGGACTAGATGGAGACAGACACTGCATTGTATACTCAAACAGTGGTTGACACATGGGGGGTGACCCTGAGATTTCTAGGGTGGGAGGAAAAATCAATCAATCAATAATAGGATTTATAGAGCGCTCTACGTACCCGTGAAGGTTTCAAGGCGCTGGGGGGGTGGGGGGGGAGGGCTGCTGCTATTGATTTATGAGCCAGGTTTTGAGGAGTCTTCTGAAGGTAAGTAGGTCTTGGGTCTGCCGGAGGTTGGTCGGGAGGGTGTTCCAGGTCTTGGCGGCGAGGTAGGAGAAGGATCTGCCGTCGGAAGTCTTTTGTTGGATGCAGGGAACGATGGCGAGGGCGAGGTTTGTGGAGCGGAGCTGATGGGTGGGGGTGTAGAAGCTGAGTCTGTTATTCAGGTAGGCTGGTCCGGTGTTGTGGAGTGCCTTGTGAGCGTGGGTGAGGAGCTTGAATGTGATCCTCTTGTCTACGGGGAGCCAGTGAAGGTCTCTCAGGTGGTGGGAGATGTGGCTGCGGCGGGGTACATTAAGGATCAGTCGTCGGAGGCGTTTTGCATGCGTTGGAGGCGTCGTAGGTTTTTTGCTGGGATACCTGTGTAGAGTGCGTTGCCATAGTCTAGCCTGCTGCTGACCAGGGCCTGTGTTACTGTTCTTCTTGTTTCTGTCGGGATCCACTTGTAGATTCTACGGAGCATGCAGAGGGTGTTGTAGCAGGAGAAGGAGACTGCGTTGACCTGTTTGGACATGGAAAGGGAGGAGTCAAGGACGAAGTACAGGTTGCGTGCGTGGTCGGTCAGCGTCAGTGGGGCTCCCAGGGAGGTGGGCCACCAGAAGTCGTCCCAGGCGGAGGGGGTGGGTCCGAGGATGAGGACCTCCATCTTGTCCGAGTTCAGTTTCAGACGGCTGCTCCTCATCCATTCGGCGATGGCCTTCATTCCCTCCTGGAGGTTGGTTTTGGTGGTGCGTGGGTCCTTGGTGAGGGAGAGGATGAGCTGGGTGTCGTCGGCGTAAGAGATGATGTTGAGGTCGTGTTGGCGGGCCACTTGTGCGAGGGGGGCCATGTAGATATTGAACAGTGACGGGCTGAGGGATGAGCCTTGGGAGACGCCGCAGGTGGCTTCGGATCGGAAGGGAGGGAGGCGGGCTCTCTGGGTTCTGCCGGAGAGGAAGGGGGTGATCCAGTCGAGGGCTTTTTCTTGTATTCCGGTTTCGTGGAGGTGCGTTTTCATGGTGCGGTGGCAGACCGTGTCGAAGGCGGCAGACAGGTCCAGGAGGATGAGGGCTGATGTTTTGCTGTTGTCCATTTGGCGTCTGATGTCTGTGGCGGCGAGAAATGCGGTTTCAGTGCTGTAGTTTCGTCTGAAGCCGGACTGGGAGAGGTCGAGGATGTCGTTGTCTTCGAGGTGAAGGGTTAGTTGCGTGTTGACGATTTTCTCGATAACCTTCGCCAGGAACGGGAGAAGGGAGATGGGTCGGCAATTCTTGAGGTCCTTGGGGTCTGCCTTGGGCTTCTTGAGGAGGGTGCAGATTTCGGCGTGCTTCCAAATGTCCGGGAACGTCGCTGTTTTGAAGGAGATGTTGATGACCTTCCGTAGTTGGGGGGACGATGGTAGCGTTGGCTTTGTTGTTCACATGGTGTGGGCATGGGTCTGACGGAGATCCCGAGTGGATGGAGTTCATGATCTTACGTGTCTCTGTGTCGCTGATGTTGGTCCAGGAGGTCAGGCGGTTGGTGCGGGTGGTGTTTTTGGGGGTAGGGTCTGGCGTGGTCGTGGTGTTGAAGCTGTTGCGGATGTCGGTGATCTTTCGGTGGAAAAAGGTGGACAGCGCGTCGCAGAGTTCTTGAGATGGAGGGATGTCACTGACATTGGCGCTGGGGTTGGAGAATTCTTTCACGATGCTGAAGAGCTCTTTGCTGTCGTGTGTGTTGTTATCTAGGCGGTCTTTGAAGTGGTATCTTTTGGCTAGTTTGATGAGTTGGTGATGCCTGCGGGTAGCATCTTTGTGGGCTGCAAGGCTGTCAGGTGTGCATTCGAGAAGCCATTTTTTTTAAAGTTTCCGGCAGACGCGCTTGGAGGTTTGGAGCTCGTCGGTAAACCAGGTGGCTTTTTTTCTGGCTTGGTTGTCGGTGGGTATCTTGAGTGGCGCGAGGGTGTTGGCGCAGTCGTTGATCCACTGTCTGAGGTTGTGGGTGGCGGTGTCTGGGTCGGTGAGGTCGGAAGGAGGGTTCTGGGTAAGGGTGTTGGTTAGCTAGTCTTTAGTAGCTTTGCTCCAACAGCGACGGAGTGGCTGTTGGGTGCGGTGGTGCTCGGTATGTTTCTTGAAGGTGAAGTGGATACAGTGGTGGTCGGTCCAGTGGAGTTCCGTGGTGTGGTTGAAGGTGACGTGGGCGCTTGAGGAGAAGATGGGATCAAGCGTGTGGCCAGCGATGTGGGTGGGTGTGGTGACGAGTTGTCTGAGGCCGAGGTTGTCGATCAGAGAGGTGGAGTTGGCGTTGTTGTTGTTCTCAAGGTGGAAATTTAGGTCTGAGGAGGATGTAGTCCGTGGAAGTGAGTGCGTGGGTGCTGGTGAGGTCGGCGATAGAGTCGCTGAAAGGTGCCCGTGGTCCGGGGGGTCTGTAGATGAGTGTTCCTCTGAGGGTGGTGTTAGAGTCGGTGTGGATTCGGAAGTGCAGGTGTGCGGCGGTCTTGAGGGTGTCGTCTGTGTGGGTGTAGACTTTGAGGGTGGTTTTGTGGGCGATGGCTATTCCTCCTCAGATTCCGTTGGCGCGATCCCTGCGGGTGATCTTGTAGCCATCCGGGCTGGCTATGGCGATGTCGGGTGCCGAAGAGTCGTTCCACCAGGTTTCGGTCAGGAAGGCTACGTCTGGGGCGGTGGTGTCGAACAAATCCCAGAGCTCGATGGCATGCTTGTGTGCGGAGCGGGTGTTGAGGAGTATGCAGTGGAGGTGGTTTGTTCCGGTCTTTGGAGGTTTATTCGTTCTGTCACAGGTGAAGTTGCAGGTGCTGCAGAAGAAGGGTCCGTTGGTGTTTTTCGGCGAAAAATCCAGAACAAACTCCACTATGAGACAGTGATCTCCTGCCAGAAATGGGAGGCCCTGAGGGACTAGCAACATGGGACCTCCTAGGTATGGGGCTGTTGACAGATGTCTGGCGAAATGGGCAGCCCTGACCCTTTGAGGAACTTCAGGCTGAACTTCAATTCAAGACGTTGAGCATTACCACCATCGACAGGTGACACATGCCCTCGCCTCTGATCTTGCCTGGGGGCTGCAGGTGGAGGAATCTTCCATGCCTAGGGCTTGGCTTTTAATGGACCCTATGCCAGAGAAAGCCATCTCCTTTAAATATAAAAAGATTCTATATAACACCTGGGCGTTTTGGCCCCCTGAGGCCAAGTGGGAGGCAGACCTGGGTGAGTTTGTTGATGAAGAATGAGGTGGAACGCTACAAAGCCCAAGTGTTGTAGCAATACGGGCAGGGTATCACCTAGTCCAACTCTGCATCGTTCATAGATCCTATTATGCAACAACACCATCTATAAGATTTAGAGGGTGCCTTCAGGAGGATGTATACGGGGCTGTGGGCAGGAAGGTTCGTTCATGCATATAATATGACTGTGTCCAATGATTCAGAAATATTGGTTGAATGATACAGGAGTGATGGGAGCAGAGAGCCTACATGACGCTAAATGGCTTCTCCTAAATGTGAAAGGTGAGGGGGCGTGGCACAAAATAAATCACACTGTGGTTAGTGGTGGGGGCCAGTATGGTCGAAAGGAACATAGCACGAACATGAGGAGTGCCACTGCCTCCCCGGATTCAGGATTGGCAGAAAGATATCGACTGGTATCAAAATTCGGAAAAAAGTGGTATACCCAGGGAGAGGGTATGTTAAAAATAGGAAAAGATTTGGGACAAATAGAGCTCATTGCAGGAAACTGATGACATATCGAACTGAGGGCTGGTCTACTAAAAAAACGCCAGATGAGTAGGAAGTAGGCAATGTGGAGTATAATTTACTTTTGTAATTCTAAAGGGAGCACTCTGATAGAGTGTGGTTCGCAAATGATTTTCATTGACCTGTTAGTGAGCACTGAATGCTCAAACCGGACATTGTATATGTTAAGAATAAATGTTATTAGTTTTAGTTTCATATGTATTCAAATTTGCTGTGTATTCAAAGACTGAGGTCAAATGTCAGGCTATGTCTTCCAAGGGAGATTCTGACTTCAAAAAGAGTTACAAGAACTCTGCTGGGTACCAACCATGTGTGAAGAAAGGCTAAAGGATGTTAGATTTTTTTCTATTGCACAACAAAACATAAATGCCTATAAATAAACTGTGCTAATATATAAGACATATCCAAATTAGGAAAGAACAAAAGAAGTGTTTTTTTGTAATTTTGAAGTGTGCTAGAAACAAATATTTTAATATGATCAAAACAACTCAGTACAATTGGTGATGTAATTTCCACACATTGTTTGTGTGCTATATAGTTTTATCAGTAAAACCGTATGTCTATGCAAATGTAATGGTCATTTCAATTAAAAACGTGCTGTCCGTAATGACAATTCGCTATCACACAATGCATACACCACTCTACCCAACTCCTCTCTACAACACAACACTCCACAACACACTATGGCACTCTAAGCCCCTCTACGCTACTCAATCCTACTCTACGATACTCTCTGATACTCCATCCCATGCCACTCCAGTCTATGGCAGTCTCTGACACTCTAGCCCACTCTATGATACGCCTATCTGTGACACGTCATTCTGTGACACATCATTCTATGACACTACTCCATTCCATTCAATGCCACTCCACGTAACTCCACTGACACTCTATGCCACTCTACTCTGCCCCACTCGAAGACACTCTATACCAATCCACTCTACAACACTCCACTCTATGACACTCAACTCTACGCCACTTCACTCGGACACTCTACGCTATTCCACTCTGTGCCACCCCACACTAGGCTGCTCCATGACACAACACTCTACTCCACAGCACTCTACTTCACAACACCCAGTCTACTCTAAGATACTCCACAACACTCTATGATAGTCTGATCTACAACACCCCATGCCACTTTACTCCACTCTTTGCCACTCCACACTATGCCACGCCACTATATGACACTTTACTTTATGTCACTCCTTTCCACTCTAAGGTTCTCCACTCTATGGCACTTTACTTCACTCCACTCTAGGGCTCTCCACTGTACGACACTTTATTCCACTCAATAGCACTTTAGCGCACTCTACAACTCTTTACTACGCTCTACATTTTACTCTGCTCTACGACATACCCATCCATGCCCCACCACTCTACTCCACAACACTCTACTTTATGCCACTCTATAACAGTCCATAATACTCTACAACCCCTACTCTACCACAACCATGACATTCTACACTTCAATCAACAACACTTTGCTGCACTCCACGCTACTCCAGTCTATACCACAGCATTCTATGCCCCTCTACTACACACTATACGCTCTTCCACTCTAATCTACAACACACCACTCTAGTTCACAACATTCTATGCCACTGTACAACACTCCACTGAATGCCACTCCACTCCAGGACACTCTATGCGACTCCACTTTACTCCCCACGCTCCTCTACACCACAAACCTTTAGCCATGCTGAACAGCAGCCATGCTGTAATACAACATTACAAAAACATATTGCCAAAACCAAAGCTCGTGCATAGGTAGGACCTTTTGGCTTTGACAATGCTCGTTACCCCGTGTCACTGGTTTGAGGCAGACAGGCTAATTCACCTTTCTAAAAGTTCTCCTGCTGTATGTTTGCTTAACTCACCCTTGATCTACATTAGGTACGTGTGACGTGCTGCGTAGCGCAGTAGTAGTGACTGTGCTGGATCTATGTGTGCATGGGAAGGATACAGCAGAGGGTAAGGACAATACTGTGAAGAATATGTGTTGTTAGGGCATTTAGCGAGTGTATGCATGCCTGTGAGGAGTAAATGACGTGAAAGATGTTAATCCTGGGGGTGCGTACAGAATGGAAGCATGTGCTGTGTGTGTTTGTGCTTGTGTGAAGTACAATACATGAAGGGTGAAGTATCATGTCTGTGCACACATGGTAAGCATGCATGCTGGCAGTGTGTTTTTGCAATTAGCACGCCGTGGTACACTACAGAAAAACTACAGTACTGAACAGTGCATGTAGACTGAATGTTTGTGCTTAATGTGTGTGTGTCTGTAATGGCATAATCCAAGGAGGAAACAGTACAGGGCAATAAGAGTGCTGTTAATGTACACTGAGTGCAAGGGTGTCTGCAATGGTACATTACATGGAGGCCCTTGTGTTCCATTTTGGGAATCCCAGGCCTTCTTGGTGAAGACAGGAGAAGTAGAGGAATTCCTCCCAGACAGATTTGTGTATTGCTGCATTCCTGTGAACTGCGTGGAACACAAACAGGAGAAAGGGAGGAAGAGACTCCTCCTTTACACTTCAAAAGGGTTCTCTTTGATTGAGTGATAGATCACAAGGAAGGGGCCTGGACAAAACTCAGGAAGGGGATGGGACTGATAAGGGAATTATGAAGTGTAGGGCTGGGAGCCCAAGGTTAATATTTTGATGCACATCTCACTGCTGCTGACACGCAGTTATGAACTTTGGTCACTCCCATTAACTGTGTTGTTGGACAGTCAGCTTCAGAGTCTTTCCTGCTGTGACAGACAGCCTTCCAAGAGGAAAGAAAAACAAGCATTTTCAATGCAACGGGTCCTGCATTTGCTTGCGTTTGAACTATTAGCATTGTAAACTCCTAACCGGACTTTTGTTGCCACGCAAATTAAAAGAAAAAAAGCAGTGCTATTGCACTACAGGGAGTGCAGAATTATTAGGCAAATGAGTATTTTGACCACATCATCCTCTTTATGCATGTTGTCTTACTCCAAGCTGTATAGGCTCGAAAGCCTACTACCAATTAAGCATATTAGGTGATGTGCATCTCTGTAATGAGAAGGGGTGTGGTCTAATGACATCAACACCCTATATCAGGTGTGCATAATTATTAGGCAACTTCCTTTCCTTTGGCAAAATGGGTCAAAAGAAGGACTTGACAGGCTCAGAAAAGTCAAAAATAGTGAGATATCTTGCAGAGGGATGCAGCACTCTTAAAATTGCAAAGCTTCTGAAGCGTGATCATCCAACAATCAAGCGTTTCATTCAAAATAGTCAACAGGGTCGCAAGAAGCGTGTGGAAAAACCAAGGCGCAAAATAACTGCCCATGAACTGAGAAAAGTCAAGCGTGCAGCTGCCACGATGCCACTTGCCACCAGTTTGGCCATATTTCAGAGCTGCAACATCACTGGAGTGCCCAAAAGCACAAGGTGTGCAATACTCAGAGACATGGCCAAGGTAAGAAAGGCTGAAAGACGACCACCACTGAACAAGACACACAAGCTGAAACGTCAAGACTGGGCCAATAAATATCTCAAGACTGATTTTTCTAAGGTTTTATGGACTGATGAAATGAGAGTGAGTCTTGATGGGCCAGATGGATGGGCCCGTGGCTGGATTGGTAAAGGGCAGAGAGCTCCAGTCCGACTCAGACGCCAGCAAGGTGGAGGTGGAGTACTGGTTTGGGCTGGTATCATCAAAGATGAGCTTGTGGGGCCTTTTCGGGTTGAGGATGGAGTCAAGCTCAACTCCCAGTCCTACTGCCAGTTCCTGGAAGACACCTTCTTCAAGCAGTGGTACAGGAAGAAGTCTGCATCCTTCAAGAAAAACATGATTTTCATGCAGGACAATGCTCCATCACACGCGTCCAAGTACTCCACAGCGTGGCTGGCAAGAAAGGGTATAAAAGAAGGAAATCTAATGACATGGCCTCCTTGTTCACCTGATCTGAACCCCATTGAGAACCTGTGGTCCATCATCAAATGTGAGATTTACAAGGAGGGAAAACAGTACACCTCTCTGAACAGTGTCTGGGAGGCTGTGGTTGCTGCAGCACGCAATGTTGATGGTGAACAGAGCAAAACACTGACAGAATCCATGGATGGCAGGCTTTTGAGTGTCCTTGCAAAGAAAGGTGGCTATATTGGTCACTGATTTGTTTTTGTTTTGTTTTTGAATGTCAGAAATGTATATTTGTGAATGTTGAGATGTTATATTGGTTTCACTGGTAATAATAAATAATTGAAATGGGTATATATTTTTTTTTTGTTAAGTTGCCTAATAATTATGCACAGTAATAGTCACCTGCACACACAGATATCCCCCTAACATAGCTAAAACTAAAAACAAACTAAAAACTACTTCCAAAAATATTCAGCTTTGATATTAATGAGTTTTTTGGGTTCATTGAGAACATGGTTGTTGTTCAATAATAAAATTAATCCTCAAAAATACAACTTGCCTAATAATTCTGCACTCCCTGTATGTAAAGTGGAGTGCGATCATGCTGAAATTGAAATGGGAAAAACCGAGCACAATCGCGCTATGTAAACCCCATTGCGATCGCGTTGCATGGAAAATAAACAGATAAAGTAGTCCGGAAACCATGCTGAAAACATTGAGCCTCGTATGTTTTCTGTAATTTACTGGTGCTGTGTAGGTGGGCTAAACACCGGAAAAGGCATGACGTATACATGCCTTTCACAAATGAAAGCAAGCGGATTTTAAAAGGCAAGCCCACGAACCAATAAAAGCGACTGACGTGACATGGGTGTGTTTGGAAGCCCAAAGAGAAATTACTACAGGGGACAGAACGCTTTGCGCCCGCCCCTAAAAAGGGAAAATGTACACTTCAAAAGAAGCAGAACCCCAACATACAACTTCAAAGTTTCATACCCTAAATCACATTTGATGTCTGGAAATGGACTTTAAGAAGGGGAGGTTGAGACCCCAAAATCTGTCATCTGTCAAGCAGCCACACAGGCTGTGTGTGAAGGGGAAGCTCTGCAAGACTCAAGCCTGTGACTGTGATTGGGGGCAAAGGCCTACTAGTCTCCCTGCTGAGTGAGGGGAAATCACCCAGGGGAAACCTGCCCGGGAGCCTGGAGCACCAGTGCCTGCCTTCTTGCCAAGACCAGTGTGGCCTGTGAGGAAGAGGAGAGCACTGGAGGGAATGAGGGCCACTGGGGAGCCCTATCAAGAGGACTCCCTCTCGGCTGTTGTGAGGGAATGGCTATGCACTGATTGGGCTGCTGCCTGTATGCAGGAGTGATCCTGTAACCCACATATGCCAGGAGCAAGATGCTATCACCTGAGCCATTTAGTGAGCACCTTTTGGGAACCACCAGGCCCGTACCACCTTGTTGTGGTCACCTGGTATGCAAGATTGGGTCACTGTTGAACTATTTGTTGCCGGAGAGTCGAGACTTGTGTCTGCCTTAATCGCCGCCCCAAAAGCTAGGAGGGGCCACAGCGGTGATAGATGTACCAACATTGCCAGACGTTCGGCTCATTGCCTGGATAGAAGATTGCACTGTGAGTAGCAGGTCAAACCCGCACATCAAGACATCAAGACCTACACCTGATTCCTCTGAGGACCGTGATGGACACCGCCAGAGAAATGGCACCCTTGCTGGGATCCAGTCTGTAGCTGGAAGATGGAATCCATTCCTTGTGATGGAAACACTGGCTTACCGCGATTTCGCAGAGCGACTCCAATCACTGGGACAAGCCGGCAGTGCTACTCGAGGGAGACAGCCTGCCAGGTGATCTGCGTGTACCGCAAACGACCCGCCTTCGCCAAGCAGGATAGGACTTGTGAGCACCTGTGGAGAGGCCATTCACTGCACTGCTGAATGCTTCCATACTGTTAAAGTGACTAAGACTACAATTGTGCCTGTGAGCCCCAAGGGATTCGTTGCTAATGTTGCTGCTGCACCACAGACACTTGGACTGAGGGTGGAGCAGGATTTTGACTGACCAGTACTAGGTCCCAGACCTCAAGGGGATTGTCTTGTTGCTATAAAAGTGATTATTTCTTTGAATGTGTAGAGCTAGAAATAAATTACTTATTTTTATTATAAAAGCATGCATTTCACGGGACACTGATTTATTGTTAGCACTGTGTGCATGTTGAGTTATGAGTCATGTCAGTTCACAAGTATCTACACCACCCCCCCACCCCTCCGCGGGAGCATTTAACTGCTTGCCCACAGCTACCACTGAGAGTCAAGTGCAGAAGAGGTACTTAGGCCATTTGTGAGGGATTCATAGTAGGTCACGCCCCAGGATGTCAGGAGTGAAAGGTCTCAGCCACCACGGTTGGGCCCAGTAGACTGTGTGTGTCTCACAGGGGTTCTGATATAGTGTTAAACTTGTACGAATCAGGTGAAACCTTTGCCCATACAGTATTCAAATGAGTAAAAATAATAGTATCACAAAATTTTCTGGAACATGTCTCATAATTTGCATTTTCTTGATGCATAATATAACCAACCCTGCCACATAATTTGGTCTACCCCTGCCGCATAATTCCAGTGGCCTTGTTAGAGATTGAAGACTTTAACAAACCTGATTTTATTTTCTCTACGCTGGGTGGCTGGATGGCCCCTTTAAGAGCACCATTCCACAGACTCTTAAATTAGTCTTCGGTGGTGTGGGGCAACCTCACTGAGAGATGCAAGTGGGGTGGTAGTGGAGGCCAGCACAATGGCACAATTTAAGCCGTTGTGATAAGGACAGAATTTGTTTGTTTATAGAGGTGGGTCAGCCACTGAACGCTTGAGCCTAGATTGAGCCAGATGCCTGTCTAAACTTCAGATTATCTTGGACCCTCAAATCCAAATCTTTCACATGCCTCCGTCTGCCACCCATGCA
The DNA here is from genome assembly GCF_031143425.1 of Pleurodeles waltl. Lineage (NCBI taxonomy): Eukaryota > Metazoa > Chordata > Amphibia > Caudata > Salamandridae > Pleurodeles > Pleurodeles waltl. Next base: position 1,301,021,875 of record NC_090440.1, read on the forward strand.
CACATATTTAAAAACAAAACACTGACTTTTGATTTAAAAAAAGGAGAGGGAGCCAATCTAGCATTTGTACAGCATTTGAATTGTGCAACGTGAAACTAGAAAAACCTGGGATCAATACAGACGTCCCCTCTTGATCAAATTGTGTGATCTTGGACAATATTTTATTTCTAAAAGCCTCCTTTTGCTTCATTATCACTTGACAGCGCCTTCAAATATGGGAGTTCAGGAGGTGTGCTGTACAAAAATCTCTTGCATTTGTTTAATAGACTATAATATTGTTCCATGATATAAATCTAGGCCACATACAGGGAGTGCAGAATTATTAGGCAAATGAGTATTTTGACCACATCATCCTCTTTATGCATGTTGTCTTACTCCAAGCTGTATAGGCTCGAAAGCCTACTACCAATGAAGCATATTAGGTGATGTGCATCTCTGTAATGAGAAGGGGTGTGGTCTAATGACATCAACACCCTATATCAGGTGTGCATAATTATTAGGCAACTTCCTTTCCTTTGGCAAAATGGGTCAAAAGAAGGACTTGACAGGCTCAGAAAAGTCAAAAATAGTGAGATATCTTGCAGAGGGATGCAGCACTCTTAAAATTGCAAAGCTTCTGAAGCGTGATCATCCAACAATCAAGCGTTTCATTCAAAATAGTCAACAGGGTCGCAAGAAGCGTGTGGAAAAACCAAGGCGCAAAATAACTGCCAATGAACTGAGAAAAGTCAAGCGTGCAGCTGCCACGATGCCACTTGCCACCAGTTTGGCCATATTTCAGAGCTGCAACATCACTGGAGTGCCCAAAAGCACAAGGTGTGCAATACTCAGAGACATGGCCAAGGTAAGAAAGGCTGAAAGACGACCACCACTGAACAAGACACACAAGCTGAAACGTCAAGACTGGGCCAAGAAATATCTCAAGACTGATTTTTCTAAGGTTTTATGGACTGATGAAATGAGATTGAGTCTTGATGGGCCAGATGGATGGGCCCGTGGCTGGATTGGTAAAGGGCAGAGAGCTCCAGTCCGACTCAGACGCCAGCAAGGTGGAGGTGGAGTACTGGTTTGGGCTGGTATCATCAAAGATGAGCTTGTGGGGCCTTTTCGGGTTGAGGATGGAGTCAAGCTCAACTCCCAGTCCTACTGCCAGTTCCTGGAAGACACCTTCTTCAAGCAGTGGTACAGGAAGAAGTCTGCATCCTTCAAGAAAAACATGATTTTCATGCAGGACAATGCTCCATCACACGCGTCCAAGTACTCCACAGCGTGGCTGGCAAGAAAGGGTATAAAAGAAGGAAATCTAATGACATGGCCCTCCTTGTTCACCTGATCTGAACCCCATTGAGAACCTGTGGTCCATCATCAAATGTGAGATTTACAAGGAGGGAAAACAGTACACCTCTCTGAACAGTGTTTGGGAGGCTGTGGTTGCTGCTGCACTCAATGTTGATGGTGAACAGATCAAAACACTGACAGAATCCATGGATGGCAGGCTTTTGAGTGTCCTTGCAAAGAAAGGTGGCTATATTGGTCACTGATTTGTTTTTGTTTAGTTTTTGAATGTCAGAAATGTGTATTTGTGAATGTTGAGATGTTATATTGGTTTCACTGGTAATAATAAATAATTGAAATGGGTATATATTTATTTTTTGTTAAGTTGCCTAATAATTATGCACAGTAATAGTCACCTGCACACACAGATATCCCCCTAACATAGCTAAAACTAAAAACAAACTAAAAACTACTTCCAAAAATATTCAGCTTTGATATTAATGAGTTTTTTGGGTTCATTGAGAACATGGTTGTTGTTCAATAATAAAATTAATCCTCAAAAATACAACTTGCCTAATAATTCTGCACTCCCTGTATATGGCGCACAGGGCAACTGAATTCCCACTCACTTCACTAGTAGTATTGTCTTGGGAGGAATTCATGTTTAAGTTAATGTTTAAAAATTATCACTTTTAATAAATGCCTCTCAATGTGATGACATAATCTGATGTTCTAAAGTGAAGCTTCTGTATATTACAGAAATACACATTTTACATTTTATTTGAATATGATATTGGTTTCCTGATTTGCATGCAAAATATTTTCAACACTAGGTTTATGCACACGCAAGTAGAGGTAAGTGAACCACAGGAAGCTCAAGCCAGGTGCCTGGCTCTAGCTCAGCTCTAGGTCCTTTTGGAACCTTGAGCGCAAACCAAGCAAAGCTTTCACTGAAGGCCATGTGTCCTAGTGGCTACAGCTGCTGTCCATGCAACAAGGGGAACAAGGTTCGAATCCCAGCCTCTGCTCAGCATCCCGTGAACACTGGCAAATCTTCCTGTGCCAAAATAAAACAAGTATTTGCAATGCAATTTTCTTGAGTTAGAGCTATTGGCTTTGTAAATTCAGACCTGGACTTTTCTTGTCACATAAATTGGTCAACCCCGTCTCATAATTTCCTCCTTTCCTGCCATGTTTTAGTGATCAGTGGCGGCTACTGACATCAAAAAAGTCTGAACAGTAATTGGAAAATAAGGCTAGAAAAGAATTTTATTTTACCAGAATGAAAAGTATTGCAAGAGTTCTTGCCTCCCATTTCATCAAAGCTCTAATGAAGTTAACAATAGCAGATCAGTCTGAGAAGATTTGTGGCCCTAATAAAGGAGATAAGCAATGCCCTGTGCAATGTCCTGAGTGCTGGGGGAAAGAGAAGGAGAGAGAGGGAGAGAGAGGGAGAGAGAGGGTGAGAGAGAGAGAGAAAGAAAGAGAGAAAGAGAGAGAGAGAGAGAGAAGAGAGAGAGAGAGATAAGAGAGAGAGACACTGACTCTGCAAAGCAAAGCAAGTTTCACATCATTGCTTCCAGGTTTAACTACATTCTACCAGAAAGGATTATTGTGGCTTTTGTGAGCAGTGAGCTGAATGACCAGGCGTTTCCTTTGTTAAATGAGCTTATTTTAGGAGCCAGATGTAAAGGAGGACAGCACTGGAGTAAAGCCAAAACAAATGTCAGCGACATGGGATGAGGTGGGAGGAACGGTATGCTGCAATAAAACATTTAGCTACCAGCCTAAAACACCCACAGTGAAAAGGCAGCAACAAAGAAATAACAAAAAAAGTCTCTCACAGCAACAGATAAAGAAACCAAAGTGGAATAATACAGTAGTTGGTCACTGCTCTGAAACAGAAAAAGGAGGGGAAAAAAGACAGAACTGACCACTGGCGAACAAGTATTTTTAAAAGACACTGCAACAAACAAATTAAATCGATTTAAGTCGTAAGAATTATACTAAAAGTAAACACGTGGCAAACGCTTATGTGCAACCTAAAACGATGCAACACACAGTGAAGTGCTCTTATGCCCTCGGGCAAGGTTTGTTCAATGTAAAACTGACAGAAAAAAATGTGGATTCTGTCTAATCTGTTACTGTTAAGGAGAAAGCATAAACATTTGATGTGAAAAAGATATGCCCATTTAGCTGCTGACCTGCACAGTGTGAAACTGGAAAATATGGGATCAATCCGGGTTGCCCTGCTTGGCCAAATTGTGATTCTAGGCAAATACTTTACTTCACCAAGCCTCGTTCATACTCATTATTACACGAGAGCACCTTCAAATACATGATTTTGTGATGTGTGAAATACAAAACCTTTTTTTTTCTTGTTATTTAATAGCCTCTAATTTTGATCCATCTATAATAAACATCTAGCCCACATACAGGGTACACATGGCAACTGATTCACCTCTTAGCTCAGGTATAGCATTGTCATCTGGGCAGGGGCAGAAATGTTTCTCAGCTCATGTTTAAACACTCAATAAATACTTCTCAGTGCAGAGATGTAATCTGATGTGCTAAGGTAAAGTACTTCGACATGTTAAAGAAATGCGGGCCTCATTTACAAATATTTGACGTATCAGCCCCGATGCGTCAGATATCTTGTCCTGCCCTATGATCCGCTAACGACACAATGGATGTGCTGTATTTACAATACAGAGCTCCATGGTGTATGTTTTCACAGATGCTTCCGAAATTCTGATGCATCTGTTGGAGCTAAACTCACGCATTGCTGGACTAGAATAAAAAAAAAAATTTTTAAAAATGATGCTACTCGAGCAATGCAAGGAGGCCCCGATAGGGAAAAGGCTCGATTCAATTGCTGCCTGCAGTGAGCATGCGGTAAAATTCTGAGGCAGTGATGTCACAGAATGATGCAATGAAAGTAACTTTTACTGCATCAGTTCTGCATGGCTTTTCCTGCCGGAACGCCCACCCTGCATACAGTATAGCTGGTGCAGATATAATGTGACATAATGGTTTACAAACTGACTCACTGGGCCCAGTGTGTCAGTTTGTAAATCTGAAGCAGTGTAAAGCACTGCTAGCACCACCGCGTCAGAAAAAAATGATGCAATGGTGCTACAAAGGCTTTGTAATTGAGGCCCCACATTTTTTTACATTTTGAGGACACTTTATCATATTTTAACATATTTGCTGCGTGATTTACTAGTCAAATTTTTAAAGGCTCAGGTCCAGCAAGGCCTCTTAAAACCAGAGCCGAACTTTGGCTCAGCTCTTGTTAATCTGTTGGTTTAGCGTTATTTGTGTCATGTCAGTTTCTAGGTGTAATAAGTATACACATATCCACGAGTGCTTTGGTTTACTGACTAAATTCCATCATCAGTTTAAGGATGAGAATTAGAGTTCATAGGGCCCCATGGAGTGACCTTGACGCATTCTTAGTGCGATATGAAGTCAAAGGAAATCTCTCTGGGTTCTCCTACTCATGCACATCCGGTTCCCCATTTCCTAAACAAAAAGCTTGTTGCAGAGTTGCTATTCACCAAAGAAGCAGGCCGAGTTCATCGTAAACGACCAGTGACGGGATCTAAGTTTTGAACTACTATTAAAACAAATATTTTCAAGAACGTTTTGCAAGAACAAAGGGCTTATCTACTAGCTTCTATTACACACATGCCACATTACTCCAAGTGCACATTCCTAAAAGTTAAGATCCATGCTGGGGTTTAGAAATACCAGAAGCGTACCAGACTTCAGTCAGACAAGCAATCCGTGCCATGTTATGCATAAGAATCTCTTTCAGTCCTGTCTAGCTTTCCATTCTGAGGCTCGTAGTTCTGTGTTTATAATGGTGCAAAGCAAAACAAAAAGTACCACAACACAGAGCAACTAGTCACAGAATGTATAATACAGTTTAATAAGACGGACGATTGTCAAGCTCAGGGCTTTAGGAGGGCTGGGTCCCTCCAGGTCTCAGGCCTAGTAGTAATTAAAAATGGAATTGAAATGGCCCCTGTAAAGCACTATGTCCATGTTCCTAACTTTACAGGCAGATAACACCGACTGGTCGATTTCTGGGCAATTAATGTAAGAAACGTTAAGGTAATCAATGTCAATGAATGTGTTTATGTTTATGTTTCAAATGGTTTACTTAATCTTGTATTTCCTAAACGTGTTAGTTATTTTCAGGGTGTTGGGTTTCTATATTTTTTTTCATATGAGGCGTATTTGTCTTGTATAGTGCATACTCTGAATGGAGTAGCCTCGCGGACCCGAATGACGTAACTGTTGTAAGGTCCGTATTTGCACCAGAGCGCACCTTTAAGCAATGAAGCCCCTAGGGCAGATGCAAACTTGTGGCTACCCTGGGGTAAGTGCATTAGTGAAATATGGAGCAGCTGCTTTAATTAGCCACTGCATGTTTCACTGTGCAGGCAGCAGCCGACCTGCACTTCAAGTGATGTTAAGTGACTGCACCTGCCTGCAAGGAGATGTATTTAGCCACCTCCCGGGACTGCGCTCCAGCGACGGACTAAAATTGCAACAATGTTTTGTGGTGCACTTCTCAATTTGCCTCCTAAGGGCCTGTTTGCCTCTGGGCATGAATCTATATTACTATGGGTGTGCAAAAAGGAAAGTGAGTCCCCCAAGAAAATGAGAGAACGTGTTCTTAAGAAAACACTGGTCCTAAAGTGTGTCGCACAATCAGTGTTACAGAAGGGGATTCACAAGAATCTGCTGCCCCTGCTGCAGTGCCACGGGGTGGCAGAAAACGAGTGCGGGTGGCTGTTGCGCCCATACGGTATTGGGTGTAATAGTGGCCCTTGTGGTTATAAAGGGCCACGAGTGACAGCTATAGAGCTGAGGCGAAAGTCAGTGCGAGTTTCCTACAGTGCTTGTCAATGGGCCAGAAAGGTGTCAGAATACATGCTCATCCAATCCGTGGCCTCTCTGTAGAGCGCACAGAACAATGGTCACCTATTCCAGTTGCAACTGTGGTTGTCTACAAATCTGTATGAAGGAGTTAATAGAGTTGTCAAAATAGTGACAAGGCAAAAGTAAGTGATTACAGTCCTTATAGGGGAGTTGATGCGCTATATGTTTGTGGGTTGTAGAGTGAAGGCGAAGTGCGGAAGTGCATTCAGAAAGAAATGAGGTGTAAGATAGGAACATGTCTAAGTTAAAGTGAACATACCCGGAGTGACAGACACTCTCAAGACATCTTCCCCTGCACAGATACAGTAGTTTAATTCACAGTCTCACAATTTCAGAATTGAAACATTTTCAATATCATATTACAACAAAACCATTGTTGTCTCTCATTTACCTTAAAACAGCTAGAAACCATTGACAAGGCCAATGATGGGCCTGGATGCTTTTAAGTGTATATCAGTTGTTGTATTATATATCTGGACAAAACGACAGAAAACTCAAAGAGAGAAGCCAAAATACTGGCTGGGTGGTACACTATGGGAAACACGGAAATGTAGTTTAGTGTTTAAGCAACACCCCTAATTATTTAGGCCGTGCCCCTTTAAAGACCCCACACACTTTTTGCATCCAACTGTTCTGGTGCTAAATGGCACATTGCCCCATCCCTTGCCTCCCCAGCCCCCTTCTCTCGTCTGCCTCCATTCCCTCCAGGTCCAGGACTTGCCTCAGCTTCATTACAGTGATACTCTGCAGTCTGCACATTTAATAAGCTCCCTCCCCTTATCCGAGAAACAAACCGAGTCTCACACCGTTCAGAGCCGTCTCTAGCTCGCTGTTCGATCTCTGTCTTTCTTTTAAAGGGGTGTCTTTCCATTACACTTCTCACTACAGCTGTAATATATAGCCACGTCCCCTCAGTGGGGGATGACCATTCTGAAATCAATGCAAATGCTCACACCTCAAAAAATAGATGGAGCCCCGGTGAGCCAAGCCGGGTCAGACAGGGCAGAGGCCAGCATCGCTCAGAGCTGTGGGCACCCTGGTATGCGCGCAACGCACCCCGCTTCCTGGAGTCGGCAAGCTCGCAGCACGAGCTGTCCAAGACTTGCCCACGGTGCATTGTTTCCGTGGGTAATAAGCGCCCGCTGGCCAGGAGCTGCTCCTGCGCGCTAAACCCCCTGTTCCGGGCTCCGTTTGGCCAGAGCCCCGTGAAACTTTGGAGAACATTCTGTAGCAGCCTGGCGTCTCCACTAGAGTACCCTACCTGGTGCGCAACAATAGGGCTCCGGGTTTTTCTTTCACTGACACAGACAGAAAGCCATCCAATGTCGCGTCTGTATTTATATTTAAACAAATATAAAAAGCAGGTTTTATTTTCATCTTTGTGAATGGATGTGGCATGTCTAGCTAAAACATATTAGTCATCGAAGTAGGACTGCACATTTATTGATAAATAAAAACGGAAAGTCCGAGTAGCAGCTTCATTTTTCGAAATACAAATTTTAAGTAAGGGCAACCCGCTAGAAGAGCAAAAATAACTATGGATAAACGCAGGCATATCGGTCACAAATAAATACCACCATTACCTTAACTTCATAGCTTACCGGTTACAATGAGCTCTTTCTTCGAGCGCTATTCAGTTATTTTTACAGAGAACATTAGCTCCGACAAGCAAGTCATACTCACCACCCTCTTCTTACAAGAGCCCTCTTGCTGACAGTTTAGTTTAATACCTCGCGCAGCGCTTAGAGATAAATGTCCTGGTGCACATACACTATTTACACGTTGTCAGGGCCTCTCAACACTCCTGGGTGCACTTACCTGTGACGGGATGCAGCAGGGAGTCCAGCAGCAGGAGGGCGGTTAGAAGGTGCAAGGGCAGCCCGCTGCCCCGCTGCATGTTGACGGAGGGGGCACGGGCACAAGGGCTTGCAAGGGGTCGCCTCAAAGAGGTTCCAGAGCGAAAGGGGTTGGAGGCAGCATGTGGTTTCCAGCTACCCGCAGTACCGGTTCGCAGAGGATCACACAAGCCCAGAGGCCCACACAGCAGTCACCTCAGGCAACTCCAGGAAAGACTGCTCTCCAGATCCCCATGGGAGTAGTGGTGTCTATCCCTGTGCAACACCGTATGCCTACTTCAAGGCCGACATAGAGTGCAACAATACCAGACCTGTAGGAAGTGTGGTCCCACGGGGGTCTATACAATCCCACCTTTCAAGCCAGCCCACGCCTGGGCAGTGTGATAGGGGCCAGCGTCACCGTGATGCCCAAGCCAGAGCCGTGTGATCCTCTACAGAGCTGGAACGGGCTCCGGCTCCACAATGTATCCGATGTTGATGTGCACTTCTCAAGGCCAGGCAGCGGATCTCGGAGCTCCCGGCGCGGCGGAGTGTGGGGCAGAGGGCAGGGCGTGGGGTGCCAGGTCCTGGTGCAGGAAAGAAGACGAGCACCGGGTTTCCCGGTCCCGAGCTGCGCGGGCAAAGCTTGCGGTGCCCGGTGCGGGCCACCGTGTGTCAGAAGGCAGGGATCGGGCTGCACAGTCCTCCCCAGGCCGGGGAAGTTGCCCTCATGAACTCCTCTGTGTCAAAGCATTCCTGGCTGACAGGTTAAGAGGATTACTGCCGGCCCGCCGATGCGCTCTGCCCATGGGTCCAGGGAGGCTGGGCTAGGTGCAGAGCCCCCCGGGTGACCTGTCACCGCTCCAGAGTCCCCTCCGTCAGGCTGTGATCTCCTCGGCGCCCTCCGGTCCCCTCTCCTCCCTTCCTCCTGTCCCGCGGGCTTCTCTAAGAAACTTTCAGCTCCTCTTGGGAAAGGCGCTGGGTCTGAATGTGAAATCTCCGCCCCGAGCTGCCAATCAGGGCTGCTGGCCTGTTAACTCTTCCACTCCCGCGGCCGAGCAGCTCCGTGCCGCTAGCGGTGCAGGGGTCCAAGAAAAGCGCTACAGAGCGTCGCATTGGCTGAAAAAGCGAATTTTTGCACACAAAGAGGTCTGGTCCAATGCACAGTTGCGTGTATGTGTGCGCGGAGGTGACGTGAACGCCCGGCTTTAGAAGCTACAGCGGGTCTGGAGTTCTTGATGGGCCTTTTCTGTCTGGAACTCGGCAGACAAAGGCTCTTACATAACCTGAAAAAAGTGTGTGTGTGTGTCAGGTGTGTCAGTGAATGCATGGATAGATGTGTGAGTGAAAGGATGGATGGGTGAGTAAAAGAAAGGATGGAGTGCCGCAATGGAGTGCGGATGGATGGGTGGGTGAATGGACGATAAAAGTATGAATGTATGAGCAGCAGTCGAAGTACATTAAAACAAAATATGCGAACTGTGATGCTGCGTGCAGTGGGGGTGCAGTCAGTGAACATGGGGACGAGGTCAAAGATGTGGCTAAAAAAATAAAATATTCTGTAAGCCTTTTTGGTCTTCCACCCTCAGGTAGCTACATATAAAATAAGATGTAGCTTAAATGAAAAATAAAAACAGTTCTTACTCATTGGGAACTGTCCTACAGTACGTGAAACCTCTATTAGGTAATTCACTGAAGAAGTCTGGGTGTAACCAGAGAACCACAGAATTAAATCTTGGTTGCTGCAGTGGAGGAAAGTGACCTGTGGTTTTAGTGCTACTAGGCCATAGCCTGCAATAGAAAGCACTGTGAATATGTAATCCATTATTTTAAACTTCCATTACACATAGTATATGATAAACTCCTACAAAGATAAGATAAAATGGCTCTTCCAAAATATAGCTTTCAGTAGTTCCCAGAGTGTATGTAGTGCATTTTTTTGCATTACTGTCCCTTCAACACCTCCTGGTGTTATAAGCATGATATAAATACATCCACAGTTCAAAGTACTCACTTCACAGCTCAGTTGTTAACTCTTTGCATTGTCACTCAAAATGAATAAATCTTTGTCAACACAAACCTTGGAGGGACTAGGTCAATTAAAGCCAATACTGGCTCAAAAGCATCCTTTACATTTGCAGATTAACTCGTAGCTCACATTTGCATTTCTGTCAGAGAAGCAGCACCCTGGCAGGCAGGATTCTTTAGTTGTCTGCCCAGCTTCGGTTTCAATGCACAGGAGAATCACTGAATGACACTTCAGCTGAGGCATTTGTAATGTTGGAATTAACCCTCCTGTGACGGTTGCCTTTTTAGAAAAAGTAGGGGAAGGGTGGTTCAAAAATCATAAAAGTATGGGCATGTTGTGCCTCTCTGATCCCGCCTACTTTGTCCACTGTGTACAAGTGAGTGAAAGGATGGGTGGCTAGGTGGAGTAACAGGGTAAATGGATGGATGGAGTGAAAGGGTGGATAGATAGATGATCAAAAAGATGGATGGATGAGTAAAAGGATGAATGCTGGGGCATCAAATTTAGCAGCTACAGTGGAGGTGAAGTTCTTGAAGGGTCTCTTCTGTCTGCAACCCAGCAAAGGTGAGTGAGTGATAGGATGGATTATTGGATGTAAGGGAAGAGGTGGATGGATGGCTGAGTGAAAGGATTGAAGTGTAAATAGATGAATGAATCAAAGATTGGATGTAAGGAAGGATGAGTGAAACAAATGATGAATGAGTGATAGGAGGGTGGGTGGATGGATGAATGAAATGGTGGATGGGTAAGGGAAAGGGTGGATGGATGGATGGATAATGAAAGGATGAATGGATGAGTGAGTGAAAGGATGAATGGATGGGATGAGTGAAATGGAGCACAGGCAGATGGAGTGTAAGGATGGATGAGAGAAAGGATGGATGAGTGGATGAAGGGGTGTGAGAAAGAATGGATAAGTGAAAGAATGGATCAATGAGTTACCGAGTGAGTGGATGGAAGGGTAGATGGAAAGATGAGTAAAAGCATAAATGAATGAGTGAGTAAAAGGGTAAATGGATGGATGAGTGGATAGATGGGTGGAAGGGTGGATGGATTAGGGAGAGGATGGATGAGTAAAGGAAGAATGGATGGATGAAGCGAAAGAGTGGATAGAGGAAGTGAAATGGTGGATGGATGGATGACAAAGGATGAATGACGGAAGGGATGGATGGATGACTGAAAGGGTGAATGAAGTAATGGATAGATGAAAGGAATGGATGGATGGGTGGATAGGTGTAATGGAAATGTTTGTAGATGGATGGAGGCGGTCTGATATGGATGGGTGGACAAAATGGTGAAAGATGGAATGATGGATGAAAGAATGACCGGATAACAGAATTTAAAGGTAAAATGGTATATATCATCAGGTGAATGGAAGGTTGAAAGGATGGATTGACAGATGTGTGGATGAAAGAGAGCTCTTCTGGGGAGGGCTGTAATGACTTCCACCATTTGCTTGGTGCCATGACAGCTTTGGTTTGAAGTGAGGGTATTTTAATTTTATGGCCACTCCCTTATGTGGGCGTGTGTGTTGGTTGTGGGGGGTAAGTAGAAGATGTAGAAACATAACTTTTATTACCCATATCTTGATAGTATATGTCCTTCTCGATAACAAAATGATACTAAATTATATATTAAACTTTGACAGGGTCACACAACAGTTGGAATATATCTTGCTTGGGACCCCAGAAATAATTAGGGCAACTGGGTTAGAGAAATGAGTCGGCGGTAGCTGTACATAGAGGAAGAGAGGTTTAGACAGTTAGAGAGAGAGAGAGAGAGAGAGAGAGAGAGAGAGAAACGGAATAGACAGAGGTAAAAAAAAGAGAAAGTTCACTTTTACAGGGGGGCCCTTGAAAGGTGGGGTTCTGGGCAATTGCCCACTCTGCCCATGCCTTAGACCGTCACTGCACTGCACACCGTGAGGCAGGTAACAGTGTACCATCGAACAACCACCCCTATGCTCAGTGGTTAACGCAAGGGGTATGTGTACGACAGGTAACCAAGAAGGTTTAGTTATGGAAGTATAGCACTTAAGATTTTTCTTCTGTACCCTAAACTCCCCCTGAAGCCTAACCAGCACAATGTTTGAGGAGCTACCCCTCTTCGCCAACACCCTCCCACCGTGAGCACCAACCTTTGTGGAAAAAATCTTCAAGGGGAATGACTTTCCCCTCCATATCCTACTCACTGATCACTGCATTGTTACTGAAGTTGCCCCACTTTTAAGCCATCCCACCAGTTAGATACAATTCCACTCAGTTAATCCTGAATTTCATCAAGACCCTGTCCCACTTAAAGGCCACGTTTCTAAACCACCCCTCCAAAGTGGCACCTCAGCCAAACCTCACTCGTCTTGTTGTAATATTAACAATAGCTACATTTGTATCCAGCATTTGTTATTACAAAGTGAAACTAGTGTCTGCTCAGCTCAACCAAGACTACAATTTTACTGTGTGTTATATATAACAAGTGGTACAGCAGTGTTCCTATGTTGTTATACACAAGGTGCTCTTACACAATGCGTTTCAAGATATATCATTCCCACAACAACTTGTAAGAGGTCTGGGAAAGCACAGCCACTCATCATTCACCAATCGTGCACTCACAGGTTGCAAAAATACCGAAATGGAATGTATAGCTATTTTAATAATTTCACTTTGACCTATAATTGGCACAGCTGGGATGTTACCACAACCACATGCAAAACAGAACATTTTTACAAAAAGGTGAGGCTTTCTTGATTTTGTAGCTAGGCCTCATGATAACTACGTACAATAAAAAAAAAACAACAGGGGTATGTTTATATACAATTTATTAAAACATTTGATATCTGGTTGAAAGATACATCTTCAGGTATGCAGCTGAAGGCAGAACTAACGCTATAGAAAGCAAACAACTTCAGCAGATGGGTTTTCTACAGGCACAGGGATTAGAAGACAGAAAGTCTAATGTCCTTCTGCACGTGTGTATATATGTGGCATTGCGGGGTGAACCTAGCTGAAAGGCAGGTCTGCACTGGATGAGGCCCTGAGAAATGCATAAAATAACCTTCAGATTGCAAATAGTATGTGTATAAATTGGAACTATTATTTGGGGGTGAGGTGACTACCCACCTGATGGACTAATCACAGTGAATCTTCAAAAATCCTAAATTAACCCGAGCTCAACTGCCTGGTAGCTATGGCACAGAGCAGATAAACTTAACTTAGAGCAGTGTGGAAAGTACTCATGCAAAACAAAGTAATGGAAATCCAAAACAATAAATATCCCAAACCAAATTAGAAAAATAGAGTGAAATTGAGCTGTCAAAAAGATACTAAAATGACAAAATTATTTTTAAGGAGAATCAGAGATATGATTTTTAAAAAGTTTTAAGCAGAAGTAGTGCCAAAAAACACAAAACTCCAATGATAGTCAATGGTCGTGGTAGACCGGGACCTAGGTGCAATTTGAGGTTGACTGATGTGGAGCGTGGGTTGGATTCATTCACTAGTTTCATCCTGGTTAAAGATTTTACCTTCTGACTTAGTCGTATGAGTCCCAATCTACAAGAGGAGTACACTTCTAAAGTCCTCCTGAGAGACATCTAAAGACGGGAAGCAGCCTAAACCATGACTCCTTAACAATGAGGGTCCTCATCCACGAAAGCGGAACAACGCTTTGTGAACAAAGACCCTGGTTTCCTCTGCCTTAACCACGCATATCCGGAACAACAAACATGCATGGTTAGGGCAGAGGAAAACAGACTCCGGATCGGAGAGGACGCGGTCAGGTAAGTGGGGCTGGGGTAGTGTTGCGTGGCAGTTTTAGGGGCGGGGGTAGTGTTAGTTTTTAAGGGCTGGGTGGGGGTTGAGGGTAGTTTGTTTTTTAGGGGCAGGGGTGGGGTCGTGGTAATTTTAGTGTTGGGTTGGGGTAATTTTAGGTTTTAGGGGTGGGGTGGGGGTTGCGGTAATTTTAGGGGTGGGGTGAGGGGTTGGGGTAATTTTAGGTTTTAGGGGTGGGGTGGGCGGTCGCAGCAGTTTTAGGGGCAGGCTTCAGGTGTTGGGGTAGTTTAGGTTTTAGGGGCGGGGTGGGGGTTGGGGTGGTTTTAGGGGCGGAGGTGGGGGTCGCGGTAATTTTAGGGGTGGGAGTCAGGGGTTGGGGTAATTTTAGGCATTAGGGCGGGGTGGGGGGTTGGGGTAGTTTAGGTTTTAGGGGAGGGGTTGGGGTGGATTTAGGGGTGGGGTCGTGGAAATTTTAGGGGCGGGGTGGGGGTTGGGGTGGTTTTAGGGGCGAGGTGGGGGGTTGCAGTTATTTTTAGGGGCGGGGTGGGGGTTGGGTTGGTTTTAGGTTGTAGGGTCGGGGTGGGGGGTTGCGGTACTCTTAGGGGCGGGGTGGGGGGTTGGGGTAGTTTAGGTTTTAGGGGCGGTTGGAGTGGTTTTAGTGGTTGGGTTGGGAGTCACGTTAATTTTATGGGAAGGGGTTGGGGTGGTTTTAGGTTTTAGTGACAGGGGGTCACAGTCGTTTTAGAGGCAGGGGTGGGGAGTTGGGGTGGTTTTAGGGGTGGGGGGTTGTGGTAATTTTAGGGGTGGGGTTGGGAGGTCAGGGGGTCACATGCTGGAAACACGCATGCCATTCCACGCATGCCTTTACCAGGATTGCCTTTACAATGAAAAATTGTTGTTAAGGCATTCGTGGTAAAGGCATTAGTGGCAACAACACGGTCTTTGGTCTGACCACGCTGTTCAGGCATGCGTGGTTTCAGCATGCGTTTTTCTGACATACATTCTCTAAAGACTCACAGGGTTTCAGGCGGAGGTCCACAGCAGGGTCCAGTCCAGGTCCATTTAGTACTGTCAGCTGGAAGTTGCAGGAACAGGTAGATAAATGTCTGCTGCTTCTTTTGCATCCCCATAGCATGTATAGAAGGTTAGCATTATGACCCTTGGAGTCCACTTCTTTGTCCTCGTTACAAGAGGTATCAGGGCCAGAACTTTAGGGCTGCTCTCAGGTCACAGACAGCAAGTTCAGTCCTCTTCAGATTTTTGTCAGGTCCAGTAGTGTTCTGAAGTGGCTGCCTGGAGATGCCATATTTATTCATGGCATAAGATAGTGAATGGGAATGACTCCTGGGCACTGCCTAAGCAAAGCGATAAAAGTCCTAGGGCCAACCCTATCCACTTTGGGCATTTTCAAGACGGTAAAAGTCTTCAGCCACACTCAGACTGTGTGTTCAGGTCTGGGTATATCTGTGGAAAGTGTATTATAGTAATCATAGTGTGTTCCCACATCCTTCACTAAAATCCAGTTTGAGACAGCCACTGTACCCATAATAAACCCAGAGACAGAAGTCTAGTGGAGCCTATGTAGGGTTCTCTAGCAACCAAATAGGTGATACACAAGGAACATTTGGCATCTTGTTTCCATTCTATTCTGTCCACCTCCAATGTTATATGTAAATCCCAGAGACAGAAGCCAGGCAAACAATGCAGGGTTCAGCAGCCACCAGACAGTGGATACACCAGAAATGTCATGCCACCAGATTCTCTGACTTTCAATGTGCCCTAAAGTATTATATGTAAGTCCAATAGACAGTACAGGCAAGCATGATTTGTCACTCAAGCAGCATTTGACACTGTAATGTCAAAAAGGATTCTCACAGCCCCCACACTACATATTCAGAGATATTTAGGGGCATCATCTTTTGCCCATTCAGGTTGGCCAATCGTTTGCACCTCTTGAGGTATTTCATAAATATTTTGCAACCTATTCAAATGCTAACCAGCCTCCAGGAACTTCAGAGAGGGAAAAGGTAACTTTCTAAAAATTACTTTTCCTCAATCTTTAATAAAAAATCGACTTCACCATTACATTGGATTTTCTAAAACTAGTAAAAATACTTGTTTAAATATTTTTCTAGCTAATCCCATTCCTGAGATTGAGTATTAGGATTTTAATCTGTATTCTGGTTTTCCACAAAAAACCACAAATAACTTTAGACCTGCTGCAGTGACAACTAGCTTTTGGGTCACTAGTCATTGTAAGGGCAAGTTAGTAATAATTTTCTACATGTCCTACTTTTAAATAGCATGCACCCTCCCTTGTGGACTACAGGACCTACATAGGGGTAACATATTTTTTTAAAGGAAAGTTTTGACCTGTGTTTATTTTGACAGGTTGAATGGCAGGTTTTAGACTGTTATAGTCAGGCTACACTGGTAGGCCTGAAGTCAGATTTTACACTTTCATGGTAGTGGATTACAGAATCTGTGCTGCATTCCACTAGCGAAATGTAACTTGTTGGGAACACTTATAGATAAGTCAACTATGACAGATAGTAGTATGTCAATTTAGCTATGTTTAAATTGGAGCAAAGGCACTTTAGCACCTAGTGGCAATTTAAGGTGCACAAAGTTTTAAAGCCAGAAAATATATAGGCCCAGAAGCTCTAGTGCCACATTAGTGTCATTTTTTTAAGCTGTGGTGTTATGCTTCAAAAATCGCTTGCATGCATTGCGCAACTTTGTAACCCCTTGCACCAATTATGCCTGCGCCAGGCATAATGTATGCAAGGGGGGGAGTTACCCCGTTAGGTCAGCTGAAAAAGTACAGCAATAGCGTACATTTTTTTTATGCTATTGCCCCCTACCCTACGTCATGGTGGGCCATGTTTTAAATACGGCACACACATGGTAGCGGTAGAGGGGCGCTAAGGGGCACAAGAAAAGTGGTGCTGCACTGGATGCAGCGCAACTTTCCTTAAATCAGGCCCATAGTATCCAGCAAAAGGCAAAAAAATGGGGTCACCATGCAGAAAAGGTGGATTTCCTACAAGATATAATCATTTGGCTGAGTAAGCTGATCAAAGCTTTCTTGTCTCAGGAGCTAAGATGTAAAAATGAGGCTTGAAACATCATAAACAGGCATTTCCTTTAAAAATGAGTTAGCATGAGTAGGAAAACATGCCTGAAATGAGTTACAGTGGTGCAAATTAAAATTATGTAGCACAACCTCCCTTTTGCTATTTATTTGTGCAATCTTCACGACATTTCAGTACTCGTTATTCAATTAACTTCCTGTTACACATATTTATCATCGATTCCTCATCAACATATTGATAATTAACTTCCAGTATCCCTAAAGGTAAACCTGTGGATGTACTTAGGCCTCTAGTAAGGCTTGATATGGAGGCAAAACAGACTTCGATAACAGTCTAAACCAAGAAACCATGATGAAAATGATCAGTACATATTCAATAATCTTCATTTCTCAACCTCCAAAAATACTTTTTAACGATGACCAAACCCCATCAAAGGCAAATTCATCATCTATTGTAAGTAGACCCTTAACGTTTTCACATATAATTTGTTTCCCCAGTGTATGCCTCAAAAGAAGTTCCAGATAACCTGCACCTATTGTAGACAAACTCCACCCTTGGCAGCCAGGGCACACTGGAGGGCCATTCTATTTTGTAAAATCACTGTCCACTGCATCACTAATTGGTCAGAGATCAAACCTTGGGGAATTGCATTCAAGGTGGCTCCCTCCTCTAATACTTTGAAAACTTTGGAGTACCTCATAAATGGATAGTTCTACTCTATAATTGTGATCAAGATGACAAACAATCAATCAGGCTCTGAAAAGTCTCTTGATTTCCTCTTTAGTGGAACTGGATGGAGGTTGTGTTGGAAAATGTCTAATTGCAGGCGAAATATAGGTGGATTATCACGCTACAAGCTAGTCCTTTGGTAACCACACAAACTTTGTTCTCACAGGGGGGTGTTGCATGGCCAACGACCATGATAGCCACACGATACTGAAGCTCTGGCAGACTTAACCCTCAAAGTCAACACCCTTCTTCACCAACGGGGACACCTGGGCTGTGATCAGAGTGGTGGCAAACAGTGGTGCTGTGGGTGTTTTGAGCTGGGGTGCACAGCCCAAATACCATGATGGAGTAGTGGGTAGCCAGACCTCACCTCGGAGGCCCTGTGGTGAAAGACGCCATGGGTGAGCCTGAGGTGCCTTGGCCATTGGGCAATGTTGTTCAGCCCGACCTCGCCTCCTGGAACTGCTGGCTGCCCTTCCTGATCCTGCACATTTTCACAACTGCCAGCACTTGCACAAACCCGTACTGATTGCCACACTGGCTGGACCGACATCTGGGCCTGTGAACTGCATGTTCCAACAGCTGGGCCCTAAAGCCTTTCCTGGCTCCTCACAGCATCAAGCTGGACACGGCTGAGGAGCGGATCTCGAACCTTAAGGATCGAACCACTCAAACCACGAAATGCCTGGAGAGGCTAGAGGAATTACTGAAAGTGGTGACCTTTAAAAACGAGGACTTAGAGGCAAGGGGAGATGCAACAACCAGCAAATTCTGGGGGTAGCAGAGTCTACTAATACTGGGCACCTGTCAGAAGGCTGTTGTGTGAGCTACTAGATAGAGAAAATTTTACACCCACCTTTGTGGTAGGATGTTCCCGCAGATCGTTGGGCTCACGGCCCACCCCAGGCTGTTCCCCATCACTAATAATTGCCAGATTGCTCACCTCTAGGGACCGTGATGCAGCACTATGACTGTGACACACTACTCTATGAAAAGCTAGGCATCTTCTCACTGATCAATCTCTTATAAACTTGCCCTATGGCACGTATCAAAGCTAACGGCTCACTATCCCCCCTTTTCCCATCACCTATTGCACTAAGCAGGGCTGTCCACTATCCCATTGCTTTTTATCATAGCCATGGACCCTCTAATTTGATACCTCCACCTGACTCATGTATATTGTGGACTACTGTTTCCACCGGTCCCTTTCTTATTTCGTTCTATGCTGACAACATACTGCTGTTCGTTCAACGCCCAGAAAATAGCCTAGACCCATCCTCCGTAAGGTGGTCCACTTTGGATGTGATTCTGGCCTCCAGATTAACTGAGCTAAGTCCGAAGTGTTTCCCCTCATGGAGGTCACCACTCCTATTCAATCCGAATTCCCACTGCACTGGTGTGACACCACAGTTAAGTACTTAGGCATCTTTCAGCATCACAATAAAAAACAGGTAGTGCGCTTGAACTACAGACCTGCTATCCACACACTCACTACCCACACAGAGCTTTGGATCCGATTACTGCTGCCCATGGCTGGGCGCATAGCGAATATAAAAATGGTGGTTCTCCCCAGGTTTCTTTATCTTTTTTCAAATATCCCCATTCCACTAACCAACGTGTTCTTTACTATGCAAGTGGCCTGCTCCTAAAGCTCATTGGGCCAGTAAATGCCCCCGCATTGACTTGGATACGTTAGTGTTTCCTTATGAGAGGGGAGGGTTTGGTGTGTTACATCCACACATATACTATTTAGCAACACAATGCCAGTAGCATACCACTGGTTCCACGCGGATGCCAGAATCCCTTATATTTAACCTGAAAGGGATTTATCCGCACCAACCCCTCCATCTTCTGTCCTCCCCAGGGGAATTTCCCTTGACCTCGAGGACATACAAACCCTCTCCACTACAGTCTGGGAGTGGCAGAAACTACAATGTCAACTGAGGAGCTCAATGCTTATGTGACACAAAACGGTTGTCAGACCCGACCCGGACCCTCTACTGGCACTGCTGGGCTACACACAAGACCTCTCTAAAAGCACCAATCGCTACGCTACTATTGCCCTCTTATTAGCCAAACGAGAGATCGCAATACACTGGGGTAGTGGAAGCCCAACCATGGTGAAGAATTGGCTTAAGAGCTTGACATATTGTGACATCACCAGCGAGCTATATGCCTCCCTTCAACACCTAACTTCCAAATCAAAGGACATTTGGCAGCCTTTGCATGATTATTTACTTTTAACAACCGAGACACTGCAAGGCACCAATGCCTATGATACTGAGATTATGCGCTGTAACCCCCATCTCCTTCCTCTCCTCACTCAGCCAACTCCATTTCCGGGGTGATTAGCACCTTATGGACATGCCACATGTTATTCCATCCCCTTCCCCTCGATACTGGTTACTGAGCACGTTATACAACATGTCTACTGTATGATTATTGGTTGTATGCAATACACTGTGCTTTCCATGCAGAGACGAGGCTTTGTATTTTTGTCTTTGAGAATATTTGTGTGTGTTTCCAAACTTCAGACCCTCTCGCAGCGACTCCTACTGCACATACATGTACTACTCTGACTACTCAATGTCAGAGAATGCAGAGATGCCCCCTTCTCTGTACTATTCCTAATTATGGCAATGGCACACTATTTCAGCAGCTGTGACTTTATTTACTTACCAGAGTGCCAGATACAGTGATGCTTATTCATTTAATTACAGTGTATGCATTGTATTGATGTTGTGACTCATCATGAATATGTCTGTTTCAGAAAATTCAATAAATAAAGTTAAAAAACAAACAGGCAACGTAGTAACGGAATTTGCTCCTCTGCGGCCGAGAGGAAGACTCCCTTTGCCTCTAAAAGAACCACTTCTGGCAAACCTTTTGCAGAACTGATTGTGTCACTTTCCACACCATGCTCAACATAACATTCGAGGTCCATAACCATGAGGACAGGAGCTGTATGCTGAGCTACAACTGCATGGACAATTTTGATGGGTGGGAAGGGCTGAGTGTGTCTTCCACCCAGCAGAAGTGATGCCCTATGAATTGATGCATAGCTGTGTCACCGAGCTGCTATCTTGGCAACCTGTTCTGGAGGACCTAAACTACAAAAATAAGATGTGAAGATGACATTTTAACACTCTATTATTTGTTTTGGGACTACAGTGGAATTCTTGTTAACGTTTGGATGCTTAACCCAGATTTCTTTATTTTCTGTCATTTTTTTTACACTAAACGTTGCTTTCTGCTTAAAGAAAAAAACTTTTTCTCATACAAACATCATTTTTTAGGCCTTTCAGCAACTTCGCTACAGACCAGTTAGGCTCTAGAAGGGTAGATCATTCATGACAGATTTACTTCAGTAAAACCAGGGTATGGGATTAGCTCAGTGCACGTGGGTACACTCAAGTTACGTTCTCTATGTCCCATGAAGGCACTACAACTTCTAACTTCACCAACTAGTCTTCGAACAGTAGATGCACGGTGAATATCAGGGGTGGAATTTGTTGGCCATCACCTGATGTGCAAGTGAAATGCAGACACTATGACCTTCCTTTCAACTATGGAGTGACTGTACAGATGCAAGTCATCACACTGCTCCTTCCATATGAAAGGACTCAAGATCCTGGGCACTCATTGAAATTCATGGTAAATCAAGAGAGGCTCAAGTCTGCCTTTATTGCTCGTAAACATGCAGGAAACTATTGCGTTTGTAGAAGGAACACGTTTGCCGAATGTGAGCAGCAAGCTCAGTTTGGTTGATTGCATAACTCCCAATGATACAGCCACACTGTGAGCCAACCAAAGAGGACCGGCCAACCACATCAAGGAATGAGGTAGGTGGGAAGCTTCCTACTACTGGGGTTCCAGGCCATAGACATTGGCGGCAGGACAGGCTGCACTTTAATAACACTGTTGCAATGTGGTGGCAGAAGGAAGAAAACTGAGGTGTCTCATTCCGGAGAACTTCTGTTTGAAGAAGCTGTTGCAGGACCAGGAATGTGTTGGTCTGTAATTCTGGTGTCTTTCGGTTCAGTGGTCCACTTGCAGTGAGATACGTGGAGCAAAGCAGACAGTCCATGGCACCTTACAGGAGTATCCGTGGTGAGCAGAATCTGATCGAGGCAGACCTTTGTTGGTTTGAATTGTCACATGTTCCCAGTTGCAGGGCTGCAGATCATGGCAGGTGTCTGCAGACTGGTAGGCGAGGCAGCTTTGACCTGAAACTGGAAGCTGCTAGACAGCAAATGTTTTGTTTGCAGTACTTACTCAAGAGTCACAATACCATTTAAGAGCAAATCAGGTAAAGCCGGAGACACTGGAGGAGAGGCAGACATTGGTATAGGGTGGCACATGTCTCATAAGAACCCAATTTAGTATTTTGGTTAGGAGTGGTTTGAATTGAGTGCCAAAGGTAGAGCACGAAGGTACTCAAGCCCCCTTTCTACACTCATTCTTGATATTTAGCTTTTCAACATCCTATTAAATCACTAAACTTTCCCTTAGGACGCTGGGTGATAGACACAATGAAAATGTTATTTAATTCCCAAAGTCTGACATTGTTCTTTGTGTCTACAGAGACCACAAATTGAGTTCCTTTGTCACTTCTGATCATAAGGGAATTCCAATCCTTGGGATAAAATCCAAGAGCAGTTTCTTAGCTCCAGTATTATCTTGGGTGCCTGGGTAGGTTTCAGTATATCCAGAGAACATGCATACAAGGACTAGAACATAAGCATAAGATCAACATTTAGGCACCTGAAAACATCTATTTATACTTTGACAAAGGGGCCTATGTATGTAGATGGGGAATGGGGGGGAAGGTGGGTTGACATTTTTACTGGCACCGAAGGCTTAGCAAGTGGCACAGATGTGTTGGGAACTAGAAAGGAAGTAGGGAACAAACTAGTGGGTACCTTGACACAAATCAAATTGTCTCTGCTAACACGGGCAACACCATGGTATAAACTGCTACATTTGGAAGCTGTACTCTGGGGTGATCACTCTCCCTTACTTGTCCTACCAGAATCCATAGGAGTCTCTTAACCGTTCATATTTTATTCACACATTCTGTACACTAACTGGGACCCATTGTTGTAATTAACCAAGATCCTTTAGGGTGGGCATGAAGGGTTCAGCAATCCGGGACATACATAGACTAACATCTGATCGGTAAACAAAGTACCCATTTTAGAAATTTGAGCAGAAAAGTATTCCCTTTGGACTTTTCACCCTGAATGGTTTGATAAGCATCATATTTAACAATAGCAACTTTGCAAGGCGAAAGACGTGCAACAATCAAACCGTTCACATAAACCCATGTCTGACTGGGGCTCCCACAGAGACTGTGAACCCTCACTGCTTCTAGAAAAACCCCAAATAGTGGAATCAGTTAAAATGGTTATAGGTTTATGTAGCACACACAGGTAAGCGCTATTAGTTCTATTAAATGAGCAAAGTATACAGGAGGTAAACATTGACTCAGCAACTGTAAATATAGTGCACACAGCACAACAGCATTACAGCATGGTTTCGCAGGCTAGGTGAGCTATTCTAAAAGTTGCTCTGACGTTGTGGCGCTAGTTTTGAAGTACAGTGAACTGTACCATTGTGTAGCGATGAGGAAGTATTGTATTGCTATTGTGTTCACAAGAACAAAAGGTAACAGGGGAATTATGACCCCATCTATACTGCCAGATAGGCAACATATTTCTGCCTAAACTTACTGCCTCATAGCGCCCCTCATCCGAATGTGGGTGCTCCTCGTTCCACTTCTGCCTTACCCCCACTTTAGGTGGTTGTGCATTTATGGTGGGGGTGCCAGACTATTTGGAAATCCACGTGGCACGGATGTGACAGTGAAATGTGAAACATGGATAAGCGTTACATGTACTACGAGATAAGCTGTTAGGATCTCCTGTGGATAAGTATTATTCGGCCCTGGTGTTGGCAAAAGCAACTGAACCCAACTTGCTAAATGTCAGAAACCTCCAGTTTAGATTTTATTTTACCCAGTTAAGGCTGAATCCGTTGCGCTTCGTTTTGCATTCCCTGGATGAAAACTCACCCCTGTCTTGCGACAGTGTATCAGCACAAAGCACTTTACAGGTTTTGCTATTTTGTACTTAATATACATTTCCACTGAAACAGTTTTTATTGCCAGTTTTTAATAATTCTAATATCCGCTCCCGTAAAGAGACATTGCTCTTAATTAACCAGCTTCCATCTGAGTATGTATGCCTGGCAGTTTTACATTTTATCTGAGCTTCTTTGAAGATTAGAAAACGTTTTGGGGATGCACTATGGTCATGTAATTGTGGCACCACTGAGAATGGTTCCTGTACAAATCATTGACTGTTTTTATTATAATATTGTATTGCATTTATTGTTTCTTTCATGGCTCATTCATAGCCGAGTGAAGAATGATTGATTGGTTGATTGATTTACTGATTGATGGATGGTGAGATATTTGTAAGTTTCTTGCATCAGCTGTTTGTATTGTCCCACTCACCTGTTCATCTCACCAACAGAAGCCCCGCCCACCCCAGAACCTACTTAATGCAAGCTGCAGCCCAACTATGCAGTGACTGTGTGCAGTGGATACACTGTTGGTGCACCAAAGGCACGCCAAAGGCAAGCCCATCTGTGCCAGTTCGTGCCTGGATCATGCCCAGCGCCATGACCCCTGGCCCTACCATCCTCTGCAGATACACCATCATTGAGCTCTATACCCTCAATCCCAGACACCACAACAAACACTGCCACCACGGTGATCCGCTCTCCACGGTAGGGCCTTTTACTTGCACCCACTGCCACTTCATCTGCCACATGACACACACCAGCCCCCGACCAGCCACACCTGAACTCATCACAACCACCACCTGAACTCACATGTGGCCTTCTCAACACATGCTCATAATATAAAAATACTACAGAGATTTGGGACCTTATCTCTACCCTCACATCCTATGTCCTCTTCCTCACTGAGACCTGGCTCATACCCACTTCTATACCCAACATTGCTACCCTAATAACTTAATGATACATATTCACCCACCGTGACAGCATCAACAAGCGTGGGGGAGGGATGGGCATCATGTACAAGAAGTCCATTCAATGCCCCACCACAAATGACAACATCACTCTACCTATGGAATACCTCAACTTCTGACTCCAACAGGCAGGAAAACCTCAATCAGGTGCACCCTCGCCTACCATCTTCTAAGTCCACTTCGAGCCTTCTGCAACTTCAACAGTGGCTTCATTGCCCCCTCACTAAAGACTCCAAAACTACATTTCCCTCGGCTAACTTCCATCACTATGACCACAATAATATCAACACTACCAACTTCCAAGGTTTTTCACCCTAAACAGACACCTGCTTTTTCAAGCAACAGAGCCATTACCATATCCAGCAGGTCGGCAACATCTTACGTCAATGGGATTCAGGCCTGAGTTCTTGTTGTGTGTTGTATACAGATTAGGAGTCGACACTCCCTGACCTTTAACCCCATTTGTGCGGGCACACCCTCCCTGATGCAGGTCACAACCAGTGGCCACCGCCACGGAGGGGTTTTAAAAATGCACGAAGGATTTTTTTTTTGCTTTTACCCCGGGAGATGCAAAAGAACTTCCGCGTCTCCCCCTGATCCCCCACCCGCCCCTCTGTGATGTCACACTTTTTCCCCACTGGAGGATTGAGGAGCAGGTGAGCGTCCTCTCCCCACTCCGGTGGGGAAAAAAGGCCAAAACGGCCTCCCCAGATGCCAGGTAGGCATCAATGGAAAGGGGAGAGTCTCCCCTTTCAATCGATGCCTTTCTTGCAACGTTTCCTGGCCATGGATCGCAGCGCGGCTACGATCCATGGCCATGAAATGCCCCTAGGCACCACGAATCTTGTTTGGGGGGGTTGGCCCTTTTGTAAGCGGGCCACCCTCCCTGTGGGGGCGCAACATTGAAAAAAAGATATTGGGGTTCTTATGGCGGGTGATTGCACCCCCAAGATTCTGAAATGAATGTTTTTTTCTTTTAAAAAAACTAAATAGCGGGGTTGACCCTTCCTACACGGGCTGACCACAGGGGGGAAATATTTAGCAAATGGTTTTCCCTGGGGGGAGATCACGCCCCCCATGGAATATTTAAAAAAAAAAAAAAGAAAATGTTGCCCTATGGGGGCTTTTTTTTTTATACATGTATGCTTTGCCATGGGGTCACGATCGGCCCCAGGGAAAGCACACATGTATAAAAAAAAAAAGAAGTGATGTAGAGAGTCAGTCACTCTCTCTCTTTCTCTCTCTGTCTCTCATCGCCCCCCAGGGAAACCACACATATATAAAAGTGATATACATATATATGTGAATATATATATATATATTGTGAGAGAGAGAGAAATAGATCTGTTTTTTGTCTAATGGCAGTTTTGACGCCATAAAGGACCACATATGGTTTATATGCCTGCTGCTAAGGATATACATGTATTTAGCTGAGTGGATTAGTAAAGCCAGGCGTTACCTGTGCTTTAAAACAAAAGAAATGTATGTGGAGGGGGGCTAAGGAGATATGAGGAGCACTTTTGCTGGGTGGGACTGAGGGAATTAGAAGAGGAAGTCAAGGGAGGCAGAGCACCAAAAATGACTGTTGCACTGTGTGCCACCAGTGCTAAAGGCTGTGATGATGGGTAAGTGGTAAGGTGAAGTAATAGTGTGACTCTTTTGCTTTTTTCGGTGTCTTCAGAGAATCTGCTGAATCAGAGAAGAAGTGAAGGTAAGGTGATGACATTTACTACTGGACACATCACACACACTCACAAGCAATTTTGTGACTCTCTCTGCCTTCTACGCAGACTAGTACTTTAGAGGGGCAGTTTAACCAGTAGAAGAGATGGCGTCTCGTTGGATGACTGCTGCTCAAGTCCTAACTCAGGTTATGGAGAATAGCTCTGAGGCAGGATCAGAGACTGAGACAGCATCTGAGGGAGAGGACAATGGGGCAGAATCTTCGAGTGACTTTTCACTTGGCAGAGTCTCATTCGAGGACACCTCTACCAGTGATTCTGAGGGTGACGATGACAACAGTTGTGCCATCCCTTTGCAAGCATAGTCTATGCAGTGGGACAACAGCGGTTTAGCCCAGCCCAGAGAGCAGGTGCGTGCGGCAGCAAGCACAGAGAGAATACTCTATTGGCAGCCCCCGATTTAGTTCAGCTCCAAATTCCACATTTTACTGGTGATGCTGGATGTAAAGTTGATACGGCCCACGTTTTGCCAGTCGACTACGTCCATCTGTTTTTGGATGTTGACTTCCTTCAAAAAATTGTACAGCAAACAAATTTGTGTGCAGACCAATTTCTGAGGGAGCATGGAGGCACTCTAGGGCCCCGTTCTAGGGCACGTCAGTGGATTCTCTCTTCGCTGGCGGAGTTGAAGATATTTTTGGGCCTTACGCTCAAAAAGGGGTTAATGCAGAAACCCACCTTGCAGTCCTACAGGAGGACTCGCACGGTTTAGGTAACCCCATCTTCGCACCGTACATAAGCAGAGATCGTTTTTTGCTACTGCAGCGCATTCTGCATTTCAATGATAATTCTGCTGCATTGCCCCGGGACCATAAAGACCATTACAGGTTGTCAAAATTCGGCTTATCGTGGAACGTTTGCCTGCCAGGTACTCCTGGAAAGAATATAGCAGTCGATGAGTCCTTGATCCTGTACAAAGGACTGCTGCTGTTCAGACAGTACATTGCGAGCAAAAGAGTTTGCTATGGCATAAAGCTGTACATGCTGTATGAGAGCTCTTCTGGCTATGTGTACAGCTTGAGAGTGTATACAGGGAATTACTGTACCCTAAACCCTGTAGGCTGCCCTCCTGCATTAGGGGTCACAGGTAGGAATGTATGAGAACTTGTCCAGCCACTCTTTCACAAAGGTTATACCCTTTATGTGGACAATTTCTATACAGGAGTAGAGCTGTTCAGTGAGCTCTACAAAGCTGGCACTGTGGCCTGCGGTATAGTTAATTGTAACCGCAAAGGATCCCCAGAGGCAAGAAGCTCCAGAAATTCCCAGAGTACTGCATTGCGTTCCAATGAACTGCTCGCAGTCAAGTCATTGGATAGGTGTGATGTATACGTGCTCACTAAAATACATGATGAGAGCACTTCCCCCATCACGGTTTAGGGTCAGATGGCTGAAGTCCACAAGCATATCTGTATACTTGATTACAATAAGTAAATGGGCGGAGTGGACAAGAACGACCAGGTTCTTCAACCATAAAATGCGTTTTTTAAAACTCGCACTTGGTACAAGAAACTGTTTACCCACCTGATCCAGATGCCAACATACAATGCATATGTTGTTTACTGTCAGACAACCACATGAACATGACTTTCCTTGACTTCCAGTTGTCTGCAACTGAAAGCTTCACTGGCGTTACAGATGCAGCCGCAGCCTCCACCTCATATGTTCTGGAGGATGTGGCAAGGCTGCATGAGCGACAGTTTGCTGATCGCATTCCCAAAAAATGATCGTCCATGTCACCACTGTAAAGTGTGCTCGAAGCATGGGAAGCAGCAGGGGACTAGGTATTACTGTCCCCAATGCCCATCTCAACCAGGCCTCTGTGTCCCTACTTGCTTTTCGTTGCATCGTACTAGTGCAAAGTTCTGGGAAATCAACTGAGGTGGAGCCGCCGTTGGGTAATCCTTTCAGTGGCTGCGCATGGATACCGAATGTCAGAGGGCCACTGCTTCGTTAGGCAAACAGCCACAGAAATTTACTTCATCTACTTCAGAAAATCATGGACTTCCTTTTGGCCTGCTTGACACCTATATCTATCGTCAGAACGTGGTAGGTGTTCTGTTCAATTAATGTGCATTATAGTACCCATACCGCACTTACTAGTGGACAGAACATATGCCACAGTGTCACGGAGTACCCTGTGTAGCAAAATGTTAAAGGCATGACTGAATTTTGAAGTGCTTGTTAGGGAACATATGTATGCTACACAAGGACCACCATGATTGCCTACGAGAACCAGAGGAAGTGTAATAAGTCAAACGAATGTCCTGTCAGACATATTCATCAACATTTTTACTGTGTGCAAACTCAATTTGTAGCTTCACTTTCAAAGTAAAAGTAGAAGTGTTGGTGAATGAGTCCCACAGGATATTTGTTTTATTTTTTACTTTAGAGACCTTAGGATTTCCTCACCAGCATGTCTGCCTTAGTTTCAACAGTAGATATGCTCACTCAGTTTGAGGAATACGACTCCCAAGGCATACTCAAAAAACCCCAACTTGCATCCACAAACTAGTATAGGTTCACTTGGCATTATACAGGATTAGTTAGGACGCTGATGAGGACAGAGACATGAATGGGTAAGGAAAGCTTATGGTAGGTGTGCCTTCACAGGGATATTGCACAGGTAGAAGGCAGATAATAAAGGTAGTACACATGTACTTCATCTACACCTATGGATTCAAACCCATTGGTGCCATCCCAGCACTGAAGGGCAGTGATACGTATGGGTCTGTGTTTGACCTGCTTTTCATTTTCTTCCTCCATCAGAACTTAGTAGATGTTCAATTTGCTGTATGATAAGTGCATTACAGTCACAGCACTGCACATAATGTTGGCTGGGACATATGCTACATTCTCACGGACTACTCTGTGTGCCAAACACTACCCTTTTTCATAGCCTATGACCTTCTCTTTAGGGAACATAGCGATAATTCCCCAGCATGTCTGCCTTAGTTTCAAAGGTAGATATGCTTGCTCAGTTCGATGAATGGCTTTGTACGGCATACTCGGACACCACAACTTGTATCCACAAACTGGAAGAATTTGGATTTAGCATAGTGAGTGCGCTAAAGGCACATGAAAAACATGTCTTTCTGAGCCTCGGGTGGCTGTCATGGGAGTCATTCGTAAAGGTTCGTCACGCATGTCTTCGGTAATGTTCAGGAAGAAGGAGGCAGTTACTTGACAGGTGGTAAAATGTAGTCAAACTTATTCCGTCCTGTGGCGTATGAATGTGATGGGCCCTTGTCTGGCAGCAGTAACTTAATGTGAGTGCAGTGATTGGTTGGATTGGGCCTGTTGCCAGGGAAATTTAAGGGTTGTTTGTTGGTCAAGAATGGTGTGTAAATGGACTAAAAAGAGGTTGGTGCCTAGACGCAGCTTTATGGCTCTCACCAGTTTTCCTTTGCACAGAATCCCCTTGAATTCACAAACTTTGCTTAAAAATGCTTTTGCCTTGCATTTCAGTGAGTTGAAGCCCTGGAATCTGCAGGCAGCTACAAATTTTCTACCACCCAGCGTTCCACTAAGTCTCCAGAGAAAATCATTGCCTTACTTTAGGGGGTGGGCAAGTGACCGCAAAAGAGAAGTACCCAAAACGGATTGTGGAGACATCAAAATTACCTACCACAAAACAGCCTGGTTTTGGAAGACAGTCACCTGAGTATTTAGTCCTGGGCTCGGTGACCCTATGGGGAAACCTACCAAACCCAGACATTTCTGAAAACTAGACACCCGGGGCAGTCCACAGAAGTGTGGTGAGTTTGGATTTCACAAAGTTTTCTTACCCAGAATAACCTGCAACAATATAACGTTTATTAAAAACACTAATTTTCCTTGCTTTTTCATCACAGAAACTACAGGACTGTGCAAGGAACCCAAAATCCCTACCACTCTGTGTTTCTCCACTTATAAAAACACAGACCGGCTTGTGTGCCTGTGCCTAGTTCCTGCTGCAGGAATAGATCGATCCAGGGTTAACAGTAGCTTCCATGCAAGGATTACCATTGACCCTTTGTGATCCATTCCTGTCACGGGAACTAGTCTACCCACACAAGTGAGGTACCATTTTTATCGGGAGACTTGGGGGAATGCTGGGTGGAAGGAAGTTTGTGGCTCCCCTCAGATTCCAGAAGTTTCCATCATCGAAATTTGATGAGAACCTGGTGAGAGCCCCACAAGTCACCCCATCTTCGGTTCCCTGAGGTGTCTAGTTTTGAAAAATGTGTGGGTTTGGTAGGTTTCCCTAAGTGTCTGCTGAGCTACAGCCCAAAATCCCCAGCTAGGCACTTCACAAAAAACACGCATCAGTTTTCAATGTAAAAATGTGATGTGTCCATTTTGCATTTAGGGGCATTTCCTGTTGTGGGCATTAGGCCTACCCACACAAGTGAGGTACCATTTTTATTGGGAGGCTTGGGGGAATGCTGGGTGGAAAGAAGTTTGTAGCTCCCCCAAGATTCCAGAAAGTTCCATCACCGAAATGTGAGGAAAAAGTGTTTTTTTTGCCAAATTGTGAGGTTTGCAAAGGATTCTGGGTAACAGAACCTGGTGAGAGCCTCACAGGTCATGGTATCCTGGGTTCCCCTGGGTTCCCTGTTTTCAAAAATGTGTGGGTTTGGTAGGTTTCAGTAAGTGCCTGCTGAGCTACAGCCCAAAATCCACAGCTAGGCACTTTCCAGAAAATGCATCAGTTTTCAATGTAAAAATGCGATGTGTCCATGTTGCGTTTAGGGATGTTTTCTGTCGTGGGCACTAGGCCTACCCCCGCAAGTGAGGTACCATTTTTATCAGGAGACTTTGAGGAAGGCTGGGGGGAAGGACGTTTGTGGCTTTCCTCAGATTCCAGAACTTTACATCACTGAAATGTGAGGAAAAAGTATTTATTTTTGGCCAAATTTTGGGGTTTGCAAAGGATTTTGAGTAACAGAACCTGCTGAGAGCCTCTTAAGTCACCCCATCCTAGGTTCCCCATGTGTCTAGTTTTGAAAAATGTGTGGGTTTGGTAGGTTTCAGTAAGTGCCTGCTGAGCTACAGCCCAAAATCCACAGCTAGGCACTTTCCAAAAAACGCATCAGTTTTCGAAGTAAAAATGTGATGTGTCCATGTTGCGTTTAGGGACGTTTGCTGTCGTGGGCACTAGGCCTACCCACACAACTGAGGTACCATTTTTATCAAGAGACTTAGGGGAATGCTGGGTGGAAGGAAGTTTGTGGCTCCCCTCAGATTCTGGAACTTTCCATCACCGAAATCTGAGGAAAAAGTGTTTTTTTGCCAAATTTTGAGGTTTGCAAAAGATTCTGGGTGACACAACCCAGTGAGGGACCCACAAGTTACACCATCCTGGATTCCCCTAGGTGTCTAGTTTCAAAAAAGCTATAGGTTTACTAGGTTTCCCTATGTGCCGGCTGAGTTAGAGGTCAAAATCCACAGCTAGGCACTTTGCAAAAAACAGGTCAGGTTTCTTTGGGAAAATGTGATGTGTTCATGTTGTGTTCTGGGACATTTCCTGTCGCGAACACTAGGCCTACCCTCACAAGTGAGGTACCATTTTTATCGGGAGACTTGGGGGAATGCTGGGATGAAAGACATTTGTGGCTCCTCTCAGATTCCTGAACTTTCTATCACCTCAATGTGAGGAAAAAGTGTTTTCTTTGTCAATGTTTGAGATTTTCAAAGGATTCTGTGTAATAGAACCTGGAGAGAGCCCCACAAGTCACCCCATTCTGAATTCCCCTATGTGTCTAGTTAAAAAAGTATATAGATTTGCTAGGTTTCCCAAGGTACCAGCTGAGCTAGAGGCCAAAATCCACAGCCAAGGCACTTTGCAAAAAACAGGTCAGTTTTCTTTGGGAAAATGTGGTGTCCATGTTGTATTTTGGGGCATTTCCTGTTGTGGGCACTAGGCCTACCCACACGAGTGAGGTACTACTTTTATTGAGAGACTTGGGGGAATGCTGGGTGGTAGGAAATTTGTTCAGATTCCTGAACTTTCTATCACCGAAATGTGAGGTAAAAGTGTTTTTTTGCCACATTTTAAGGTTTGCAAAGGATTCTGGGTAACAGAACCTGTTGCGAACCCCACAAGTCACCCTATTCTGAATTCCCATAGGTGTATAGTTTAAAAAAAATGTGTAGGTTTGCTAGATTTCCCAACGTGCCCGCTGAGCTAAAGGCCAAAATCCACAGCTGGGCACTTTGCAAAAACAGGTTTCTTCGGGAAAATGTGGTGTCCACATTGTATTTTGGGGCATTTCCTGTCGCAGGCACTAGGCCTACCCACACAAGTGAGGCATCTCCCATCGGGAGACATGGGGGAACACAGGATAGAAGAACAAATGTTACTACCCATTGTCTTCCTCTACATTTTCCCCATCCAAATGTAAGACAGTGTGTAATAAAGAAGTGTATTTGAGAAATGACCTGTAATTCACATGCTACTATGGGGATCCCCGAACTAGTAGATGTGGAAATAGCCACGCTTCTCAACACCTTATCTTGTGACCATTTTGGAAATTCAAAAGTTTTCTTGATACCTATTTTTGACTGTTTATATTTTACCTAATAAATTTCTGTATACCCGGTATACAATGAAAACCCACTGCAAGGTGCAACTCATTTATTGGCTTTCGGTACCTGCTGTTCTTGATGAACCTACAAACCCTATATATCCCCGCAACCAGAACAGTACATCAGACATAACAGTATATTGATTTAAAAAATCTGCCATAGCTGGTAAAAGTTATGGAAGAAAACATGGACAGAAATGGCTCTTTTTTCACCTCAATTTCAATTGTTTCTAATTTTAGCTGTTAATTTCTGTAGGAAAACCTTGAAATATCAACACAAATGACCCCTTGCTGAAGTCAGAAATGTATCTACTTTTCAGAAATGTTTACTTGTCTGAGATCCGGCATTGGTTTCACACCCATTTCTGTCAATAACTGGAAGGAGGGTAAAATCACAAAATATAGTAAAAATGGGGTATGTCCCAGTAAAATGCCAGACTTGTGCTGAAAAAATGTGGTTTTCTGATTCAAGTCTGCTGTTCCTGAAAGCTGGGAAGATGGTGATTTTAGCACCACAAATCCTTTGTTGATGCCATTTTCAGGGAAATAACCACATGCTTTCTTCTGCAGCCCTTTTTTTCCCAATTTTTCTGAAAAAAAACAAAATATTAGCTGTATTTTGGCTAATTTCTTGGTCTCCTCCAGGGAAACTCACAAACTCTGGGTATCTTTAGAATTCCTAGGCTGTTGGAAAAAAGGACACAAATTTGGCATGGATAGCTTATGTGGACAAAAAGTTATGAAGGCCTAAGCACGTACTACCCCAAATAGCCAAAAAAAGGCTCAGCACTGGGGGGCTAGGAGGAGGGGGTGGGGGAAGGCCCACCAGCTAAGGGGTTAAATATCCCTTGGCCGTTTTTGAGTCTTCCATAGTTCATAATTCATTTGAGCCAAAATAATTTAAGCTGTACACAAATGACCCCAAAAGGACCATTTTATGTCCCTATGGGGGTATTGGGCTGCCCCTGTTAATTTGTCTTTACAATTACATCTGGGTTCACTTCATATTTGACATTAAGACATGTTGGAAATTTTCCCTTTCTGTAGGGCCACCCCAGATGTTTTGACCTTTTTGCTGAACCTTATTTTTGCTGGCTACAGAAGTCTATGGGGCATATTTAGGAAAAGTGGTGTTGCACCAAGTGCAGCGCCACTTTCCTTGCACCCCTTAGCGCCCCCCTACTGCCACCATGTGTATGCATCATGACTCAGGGTAGAGGGCAATAGCGTCAACATTTTTGACGCTATTGATGTATTGCTCAGGATGAGCTCCAAATTTTGGTGCTAACCCTGAACAGTCCAAAGGGGACGATTGTAACCAATGGTGTGCCCCCTTTTAATGCCTGCTCTGAGCAGGTATTAAAAATGCCAGAAAAAGTTACACAAAGAAATCTCTTAGATTTCTTTATGCCATTTTTTTGGTCCCCCTAAAAGGGGAACGCCCTGTCTAGCATACATTTTGCCGGGCACAGGCATAATGTGGCACAAAGGGTTACAAAGCGGCACAATGCATGCATTGTGCCACTTTGTAAATATGGCGTGGTGATGTTGGTCATCTAGCGGCACATTAGCGTAAAAATAAAAGGATGCTAATGTGTCTTAAATCTGGGCCTATGTTCTTTACCCCTCCTTAGAAAATTGTAAAAGTGGTATACACGTGATTGGTTTATTTAATTTGCCTTTAAGTCTCTAGTATATGGCACCAAGTATGTCAGGGTCTGTAAATAAAATTTTACCAATGGTCTGCATCATTCATTGTGCCATGCAATCTAGTGGCACCGTAAAATATATCTTCGGGCCTACCATTGCAGTCTACCTGTGCAGTTTTAAACCGCAAATTCGACCAATCAAATTAACTCCTTTTTGACAGGCCTAAACCTTCCTTTTAGGTATTTATAAATCACTCCTTATTAGGCCTTGTTGTCCATAGGGCTGGGTGCACGGCATCTAAAAGAAGGACATATAGAACGGTAATGTTGAACATTGAAAAGTGAAAAGGGCCCAATGGTTATTTCCCCACTGTAGCAAGGCTTTCTGCTGTATAGGGCAATACTGGATTACATTGTTACATCTAATAATGCCAATTTCGGTTTGAAAACAGCTAGAAAAATAATTCAAGGACTCTTTTTTAACAGTTATTCATAGTCCAATTTAATGGTAAAATCTAATTTTGTGTAACTATTAAGGGAAAGGTACATTCATAAATTTATCTTTGACCAGCCTGGAGTCTCTGGAACCTAAGGCCCTCATTATGACAGTGGCAGTAAAAACCGCCGACCGCTGTGGCAACAGCCAACAAAAGACCATTGCTGCGGCTACCAGCCATCCGCCGTATTATGACCACAGCTGGATTTCCACCAGAAGGATGGCGGAAATCCGGCTGTGGCCATGCCGGCGGATGGCTGTAATGTGGCGCTGCTGCCAGCAACAGCGCCACGCCAGTAGACCGCCGCCGGCCATGTTATGACCAATAATACGGCCTGGCGGTTTTCTGCTAGTGGACGCTGCTGCTGGCAGCAGGGCCCCATCCCGTCTCCTGCCAGAGGACCCCCTAAACACAGGTAAGTGGGTGCTCCAATAGGGGAGGGGGTGGGGGTTGTTGTGTGTGTGTGCTGGGTGTGTGTGTGCATACTTGTGGGTGCATGTATGCGGGTGTGTGTTACGTGTTGAATGTGTGTGCATGTATGGAGGTGTGAATGCACGTATGTTGTGTTCTGTGAATGCGTGTCTGTGTGTATGTGTGAAAGTGTGTGCGGATGTTTGTATGACTGGATGTATGCATGCGTTGATGAATCTGGAATGGGGTGTGTATATGCGTGTGTGAAGAGGCGTGAATGTGGGGGGGTTTGGAGAGGAAGAAGGGGTGGAGAGACTCTGGGGAGGGGGGAGGTGGGTGGGGGTGTAGAAACCTCTATCAGTGACAGGGAAAGGATTCCCTGTCACCGATAGTGCCTACCGCCATGGTTTTCCTGGCAGTAAGGGAAACTATATATAAAGCAGTCTATATCTGCAAAAGTTGTTTAATTTCTAAGTCTGGCAATTTCAAAGTGTAAAACTTCATAAAAATACATGATAATTCCCAATAGCTAATTACTGATGCTGTTGACAAAAATAAAGTAGTTGCTGCTAAAAAGTCATAACATCTACTTGACAACTAAAAGACATGGCTTATTGCTGGGCAGAAGGACAAAATTACATCAGTACACTTTCAGAGGGCCACAGGGCATGCAGGGGCTACTAGGCCCTACAGTGGTAGTTGAGGCCTTTTACTCCTAATGTCCCTACGCCCGACCTACAATGGATCCTGAGCTACTGGAACAAGTACTCCTTCTGCACTTGTCTCGCCTTGGTAGCTGTGGATGAACAGTCAAAGGCTCCTTCAGGGGAGAAGTATAGATACAGACATTAACTTCTAACTCATAGTGCGCGCAGTACTGTCAGTAAATCAGTGTCCAGTCAAAACAAGAAAGAGAAATCTTTTATTTCTATCTCTACATATTCAAAGGTATAGCAACATGTGTAAGCAACAACACAATGCCCTTGAGGTCTGGGCTCTAGGGTTTGTCAGGAAAATCCCTCTCCCAACCTTTTCCTTGTAATGTGGTAGGGGTTATAACCAAGACACAGGTATCTGTTTAGGTGTTTTTATTCCTTAGTTTAGCTGGATCCCTCTATTTTCCAGAACCAGAATCAATGTACGCACTCCCTCCTGTTCCTTTAACAATGAGGTTGAGTCCGCCCAGGTGGCACTGTCCTACCTGGGTGGGGCTAGGTGGTCATATAATGAAGCATGACACTATATAGTGTGTGAGACCACCTAGTCCGTAAAGGAAATTCCCCCCTGTTTTCCAGACCCTCTGCAGTACCATAGCTAACTGATACCCCGCCTCCAATTGAGGACCACGAGGGATCTGGCGTCACAATTGATGCACCATTGATCCATCCCTCGTTATACTAAAATAACTCCGTACTCCTTGTTGTGTTTTTGTAGTTATTTTGGGAGCAGAGTACGGTTGTGTTCTCCTTTTGCCTTCCCCCTCTCTCCCACATACTCTTTCATTGTGTATTGACACCAGGAAAGACCCCCAAAACTGATTTTCTGATAACACAGGCCAGTGGAGTGACTAGAGTTCACATCTGCATGTCAACCACAGTGATATGTACTTCAAAAGATTAATCTGGGGCTCCAAGCCCTACTCTTTATGATTCCCTTATCAGTCCCATCCCCTTCCTGAGGTATGTCGAAGCCCCCTCCTTGTGATGTATCACTGAATTAAAGAGCAGCCTTTTGAAGTGCATAGGTGGAGTCTGTTCCTACCTACCTTATGTATGTGTCCTACCCAGCTCACAGGAATGGGGAAATGCACAAATCTGTCTGCTCCGCATGTCTTCACCAGTTAGGCTTGGGCTTCCCAAAATGGAACCCAATGTCCTCCACATACTATACCATTGCCGTCACACTTACACTCAGTGTACACTCACAGCTCACATACTGACCAGCACTGAAACCTCCATGCATTGTTCAACTACAGACACACATTCATCATGCACACTGTTCAGTATTGTAGCCTTTCTGTTTTGTACCAGGGTGTGCTATTTGCAAACACACACTGCCAGCACACACACTCCCCATGTGTGTGCTGCACAACACTTCACCCTTCATGTATTGTACTTTGTGTGCAAGCACAGATACACCCTGCACATACTTTTCATTGTGCACGCGCTACTCAGCACAGCACTACATCTCTAATGTAATCTAGTCATCGCAGGCCTGTAGTACATGCACTAACCATTCATGTACTACACAGCACTGCTCTACATCTGTACTGTACCCTCCTCAGACACACATGCATCCAGAACATAGCCACTACTGCTGCGCTGCTCAGCATTCTACCTCCTGATGAAGGCCATAGTGAGCCTGTAGGCCTCAATCCAGTGACACAGTGTATCATGTATCGGCAAAGCCAATAGGTTCCACCTCTGCGAAATCTAGTAGTTTTGTCAATATTTTTTAAGCCATGTTGCAGAGCGGCACTAGTTGCTGTACTACATGGCTTAAAGTTGGAAAATGAAAGTGTTATGATGCGGACAGCATTGGCCGCATTACAGTGCTTTTGTTTTTTAACTTTAACCATGCTACGTCATACCCAAATAAGATGGCTGGCACCGCTTTGGAACACGTAATGGGAAGCGTTCCAAAGGTGTTATCAATCTTCTATACCTACCTCAAGAGGA
This sequence comes from Pleurodeles waltl, assembly GCF_031143425.1. Taxonomy (NCBI): domain Eukaryota; kingdom Metazoa; phylum Chordata; class Amphibia; order Caudata; family Salamandridae; genus Pleurodeles; species Pleurodeles waltl. Next base: position 1,301,060,159 of record NC_090440.1, read on the forward strand.
GAGCATGTGTCGTAGGATTAGAGCATCTGACCATGAAGCTGGGGAACCTGGTTCGAGCCTCGGCAGAGGCTCAACTTCCTGTAATTCTTCTCAAATCATTGAAACTCTCTGTAATTAACTGGTGCCTGTGCAAAGTGCTCTGATACCTTCGGGTCGAGTTCACTCAATGTATAATTGTTTTAAAAAAATTAATAAATAGGAATGCAAGGATAATTAAAGAAGGTAAATAAAAGTACACATGAGCAAGCAGAGAAGGGGCATTCAGCGAAAAGAGTGAGGTGGTGGGAGGGACAGGCAAGCCATGGACTGGAATGCGGAATGTGACGCAAATAAATGTATCTTTAAAAGTGGAGGGGACAACGAATGAGTGTGAGAGGGGAAGCAGTAAGGCGTGAGCCAGGAAGAAGCTGCAAGGGCATGTCAAGGAGAGAGACGGCAAGCCTGCAGATGCATATGCATTGAGTGTTCTTTGGTAAATAAAAAAAGAGTACCTGCAGGGTAAGTAGTCAGTGGAAGGACACTGACCAGTAGCCAGTGCCAGTGACCAAAAGGAGTACTTGGTCTAGAATCCACACATCAGCATGGATGGCAAAAGCAGAACAAGAAGTGGAAGCAGACGACGTGCTGGCCAATGGGAAGCAAGTGTTTTAGAGCGATGTTGGAATTCATGAATGGTAAGTTCAGGTAAGTAAGGCGTGGGTTTCTAAACCCCATTTAAGATTTTTTTAGGAATTCAAGAGATATTGCAAGCACATTGCAAGCATTATGCAGGCAAAACCTAATAAGCATTTGAAAAGCAATGGGACTCGCGTTTACTTGAGTTAGAGCTATTAGCATTGTAAATTACTAACTGGACTTTTCTTGCCACATAAATTGAAAATGAAAAGTAAGACAGCTGAAATGAGCAAGTCAATTCAAAGTGCCAAGGCTGCCATGAGGGTGAGTGCGGAGGAGAGACACAAAAAAAAAAAAAAGTTTGCTCGCAGTCAAACGTATCGGCAATCATGCAATTATCCATGTAACAGGGTTGATGGCCAAGGCGGTAACAAAACCACCCCAAGGAGGGACAAACGTAAAGCTTTAACCAATAATGATAAAGGATTTTTGAAAGACAAGCCCATGAACGATTAATAGTGATGGGCGTGCGGTGGGCGTGGTTAAAAGGCCACAGATATATTACTACAAGTCAGAGCGCTTGCCCGGTGGACCTAAAAAGGACCTTTTAACTCGTACTTATCACTACGTGGTATCCTGCAACTGCCATGCTTTTGCTGCTTAATTCTTGGTGACGACAGTCGCCTTCCACCTCTATGAGGATAGCACTTTGGGAGCCCCTCTGTCGGTCCAACAAGACCGAAATCCATGCGACAGGTTTATGTCATGGAGTAAAGGCATGATCCATGTTTGCCCATGATAGCAAAATCAGCATCAAGGATCCAGAAAACTGTACAGTTAGGCACTCGGGCAGGGGTACACTTCTTTTACCATGCGGAGGACTTTTCCATTGCAGCACCTACTGAATTAATGTTGATGTTAGGAAATAATTCACATAGCACTATCAAATAAGATTTGCTTGGCTGACCTCTATCCCGGTTTTGTGTATGGGTGAGGATTGAATTAGCTATTGCAATAAAGATTTACTTGCTTATACTATGGCAAAAGATGTAATAGTGTTGAAAGAGTTATTTTGTCATGATAATCGGCTTTATCGAATTATATTGAGGTACAGGTCAATAGGGGTGATGTTGGAGGTGATGCAATGGCATGAGGTTCCAAAAGATAAGCTGTGTGTCTATACAAAGTACATATTTAATTACTAGATAAACATAATCCAGAATTATGAATAAGACAGCGGCAGTCATTCCCCTAGGGCAGAGAAGCGTCGCCCCCTGCGGCCAGTGACACCAAAAAGGTGAACAATAAAATGGTAAGAAAATATATTTATTACCATTTTATTTTTACCTTTCCCCAGCTGAGCTGTGTTTGGGGTGCGGGCCACTGCTGCTGACTGGCAGCAGGCGAGTGATGCTCACTCCACACACACTCCATGCACAGGTTGCCGCACCAAATGTTTAGGGTACCAGCCGCTAAAGGAATAAGAGCCATCAGGACTGAAATTAAACTCACATACAGCTAGAATCCCAATGGAGTCTTAAATTAAAGGTTTATTTTAGTGACCATTAAAGTCTATTGCTGGTAAAAATGTTTCTAAGTGTTAACATGTTTTTTTCCTTAGGTTGACTGGCATCAAGGACAAAGCTAGGTGACTTGTCTACTAAAACAGTGTTTAGTCCAGTGAAGTGAGGAAAGTGTTCTTGACAACACAAAGTCATTGCCACAGAGCTAAAGTTGGATAATAGCTTATTCAGTCCATTACATAAAATAGTCTTTTCAAGTTAAAGGACCTTATTTAGGGTTTGATGGGCTTGATACTCTGTCAAAACGTGATGGATACCCCATCTGCCATACCACATGTGCCATAGCTTATAATGCCCTGCAATACATCAGACAGGACACCCACCCATCACATTTATGAAAGAATACACTGGCAAACTCTAAATAAGGCATGAACCTCTTTCTTATGAGCGGTTGCTGGTGGCAGACAGGTGGTTGGCATCGGGCGAACCGAAGAGGTAGGCTGCAAGAAAACACAACACTTCTAAATCACATTCAGACTATCGTCAATGGAGCCACTTGAGACAACAGGGAAATTTCCTGTTCCTAGAGCCAGTTTGAATTTAGCATAAAGAACAGCTCATACGATTGAGCTAAAATATCTGAAAGTAAGTTTACATATTGTCTACTGATAACCTGTAAGCAGACACTTAATAGATGTTACGTGCCCTTCTGCTTGCACCCTCACAATTTTTTCGGGCTCATAATTTGGGTGGTGGCCAATAAACTATGGTTTACTCCCTTTGTAAGTGACGTTAAGCTTATCCGGGATAATGCTCTGATAATTGATCAATTGGGCCTAAACAAAAGACGCAGGCGTATACTTTTTGCACTCCATTTATGATTTCTGTACTGAAAATGAATGAATTGAAAGCCCTAGACGCACATCGTCAGGGGTAGTAAGCGCTGTATAAATACAATTACATGTAGCGCGATATGTCTTCGTTCCCATGTCACATTCAGGATGACTCGCTGCTATGCTGGGGAGCTAGGAATGCCAGCAAGGCCTTGTAAACTGTCTGGCACAGTTTAGCAGGATAAGCAATGCAGCAGTTATCTTGATGGATGGGACCGAGGATATTCAAAACAAAGCAATTCTTTGACAGTGCTCTTTTCTAGTCTGGGTGAAGTAAGATGTCCCGGAAGGACCTGTGCTACAGTGTGCAGACTTTGCAATATGTAGCCGAAAGGATCCGTTAGAAACATGAAACGCGCTAAATATACTCGCTACGGTAACATCAACCAGATTTGCAACGTTTGTGTACAAAGTTTGTAGGGAATCTAGAAAGGAATAAAGCAGAACGGTTCGCTAATTTCCCACGTTCAATTAAGATTTTACACATTTGCTAGAATCGAAAAATAACTTTTGTTCTCAGCTGCTTCTGCGGATAGGTAAATAAGCTAATTTTCCTAAAAGTAAAAATCCGACTTTCACATTATTTTTAAGCATTTGTTATTTGTGTGCAGCAAAAGGAGTCTAATTTGGTAAAAAATCTTTGTACAAGATTGATCATAACTTGGTGCCAGGTGTATGAAGAACTGGTTGCATATTACTGGTTGCAGTTTGTGGCCAGTATTTTTGCAACCAGTGTGGTATTTTGCAAACCGAACCATGTACTAATCGGCTGGTTCACAAAATACCTACTTCAAGTGGGTTGCAATTCAACCTACCTCAGGATAATAATGAGGTAGGTCACAATTTGAGACCCACTAGTAACCACAACCATCACAGGGATGGTGGCCTACTGGGGTCAGCAGACCACTTTGTAATTGCTTTTAGGTAAAACAATCTTTTTTTCTAAATGCAGGTCATTTTCCTCAAAGGGAAACGGGATGCATGAAAAAAAAAGCATTTGCAATGCAATTGGTCTCGCTTTTGCTCGAGTTAGAGCCAGGGGTGTAGGAGACAATACATTTCTGGGGGGGACAGGGACAGCCTTGGGGACTTTCAATCAACCCTATACAAATCGTTTGTTGTTTGCGAACTGCAGGCTCCGATAAATATACACAATCATATATATTAGAAGTGAAATAGGGAGAAAGGAAGGCATGTTTTCACAGTCTGAAAGTATCTTTTATTGTTATTTACAATCACAAAGTAATTAGCTCAAATGTGAAAATAACATGTTGATTAACCTTGCATCTTCATGCACCAAGCACATAAAGCTAGGAGGGTGAAAAGGAAGAACATACCCTTTGCGCCCCACACCCATCATGCCCCTCGCCTCATGCCAATTGGAACCGCACTGGAGATATCAAAAGCGATTAGGTACAACAGCTGTAAACTGTGCTCGGAAACCACAGTTCTAATAACACTTCCACTCCTGTGTGTGATTTTGGGAAGCTCAGCTCCACATCAGCCATTACTAGAAGCATTTCAACTGAAGACGCTCTTGGAGTTACAGGCTATATAAAGATGGATTCTTTAATCTCTGTAAACTGCAGTCACTAATTTCTTTAGAATCAGCCGTTTGTGATGCACCAAGTCGCTGATTAAAAAGAAAAGACATCAGAAAATGACTATGATAGTTTTATTACAGTCGAGTTCTGACATTACAATGCCTTCTGCCAGAGCTAGCAGCCAAGGTGAAAGGCAGATCAGGTCACAGAGCATAATTAATGCAGCTGTTTAAAGCAAAAAAATTGAATGTTGCTTTTCTTTCTTCTGCTCTACTTTAACAGCTTGGAATGACAGAAGCTATGCACAAAGGTTTTAAGTAGTTTGTGGGAAAGTTGGTGGTGTGATCATGTATTATATGGGGTAAAATACCCCCTGCGTACATAAGGATATTGCAAGTCACCTTGAAGTTCATACCTTATCAACAAGCATTGGCAAAGCCAATAGGTCTTGCCTATGCAAGTTCTATTGCCTTTGCCAATGTGTTTTTGCCATGCTGTACACTAGTACGACTACTATTCAGCATGGCTCAAAGTTAATGGCATAAAGGAGAATGATGTGTCATCGACTGGTGTGGCGTAGTGTCATGGAGTAAGTAGAGTGTCCTAGAATGGAGCAGTAAACTAACTTTAAAGGAACAGGGGTCCCTTGAATAAAATGCAACACCACTCCCATAAAAAATGATATTAAAGTAGTATGCAAATGGAATGTGTCATGCATTTATTCAATCAAAATATAAAAGAGCAAATGTAGTGGGAAAACATCAACAGAGGAAATCGAGAAAGACTGGTATTCGGGCATTACACAAGTTATCTGTAAATGTCACCAATTACAAGAAAAATGTAAAAAGTAACCTATATAGTACAGTGGTTCAGAGGAGGCTGGCCTGGTTTGTAGTGGGTACCTATGGTACTTACACCTTATACCAGGTCCAGTTATCCCTTATTAGTAAAATGTAGGCAGTGTCTAGAAGCCAGGCTCTCTAGGGGTAGCTGTAGCTGAGCAACCAAGGCTTATCTAGGAGACATGCAAAGCTCATGCAATACCACTGTAGTCACACAATACTCACACACATGAAAGAAAATACTTAGTGTTACAAAAATAAAGGTACTTTATTTTAGTGACACAAATGTCAAAAATACCATAGAGACTATACTCCCTTGGGAGATAAGTAATACACCAATTATATACACTAGTATGCAGTGATAGCAATAAAAACAGTTAGAAAACAGTGCAATTAGTGAAAATCACAATGGTTAGAAATGGGCCTAGGGGAAACACAAACCATATACTAACACCGTGGAATGTTAATGTCGGTTTCCCACCTAGGCAAGTGTGGTGTGTAGAGGGGTGCTGGGAGTATTAGAAAACACCAAAGGTAAGTAATAGAACCCACCTCAGAGCCCAAGAAAGCAGGAGTAAATCACAGTAACTTTCCTATAACACACAAAAACACGAGAAAGAAGATAATGCAAGAACCAGAAGAGACTTCAAGACACAAAGGGTAGATTCCTGGACCTAAAGACCTGTGGAAGAATGGGACTAAGTCCAAGAAGCACAGAAGAGTCCAGGGAGGACAGGAGCCCCTGCTAACCCGAATCAAGGTGCAAAAGAAGAACCACTGGTGAAGAACAACAGTCAGTACTGCACGCAAGAAGATGGATGCGGGTTCCTGGTTGGTTCAGATGATATCCCACACAGGATGGATGACTGCAGTCTGGTTTGCCTCGCTGGATTCCGCCAACAAGCCTTGGCACACGCAAAGCTCACGGTTAGCGGAAAATGGCACTGCCAGGACCAGGAGGGACCTGGTGGACTCTACCCAGGAAGGGGAGTCAGAGAGGGCTCTCAGCAACTCAGAGAGCCCACAGAAGACCAGGCAGTGCACACAGGAGTCCCCCAGCACGGGGACAAAGGAGTTGCAAAAGGAGGCCCACGCAGCACAAAATCAAAGGATCCCATGCTGCCAAAGAACCACTCAGGAAGCTGTTCATCGCAGCAAAGAGTGCTGGGGGCCGGAGCTACATTGTGCACAAAGAATTTCGTAGAAAGATGCCAACAAGCCTTGGCAACTGAAAAACACGTGGTGCACAGGGGTACTGTCTTGCGTGGGAAGGCAAGCTCTTACCTCCACCAAAATTGGACAGTAGGACGTCAGGACCATCGGGACCACTTCAGTCCACCACCCGTGATGCAGAATCCATGCAACTCCTGAGGAGAGGGGACCCACGCAGATGGTTGTTGTTGCAGAGAGGTGCCGGCTGAAGCAGAGGAGTGACTCCTTCACTCCAAGGGAGATTCCTTCATTCTTTTAGTGCAGGCTGAAGACCGGGTGTCCTCTGAGGATGCACGACCGGGAAACAGCTACATTTGCTGGCCAGAGCTGAAGATACAATGTTGCAGAAGTTGTCTTTGCTTCTTTGTTGCAGTTTGTGGAGTTCCTGGAGGGTCCAGGTGCATTTGTTCGGTGAGAAGGTGAAATAAAGGATGCAGAGGATTCCTGCTGGAGTCTTGCAATCCGAATCTGAAGAACCTCCCAAAGGAGAGACCCTAAAGAGCCCTGAAAGGGGGATTGGTCAGCTAAACAGGTAACCTATCAGGGGACGGCTTTGACGCCACCTGCTGGCACTGGCCACTCAGATGCTTCCAGAGTTCGCTGCCAACTTGTAATCCAAGATGGCCAAATGCAGGGACCCTCTGGAGGAGCTCTGAGCACCACACCCGGGGTGGTGATGGACAGGGGAGTGGTCACTCCCCTTCCCTTTGTCCAGTTTCGTGCCAGAGCAGGGACTGGGGGTACCTGAACCGGTGTAGACTGGATTATGCAAGGAGGGCACCAAATGTGCCATTCAAAGCGTTTCCAGTGGCCTGGGGAAGGAAGCTACCTCTCCCAAGCCTGTAACACCTATTTGCAAAGGAAGAGGGTGTAACACTTCCCTCCCAAAGGAAATCCTTTGTTCTGCCTTCCTGGGCTTGAGCTTTTCAAGCAACAGGAGGGCAGAAACCTGTCTGAGAGGTGGCAGCAGCTGGGGCTACCTGGGAAACCTCAGAAGGCTGGAATGGCAATACTGGGGGCCCTCTAAAGAGCCCCCAAAGTGCATGAAATCATACAACCAATGCTTGCAAAAGCCTTGGGGTATGATTCCAATATGTTTGATACCAAACATACCTATGTTCGGAGTTACCATTATGTAGTTGGACATAGGTAGTGACCTATTTCCAGTACACGTGTAAAATGGCATCCCCGCACTCAAGAAGTCTGGGAAAAAGGTCCTGGAGGTCGTGGGGGCACCTCTGCTAGTGCAGGGGTGCCCTCACACACAGGTACTCTGCACCCTGCCCTCAGGGCTGGAGGGCCTGCTATAGGGGTGACTTATAAGTGACCCGGTGCAGTGTAAATGGCAGTGAAAGGGTGCATGCACCTTTTCACGCAGGCTGCAATTGCAGTCCTGCAGAAGCCTTTTGCATGGGCTCCCTATGGGTGGCAAAAGAAATGCTGCAGCCCATAGGGATCCCCTGGAACCCCAATGCCCTGGGTACCTAAGTACCGTATACTAGGGACTTATAAGGAGGCACCAGTATGCCAATTGTGGGTGAAATACTGGGTTACCAGTATGCAACCACCATAATTTAAGGGACAGAGCATAACTACTGGGGTCCTGATTAGCAGGATCCCAGTAGACACACTCATACACACTGGCAAACAGGCCAAAAGTGTGGGTAACCAAGCTAGAAAGAGGCTACTTTCCTACAAGGTTAGCATCCACAATAATGATTTACAAGCTTTTATACCCCGACTTTTACATGAATGACTCAAATAGTGAATCTAGAAGTCATTAGCTCATAGTGCCTATGCTTATGCCAATTTATGTACAATATCACAAATTCAAGTCAAGGTACTTTGGCCGTCGATATTTCAATCCCCTAGACAAGTATCAGGATCATCCTAAGCCTGCCTTAAGCTTGAGTTAAAAGGGTTACAGAGTGCTTGTAACCGAAACGGCGAAGATAAATCTGACTCACGTCTCATATGAGTGAGAAGGCAATAAAGAGAGATCTGAATCTCTAATCAAGCGCCAATGCCATAAAGTAGTAGTAGAGTGGAGTAGTGTCACAGTGTAATAGAGTGTCATAGAGTGGAGTGGCAGAGTGTCATAGAGTGGAAAGGCATAAAGAAGAGTGAAATGGCATAGAGTGAAGTAAAGTAATGTGAAGTGGCATAGAGAAAGTTGGGTAGAGTGTTGTTGAGCATAGTACATTGTTGTATAGTAGAGTGGCATACATGGTTGTGCAGTGGCGTAGAGTATCATAGATTGAAGTGGCATAGAGTGGCGTAGAGTGGTATAGAGTGGAGTAAAGTGGAATGAAGTGGCCTATAGGGAGTTGTGTAGGGAGTTACAGAGTGGAGAAAGTGTTACAATTTAATGGAATAGAGTTTCAGCGTCTAGTATCATGGAGTGTAATGTCAGAGTGAAGTGTCAGAGTGGAGTTTGGTTGTCTAGAGTGAAGTGGCATAAAGTACAGTGGTGCAAAGTAGATTGGTGTAGAGTGTAGTGGTATAGAGTGCATTGGTTTTGAGTAAAGTGGTGTAGAGTGCATTGGTGAAGACTGCACTGGTTTAGCGTACAGTGCATTAGTGTAGAGTGGTGAAGAGTAGAGGGGAGCAGAGTGGAGTGGCACATCATAGATTGCAGTGGTGTGGAGTGCAGTCGGGCAAAGTGCTGTGTCATAGAATGATGCAGTGCACGGTAGAGTGGTGTGGCACATCATAGATTGCAGTGGTTCAGAGTGCTGTGTCATAGAGTGATGTGGTGCATCGTAGAGTGGAGTGGTGCAAGGTAGAGTAGACTGGTGTAGAGTGTAGTGGTGGAGTGCAGTGATGCAGAGTAGAATGGCATACAGTGTAGTGGCATATAGTACATTGGTGTAGAGTGCAGTAGAGTGGCATATAGTTGAGCGGTGCAGAGTAGAGAGGAGTATAGTTTAGTGGCAGAGTCCAGTGTTGCAGAGTAGAGTGTCATACAGGGCAGTGGAGTGGCACAGAATGCATTGGCATAGAGTGCAGTGATGTAGAGTGATGCAGAGTAGAGGAGTGGCGTAGAGTACAGTGGTGCAGAGTAGAAAAGAGTTGTATAGAGTGCCGTGGCATAGAGTAGACTGCTGCAGAGTACAGTATAGTGGTGAAGAGTAGATTGTTGCAGAGAGGAGCATAGTGATGTAGAGTGCAGTAGCATATGGCGGTGCAGAGCAGATTGGAGTGGCACAGGGTACATTGGTGTGGTGCAGGGTAGATTGGACTGGCATAGCATAGAGTGGAGTTGCGTAGATTGCAGTGGCATAGAGGAGATGATTTCAAAGCAGAATGAAGTGCCCTACAGTGGAGTGGTGTAGAGTAGATTAGAGTGCAGTGGTGCAGAAAAGAGTGCAGTGGGACAGAGTACAGTGGCATTGAGTGCAGTGGTGCAGAGTAGAGTGGCATGGAGTTCAGTGGCAGAGAGCACAATGTTGCAGATTAGAGGGTCGCAGAGTACAGTGGTGTGTTGTAGAGTGGCATAGAGTGCAGTGGCATAGAGTGCTGTGGCGCAGAGTACGTCGGCATTGAAAGCAGTTGAATAGAGAGCTGTGGTGCAGAGTAGATTGGCATAGAGTGCAGTGGCATAGAGTGCATTGGTTTTGAGTAAAGTGGTGAAGAGTGCACTGGCAGAGTGCAGGGATGTAGTGTACTATGGTTAGAGTAGAATAACATAGATTACAGTGGCGTAGTGTAGAGTGGTGTAGAGTGGAGTAGTACAGCATAGATTGCAGTGGCGTAGAGTAGCACAGAGTGGAGAAAAGTGGTGTAGGGTGCAGTGGTATAGGGTAGATTGTTTCAGAGTAGAGTGAAGAAAAGATAGAGAAAAGATAATATACTTCAATATGCTTAAGTATGTAACGATAACAACAACATAAATATTAACGCTAGGCATAATGCTCCAAAATGAAATATGGCTTCTCCCTGTTAGCCAAGCTGTAATCAAGCCCTTCATTACCTAGATAACAAAACATTAAACATAAATGTTAGAAAAATATACCCTTCTAATAGCTAAATTGTTGTGTGAAAAGGTAAATTCTGGGCTCAATCTCGACTTCACTGTTTCACCAACTGGTGTGATCTCAGGCAAATACAAATATTGTGTTTCACAGAGTCTCCTTTCTAGCCTGCAGGCATCAGGGTGAGTGGGACTGTTTTTCCTCTTTAGATCTTCCTCATTGTCTTGCAATTCCTCTTGAAGGCGTCCTAAAGTAGTCCTCTTCAAGGCGGCAGCAGGTGATGCAGACAGTAATCATCAAAAACTCTTTTCTCCTCCTCGTGCCCTTTGTTGTTATGAGCACCATTAATGCCCACAGCTGTGAACAGGACAAACAAAAGGACAGAGGGCGACTCACCTTCATTCTGTTACCATCAGATTGGAGGATGGTCGGTACAGGGCTATTATAAGTAGCGCTTTTGTGCGCTAATGGCCCTCTGAACAATAGAAGTGAGAGGGGACATTTTTTAGTCCCCTTGTCCCCCCCGCCTTCGTCCCCCACCCACCAAAATCTGGGGGGGATACATCCCCCGCGTCCCCCACACTTCCTACGCCCATGGTTAGAGCTATTAGCGTTGTAAATTGCTAACTTGTCTTTTCTTGCCACATAAATTGAAAATGAAAAGTAAAACAGTTGACATAATCGAGCCGATTCAAAGTGCCACGGTCACCATAAGCGCAAAGGAGAGCCACAAAAGGAAAAAGAAGTTCACTCGCAGTCAAACGTATCAGCAAACATGCAATTATCCATGTAACAGGGTTGGTGTCCAAGGTGGTAACAAAACCGCCCCAAGGAGGGACAAACGTAAACAATTTATCAATGATAACAAAGGATTTTTGAAAGGCAAGCCCATGAACAAGTGATAGTGATGGGCGTGTGGTGGGCATGGTTAAAAGCCCATAGATTACAACAGGTCAAAGCGCTTGCGCGCTCAACCTAAAAAATTATAACTTACATTTTTTAAGAGTAGGCAGTGGTCCGTGGGACCACAGCCTACCCTTAAAAAATATTGTTTTCATCATTCCCAAAGAGGAAGGTGTCCCTTGGGGCTCCCTTACCCTTAGACCATAGCTTACCACCATATGTTTGTAGTCATTAAAATATTGTTGTTTTGCAACTGGATTTTGGTTGCAGAACATTAATTCATTACATTCAGATTCATTATTTGGAAGAAACGCCCTAAACCTGCCCCTTACAAATACTGAAATGATATTAGCTTACAACCCCAAATTGTGATTCAGTAATGCTTTACTGAATCAAATTTGTTTTATACACCAAAAGGCATTTTAGCATTTTTCAAACAGCCAGTGTTTGCGAATTGAGTTGTTTGCGACCACAAAAGGTCTTTGTGCATTTGGCAGAGGCGCAAATCATTAAGCAAATAATTTTTGCTGCTTTTCTGCTGCTTATCCATACCTTGAGTACTCTGATCTGTGTTGCATGCATACTTTTATTGCACAGAATATAATAAAATTATTCTGAGATTACTGCAAACATAGAGGAAAACTAATTTGCTAATGAATTTGCTTAGCACAGCGTGTGGATATTCAGATGTCCTTTAGAAACAATAGAGCTGTAGTGCCTTTAAGTGATATTTGTTCTTCAAGCCTGTCACCGCAGCAGTGGAACCAAAGGGTTTCAACACGTTGTGCCTCCACGTAAGGGCAATGGAATTTCCCTCTCCATGGCACCTCTGACAAACACAAACATATTATTATTACTGTTGTTGCTATTATTGTTATTCGTAGTAGCAGATGCAATCGTAGCAGTAGTAGTAACAACAGTAGTAGCAGTATTACTAGTATTATTACTATTAAAAATGTATATAGTGCAGGTGGAACCTGAAATGTATAAATGTGCTTTACAAGCTACTCAAGACCGTGAAGGCATGAAATACAACTGACATAGAATTGTAGAAATTTACCCTTATGTAAATGAAAGGAATGAGTTGTTTTTCCAAGGCCAGGAGTGTAGCTAATGTTCTCAGGCCGTTGGGTAGCGAGTTCCAGGATGATGCTGCAGCCCCCAAGGAGAGCTATTTGCTGGCAGTCGATGACTTGTACTTGGGGACTTCCAGTAGTAACACGTTCTTGGCTTCCAGACCACTAAAGCCACCTAATATGCTAGACCTTTGGTCGTAATGGGTGCAGGGTTGTGAGTAATGATAGAAAGTTTAAACATGATCCCAACCAGATACCTACCCAGTGGAGATCATGAAGAAAGACTTGACATGGTTGTTTTTTCCACTTTGAGAACGAGCCTCGTAGTAAAATGAAGGATGGTTTTGAGGGGCGTTAGGTGAGAGAGAGGATCTGTGATAGATGAAATCTTCCCAAGTCATGTCTTGAGGTAATGAAAATATCCACTTTTGTTCTGAGAACATCAGAAAATGATAAGGTGGCATATGTCCTTTATGAGATGAAGATGATAGTTTGCAACTTTGGCAAACTTAGTAAGGTGGTCGGATGAAAAGGTGGCTAGATCGATCATAAAACCCAGGGAGTTGGCAGATAATGCAGATTAGGAGTGAAGCCGTAAAGACTGAGTCAGCTGAAAAGTGATGAGTCTACCCTTTTGGCTGATAGTAAGTTAAGACATAGATTTTCATTCATCCTTGGTGATGAGATAGACAATTCTTTAAGGTGATAATGTCTTGAATGTTTGACATTTTCCGGAGCAGCTGTGTATATTTTGCATACTGATGCGGTTTACGCCAGCGTCCTGCAGGATTACAACAGCTTTGTAAATGCTCAAAAGTGTAAGAGATAAGATTGATCTTTACGGGTCTCTACTCTCATCTGGACAAACAAAAGTGCAACTGACCAGAAGATGCACATGTAGCTCCATTTCAAACTCTCATACTATATCAGTGAGCGCCATGGGGTGGAGAGGGAATACAGCACATGCCCGTTAGCTTCAACTGAGACCATCACAAGCATACTGCACCCACGTATGGCCAAAGGGCTTTCCCTACTGTCACTCAGTAAAAGTTTAAACAAGAGCCATTAATTGCTCCCGTGTTTTCCTTAGAAGGAGCTGCGTAAAGAGAGGATATTTTGAAAATCTTTATTGCAGTCCTGAAAGACCTACAAAGGTAGGTTCTGATATCATTATGATCCAGAGGAACTGTCCACCTTCATGAAGACAAATACTCCTCATTCACCCTAGGGTCATGACAGTAATCCAGATGGTGGAAATTATCTCATAATAGTGAAACTCTTAACCTCAGTAACGTTATATTATACAAAGCAGTCTTGAGGTTTAGCACTTCATGGACTAGAGAAGGCTCACACGGAGGGCTCCAACTATTAAGGAATGTGCAGAGGTGGCTGCTAGTTTTAAGTCCTCCGTAGTGGAGGTTAACATCGAGAGGAAGCAAAATTGGCTTAAAATGAATGGTGAAAAAAACAGAAATCTTGATTTTCTGTGCCAACAACTCAATTTGGAATAGTAGCTGGTGGTTGGAGGCATGAGGACTATTACCAGTCCTTGCAAACAAGGCGAATAACCTAGAGATTGTCTTTGAGGATGCGCTGACTTTTGAGAACCAGGTTAATAAGACAATGAGCTCTTGCTCCTGGATACTCAAAATGCTGAGAGAGGTCTTCCTGTTCATTCCAGGGGGGCTCAGGGTTCCAGCAGTACTGGCACTTACTACCTCGTGCCTGGACTATTGTAATGCCCTGTATTTAAGCTCAACACAATACTCCCTGAACAAACTCTAATTGATTCAATATGTGGCAGCCCGCTTAGTCCTCAAACTACCTAAGAGACATTCTGTGAGGGAGGGTTTGAGGGCCCTGCATTGGCTCCCGATAAGGAAACAAGTGAATTTTAAGGCTGTATGCTTGGTGTTCAAGGCTCTCCATCAACTAGGCGCTAGGTCTGCCCTTACCTGGTACACCCCTAGTAGATCATGAAGATCTGCAGGTAAAAAGGCGGTAAACATACCAAGGTTTAGGAAGGCCGATGGGGGAAAGAACCTTCACAGTGGCAGGCTTTGGAATAAGCTGTCGGAACACATTAGAGGGATGGACATGTATATGTCGTTTTGCAGGGTGGCTGAAATCTGGCTTTTCTGTTCTGCTTTTCTCATCAGTATAGTGGATTTTCAGTCTGTCTCCTGTATAGCGGATTTTCGGTCTGTCTCCTGCATAGTGGATTTTCGGTCTGTTTCCTGTGTGATCAGCCTTTATAGGTTTGCCTTCTTGTTCCTTCTACCCTGCATTCAGTGCTTTGACACCTTGTATGGGTTTAATGCACTTTATAAATACAAAATACAAACGATTGTAAATCACACAGCTGTGCACTACCAAAATGCATCATTTTGATTGTCTTTTAGACAGTATGGCCCTCATTCTGACCTTGGCGGTCTTTTCTCAAGACCGCGAGTTACCGCCGCGGTGAAGACCGCCGACCGCGGCGGTATGCCGCTGTGCGTATTCCGACCGCTGGGAGCGTTCCGCCGGGAAACCGCCAGCAGCCACACTGGCGGTCGGTGGGAAAGTGGAGACTGGTCAACCTCCACCGCCACGCCAACAGAACACCGCCCACAGAATTACGACCCACATATCTGTGTGGTGGTCTTCTGTTGGCGGTGTTCTGTTGGCCGTCACCTCCCCATGGCTCCCGTCGCCTCCCGGAGGACCAACACACAAGGTAAGTTGATCGTCCGTTAGGGGAGGGGGTGGGGGGGGTGGTGTGTGATGTGTGCGTGCATGGGGGTGTGCGTGTGAGTGTGTAGAGGGGGTGTGTGAGTGCGTGTATGCGGGCGGGGGGTGCTGCTGTGTCTATGGGTAATGTGTGCAGTTCGGCGGGTGCGCATGTCTGCATGTATGTGTGCGGGTATGTGTCCCCGTTGTGTATGTGTGTGTGTAGGGGGTGTGTGCATGTCGGGGTGCATGTATGTGCATGTCGGGGGTGGGGGTGGGGAGGGGGTTCGTACCACCTCTGGGTGGTGGCAGGGGGGTGGAGGGTGTGTGGGGAGGACTCGTGGGGGGTAGTGAGGGGTGGGGGAGACCCCTATCAGTGCCAGGGAAGGAATTCCCTGGCCCCGATAGTGCCTACCGCCATGGTTCGCATGGCGGTTCCCGACCGCCAGAAACCGCGGCGGTAAGCAGGGTCATGATACCGTTGGCGGTCTTGGGACGACCGCCGGGCCGGAGTGCGCAAACTCCAGCCCGGCGGTCATGACCGCCGTGGCGGTCGGAGTGGGGAAGTGGCAGTCGATCGCGGCGGTGACCGCCGCGGTCAGAATGCCATTTTTTTGACCGCTGGTCTGTTCGCGGTCGGACCGCCGCCTCTCCGCCGACCGCCAAGGTCAGAATGAGGGCCTATATATCCAGTGTGCAGCAGGGGCAGTTCCTCCATAGGAACTCAAAGGCACTGAACCCCTGCCCCACTTTGTGCTACTATTTTTCAATCCTGACACTTTATTTAAAAAAATCCAAATTAAAATACTTTATCTGTACCACACTGTCAGCACAACATTCATCATAACTTTCTTAATGGGCGCAGGACTACCAGGTTGAGCTGTGTCTCTCAGCATTAGGCATGAGTGGGGCAACCAGCTAAGGCTATGCAACTTCCTGGACTGCGCATGTCAGATTGGCCCGTATTTTGTTGTGGCCAGCCTGACATGCGCAGTTCAGTCTTCCACAGTCAGCACTGTGAGGGAGATAGGGAAGCAGAGACACAGTGCCATTGAGCTAGGATGGAGTGCTTTGTTTGCCCGACTCAGCCAAATCTGGCACTGCTCTTATGCTGTTTTCTACTATAGACAGCATGAGAGCCGGGCTTGGATTGGCTGGTTGGGAAGGTGTGGCATTTAGTTTTCACCAGCCCTGCATGCACTCCATCGCAGCCAGGCAGCAAGTGGCCGGTGTATTTATCACGCCGGGCCATCATCCCTCGGGTGAATTACATTTAAAGGAAGAAATGCCCAGTAGATTTATTTTGTTGCCTGGCTATGCTAACATAAACACACACAGATAAACACTAAACTTTAATCACCTCCTCAACCCCTTTTATTGTCCCTATACTTACTAACATGAGGTGTCGCTCGTCTACTCAGGCACCACGCAACCTTGGCAAAGCCATTCATAAGGCTTAAAACAAAAACTCCCACCTCCATGACATCCAAGCACCTTTCATCAAACTGGTGATAAAGGGGCATGGAGCCCAGTAAACATCCAGTTTTCCACATCTGCTCATGTCCACGTATGTACCTTAGAGCCTTTCACTCAGGCAAGCCCTGGGAGGCGAGGCCTCTCTGTTATTGTATTCCTGGCTCCCCCTATTGTTCCTCCTGGTGAGTGGGGTACTGTGCGGGGCACAGTATCAGGGATATCGGAATTTGGTGTTCTCTGGACTGTCACCCCAGATTTGTTTGAAGGCGGGCCTTCTAATGTTTCTGGTTGCTTCCCATCCCCAGGTTGCTGTGGCTTACCTGGTTCAGGGAGCTGTTTGCGCTTCTTCGACCCATGCAAAGGCTGACTCACAGCAGGTTTCCCACTGAGGTTGCAGTGGTTGCTCCAAGTTGGGCACGTGGCTCCCCCTGTCCGGCATGTGTGGGGTGCTGTGTTGGATGCTGCGTCATACAGCTGTGGTGGGCTCTTTCGGTGGCCATGTTGCATAGCAACTGCGTCCTCTGCGCAGCCGTTCGCTACTCGGCTTCCGTGTTTCCATGTTTGCTTGCATTCTGACACCGCACACTTTCACCTTTATGAGTACGTTCCTTGTTGTACACTGTTGGTGTTGATATCTTGTTTGGTTTGGAGTCAATCCTTAAGCTCGCTGTGTTTCCCTCCCCGTGCGCAGCTTTGACAACAGTTTACTCTCTGGATGCCATCTGTGGTGAGAGAGTCTGTTTTTGCAGATTGTTCCTCAAGATTGTTGGCTAAATGATCTCATAGGTGGCAGGTGCACTGTTTGCGGTCTGCTACTAGTAAAAAAAAGACATAATAATATATATTATATACACCGATATACATATATTGAGGTACGTGATATTGTGCAGCAGTTCTTAATGTCACACAATTTGTGTCCCCTTTTCTTTCAGTCACTGAGATAGCCAGCTTTGGGTCCTTGAGGTATTTATATGGGGTCGTGCTCACCCTTCCTTTGTCAGCTTTGTCATGTTCACAGAAAGGTACAGCTCAGAAACATCATTGTTCCAGTGGTCCTCATGAAGAAAAGAAGTGGCACAGGCATAGTGAGGACATTCCAGTGCCATCTAGTCATGGCTTTGGCCTGTCTGAGGACCACTTTTAGCTTCTGCTTTCTTCTCTGTCTGAGGCTTTTCAGAATTCAGAGGATGCTGGGAGCTCCCACTATTCCCTTTCAACTCCCACTTCCTCTGTCTTGTCACTGGATGTTTCTTCAACCTCCTCTTCCTGGCCTTCTCCAGAAGATAATGAGGATGATGATCAGCCTCCAGTTTCTGACACTGCTCCTAAGTCTAAGTTCATTCAGAATGAATATCTTTAGGCCCTCTTCAGTTACTTGGGGGACAAGCTGAATGTTGCTATGGAAGACCACTCATCTGGTACTGGTCTCTTTCGACAACTTCTTTCTCGCCCTCCTACTAGCTTGGCAGCTGACAAGGAGGTTTTGGATCTGCTTCTGCGATAATGGAAGGCGCTTGAGAAGGTGGTTCTTCCCATGTTCTTAACACACCTCTATCCTCTGGCCAAGGGAGATGTGTAGTTTCCTTCATTAATTAAAATTGATCCCCTGTTCTCTAATTTAGCTGGATGTCCTTCTGTTTTGTCAGATGAGGTCACTATTTCAGAGCTTGTTCACCGTAAGGTGGAGGCCTCTCTGAATAGAAGTTTTTCTGAATTTTGCTCTTTGTGCTGCTAGTAATGTGGTTTATGCTTCTCAGTCCCTTGTTAAGGTCTTCCAATCCCCGACAGCCACAATCTAGGACACGGTTGAGTGCTCCGAATAATTTGCCAATATGGCAACTCAGGCTACATTTTTGGCGGATGTCTTCTGTGACATTCTGAAGGCTTCAGCTTCCTCCAAGGCCTCTTCTATTTCTTCTTATCACCACATTTACCTGAGGGACTAGAAGATGGATAATGCTATAACATTTGGGTTGTTTCATATGAACTTCACTGGCAGCAAGCTCTTTGATGACAATATGGAGGCTATACTCTATAAGGCTTTCAAAAACCAGAAGCATGCCCAGCTCTTTTGATTTCAGCCTAAGACTGAATTCTTCCATAGAGCTCCATGCAAGAAGTGCTCAAGGGGGTCCTCCCATGAAGTTTCAGACTAAGACTAAGTAGCCTCCCTGCTTTTCCAGTCTGCAGTTTCCTAAGCCTTAACCTCCACCTGCGGATAAGGCCAGGAAGTGCTCCTGACTAGGCCACACTCTTGGTGGGAGAACACCTTGCCTTTTTTCTTCCAACCTGGCAAGAACATGTTTCCGACCCCTGGGTCTTGTGTATCATTGCAGAAAGGTATTCTCAGGATTTCGCCAACAGACGTCCCCAGTTGAGACCTGTAGACTCCATAACAGCCTCCACCAACATTTTGTGCTTACACCAGAGATTGGGACCTCGTCCAGAGGGGTGCAACACGTCTCTACTCCCATGTGTTCCTGGTCCCAAAGCCTGAAGTTCAGGCTGATTTCTAACCAGAAGAAATTGAATATATTCCTACAGAATCCTCAATTCAAGATTGACACTCTTCGGAGGATAATTCTACTCATCCTCACAGGCGAATGGCTGGCGTCACTGGACTTAAGAGATGCCTACCTTCACATTCCTATTTCCCACTTCATTAGCAGTTCCTCTGCTTCTCAGTAGGGGGTCTTCATTGGCGGTTCTGGGTCCTTCCCTTCGGGCTAGCTACATCCCTCAGGGTGTTCACCAGGGTCATGGCAGCCCTGGTGGCACATCTACACCATCTAGGGGTGATGATTCCGCCTTACGTCAACGACTGGCTCCTCCATCACCCAATGCAGTCCATTCTTTAGTCCTAAATCATTCTGGCGTGCTGGACTCTGCAGAACTTTGGCCTTCTTATAAAATGAGAAAAGTCACATCTCAAGCCCACTCAGAATCTGCAGTTCATTGGTGCTCATTCCCAGATAGATGTTGGTGCGGTCAGTCTCCCTCAGGACAGGGCACATGGTATGTATACTATGGTTTGTGTTGATAGCAGACTACTGGTTTGTGGTTTTCGGTTTCTTATGCCAGTGTTTTTTCTTATCACGTAACTTGTGTGTTTGTCGTTCCTTGGGCTTATCTATAACTGGGTCCACTGGTGCATCATCTCCTCTCTCATTGGAGGTCATGTTTTTATTCTCTGGGCCACATAGCGCCTGTCTCTCCCCACATCTGGCAGTTATTGCAATGGTGGCTGAATCCGGTGAATTTGGCTAAGGGATTTCTTCGGGTTCTTCCACCTCCCCGAGTCGTAAGTACAGATGCAAGCAAGATGGGGTGGGTGCGACCTCGGATGTTCTCTCAATCATAGGGCATTGGTCTTCTCAGGAGAGCCATCTCTCTTTGAATTGGAGGGAGATAAGGGCTATTCTTTTCTGCTCAGCAATTGGTAAGGACGGACAACAAAATCATACATCTACAAGCAGGCTGGGACAGGGTCAGAGTCTCTGGCCTCACTGGCATTTCAGGTGGTCAGTTGGGCAGAGACCCATCTCCTGTCTCTCTCTGCCTCATACACTTGAAGGAAGGACAACATGCAGGACGACAATTTAAGCAGGTTCTTTCCTTCTTCCCACGACTTCTGTCTGTCTCCTTGTATTTTCTCCCAGTTGTGCCAACGGTTAGGCACTCCCCAGGTGGACCTGTTTGCTGCTGCAGAGGATACTCTGCTGCCCATGTTTCTGTCCAGGTTCTCAGACCCAGGTTGCTGGGAAGTGGATGCTCTGTCCACCGTTGACCCTGCTCCTGTATGCCTTCCCTCCCTTTCCTTTTATTTTCAAACTCTTGGTCAGGTTTCTATGGGAAGCAGTGTTCCTCATTCTGGCTGCTCCCATTTGGACTTAAATGGGTGATTTCCCATTGAAGTTGATGGCCGCAGCATTGGAGTGGGTTATCTCATTGGATCCTTTCCCCCTCCATGCCCCCCTGCTTTCTCCAGCCACATGTCAGAGGATGTGTCTGACGGTATGGCTTTTGAAAGGTGAGGTTTGAGGTTGCAGGGCCTATCCTCTCCTTTAATGGTCTTGATAGAGCACTCTAGGATGTTGTCTGCCAGGAACTCTTATGACCATCATTGGTCCACCTTTTTTAAATGGTGCAAGGACAACTCTCTGAATCCCACTAGGTGTCCGTCAATATTTACAGGACGGATTTCAGAAAGGCTTGGCAGTTTCTACCTTGAAAGTAAAGTAGGCCACCATTAAAGTTATTTGATCTCCTTATGGTGTGCCAGAACTTCATTCCTTGGGTTCTCGCCTCCTTGTAGGAGGCTGGCCTGGTTTGTAGTGGGTACCAAAGGTACTTACATCTTATACCAGGTCCAGTTATCCCTTATTACTGAAATGTAGTCAGTGTCTAGAAGCCAGGCTGTCTAGGGGTAGCTGTAGGTGAGCAGCCAAGGCTTCTCTAGGAAACATGCAAAGCTCTTGCAATACCACTGTAGTCACACAGTACTTACACATGAAAGAAAATACTCAGTGTTACAAAAAGAAAGGTACTTTATTTTTAGTGACACAATGCCAAAAATACATTAGAGACCATGCTACCTTAGGAGGTAAGTAATATACATAGTATACACACTATAATGCAGAAATAGCTGTAAAAAGTTAGAAAACGGTGCAAATAGTGAAAATCACAATAGGTTGCAACAGGCCTGGGGGAACACAAACCATATACTAAAATAGTGGAATGCAAAAGTCAGTTTCCCACCTAGGCAAGTGTAGTGTGTAGAGGGGCACTGGGAGTGTAAGAAAAGATCAAAGGTAAGTGATAGAACCCACCCAGAGCCCAGGAAAACAGGAGTGAATCACAGTAAGTTTCCTAGAACACACAAGAAGTTGTGATAGAAGATTATGGAAGAACCAGAAGAGACTACAAGACGCCAACAATGGATTCCTGGACCTGAAGACCTGTTGAAGAAGGGGACCAAGTCCAAGAAACACTGAAGAGTCCAGGGAGAACAGGAGCCCCTACTAACCCAGATGAAGGTGCAAAAGAAGAACCACTGGTAAAGAAGAAGAGTCAGTACTGCACCTAAGTAGATGGATGCGGGTTCCTGGGTGGTGCAGATGATGTCCCACGCTGGATGGAAGATTGCAGTCTGGTTTGCGTCGCTGGATTCCTCCAACAAGCCTTGGCCCATGCAAAGCTCATGGTTAGCAAAAAATGGTGCTGCCCGGGACAAGGAGGTCCCTGGTGTCCTCTACCCAGGACAATGAGACAGAGGGGGCTCTGAGCAACTCAGAGAGCCCTCAGAAGACCAGGTAGTGCACACAGGAGTCCCACAGCACAGGGACAAAGAAGGTACAAATGGAGGCCCATGCAGCACAACACAAAAGGATCCCACGGCGCTGGAGAACTACTCAATGAGCTGTGCATCACAAAAAGGAGTGCAGGAGGCTGGAGCTGTGCTGTGCACAAAGAACGTTGTGGAAGGTCGTACACAAGCCTTGGCAACTGCAAAACACCCACTTCATGGGGGTACTGTCTTGTGTGGGAAGGCAAGCTCGTACCTCCACCAAAGTTGGACAGCTGGACCTTAGGACTGTCGGGACAACTTCAGTCCAGCACCCGTGTTGCTGGATCCACGCACTTCATCAGGAGAGGGGACCCACTCCACTGGTCGTCGCTGCAGAGGGGTGCCTGCTGAAGCAGGGAAGTGACTCCTACACTTCAAGGGAGATTCCTTCGTTCTTCTGGTGCAAGCTGAAGACAGGCAGTCCTCAGAGGATGCACAACCTGGAAACAGTTGCAGTTGCTGGCAGGAGCTGAAGATACAATGTTGAAGAAGTCGTCTTTGCTTCTTTGTTTCACTTTGTAGAGTTCCTGGAGAGCCCAGATGCAGTTTTTGTCGGTAGAAGGTGAAGCAAAGGATGCAGAGGATTCCTGCTGGAGCCTTGCAATCCGAATCTGAGGAAACACCCAGGAGCGAGACCCTAAATAGCCCTGAAAGGGGGGATTGGTCAGCTACACAGGTAAGCACCTATCAGGGGAGGGCTCTGATGTCACCTGCTGGCACTGGCCACTGAGATGCTCCCAGAGTGCACACCACCTTGGAATCCAAGATGGCAAAACCCAGGGACACTCTGGAGGAGCTCTGGGCACCATCCATGGGGTGGTGATGATCAGGGGAGTGGTCACTCCCCATTCCTTTGTCCAGTTTTGCATCAGAGCAGGAACTGGGGTCCCTGAACCGGTGTAGACTGGATTAAGCAAGTAGGGCACCATCAGTGCCCTTCAAAGCATTTACAGAGGTTCTGGGAGGCTAACCCTCCCATGCCTGTAACACCTATTTCCAAAGGGAGAGGGTGTAACACCCATCTCCCAAAGGAAATGCTTTGTTCTGCCCTCCTGGGCTTGAGCTGCTCAAGCAAAAGGAGGGCAGAAACCTATCAATAAAGTGGCAGCAGCTGGGGCTGCCTAGAAAACCTCAGAAGGATGGTATGGCAGTACTGGGGGTCCACTGTGGAGCCCCCAGAGTGCATGGAATTGTAAAACCAATACTAGAATCAGTATTAGGTTGCATTTCCCAGTTGTTAGACACCTTACATGGCCATATTCAAGGTTACCATTGTGAAGCTGGACCTAGGTATTGACCTATGTCCAGTGCATGCGTAAAATGGCATCCCCGCACTCACGAAGTCTGGTAAAATGGTCCTGGATGACGTGGGGGCACCTCTGCTAGTGCAGGGGTGCCCTCACACCCAGGTACTTTGCACCCAACCTTCAGGGTTGGAAAGCCTGACATATAGCTGACTTATAAGTGACCTGGTGCAGTGTAAATGGCTGTGAAATAGTGCATGCACCATTTCACACAGGCTGCAATGGCAGTCCTGTAGTAGCCTTTGCATGGGCTCCCTAAGGGTGGCCGAAGTAATGCTGCAGCCCATAGGGATCACCCGGAACCCCAATGCCCTGAGTACCTAAGTACCATATACTAGGGACTTATAAGTGGGCACCAGTATGCCAATTTGCGATGAAATACTGGTTTACCAGTATGTAGTGACAAATTTGAGAGCAGAGAGAGCATAAGCACTGGTGTCCTGGTTAGCAGGATCCCAGTGACACAGTCAAACACACTGACATCAGGCAGAAATTGGGGGTAACATGCCAAAAAGAGGGTACTTCCCTACACTCCTTAAGGGTTTTCCTTTACTCAAGCCAGCTGTGAAGTCTACTGCACCTGCTTTGGACCTGCCATTGGTGCACAGGACCTTGCAGTCCCCTCCATTTGAGCCATTAGACAGTGTAAGTTTAAAGTTTTTTTCATTGAAAGTGTTTTTTCTGGTGGCCATTACCTTGGCCCCTAGGCTGCGGGAGTTGGGGTTCTTATCTATTCAGACTCCTTATGTCCAGGTCTTTGTTGACAGGCTTGTTCTTCAGTTAGGACCCAGGTTCCTCCCCAAGGTTGTCTCCTCCTTTCATCAGCATCAAGAGATTACATCGACCTCTTTTTTCCAGTGTCTTCTACTCCAGAGGAAGAAGCTTTGCACACCTTGGATGTATTAAGGACAGTGAACATCTATTTGTCCAGAATTAATTTTCGTCAATGTGAGAATTTGTTTGTGAACTTTGGCATTTTCCTTCAGGGTTAGAAAGCTTCTACGCCTACTTTGAGTTGTACTGGGTGGAGTTTAGGGGAGGTCAACTAGAGGGATGGCAGCCTCCTGGGCAGAGGCTCGGTGTGTTTCAAGATTGTACATTTGTAAAGCTGCCACTTGGGAAACTCCCTCTACCTTTATTTTCGAATACAGGTTCGATGTGGGTGATTACTTGAACTTTGATGCTGGTGTTCTGGCTGCAATGAATCAGTGAACAATCTGGTCTCCTTTTTGTTGGATTCTTGGTTTGCAATACACTTGTTTGTCTGAGCAGTAACCAGGTGTCTATTGCATTATTCTCTATTGGGGATTCAGGCTGTTTTCTCACAGCGTTGGTGTATTTTCATGTCGGTAAGTATCGGGACATGAATACGGGTTGAGGAAGTAATGATTCAGTTTCTTACCAGCAATCTTCAATACTCCGAATACCTTTTTTCTCATACCAATACTTAGGTCCCACCCTCCCCTTTTTCTTCCCAGATCACAACCTGGATTCCCGTGCTTTATTTCTGCTAGGAAAAACACAATATTTTTGGGCTCCATGCCTCTTTATCACCAGTTTGGTGAGAGGAAGGAGTTTTTACTTCAAGCCTTATGATTGGCTTTGGTTTGGTTGTCTGGGTAGAGGTAGGACACCTCATGTTAGTAAGTATTAGGACAAGAAAAAGGGTATTCGGAGAAATTAAAATTACCTGTAACTAACTGAATCATCAATAAATCAGCTTTAACATCAGCTAGCAGCTGAGACACAGCTCATCATAGGTACAAGGCATAGAGCACAACACATTGTTTCTATAACAGCAGGCTCTGAAGATCACAGTGCTCTAATAAAGAACTAGAATGTTAACCTAGCTCACGGACGATGCTGCTGGAAAAGCTAGCCTTAAAATCCTACACCTTCGCACTCAGGCTCTAAATATATGTAAAGTTCTATATTTAATGGTATTCATGGTTGTGGCTTTCTGTGCCTTTTCTCTTTTGTGCTGACTATACTTGCCCCCTCCTTTGCTGTTCCTTGCTGCTGCATGCCAGAGAGTACTGATGGGCTGATTTAGAGTTCTGGGGACAGGTTACTCAGGCACACACGTGCCGAATATCTTATTTGCTGTATTACAAGTGCATGATATCCAATGGCAGATGGTTTATCTGTCACGTTCCCCAGTGCAGGCTAAAGAATGTTGGGCATGGACTGAGGGGGCATTTTGGGGAGGAACGATTTAACTATCATTTCCATGTTTAGCGGTCCTGATGTACATTAAGTAAGCAAGTGCTCATAACATTGGTGCTTCTAGTTGCTATTGCGCTCTTTCTTGTGGAGAGGAGCGGAGGACTGCAAAGCAACCTTTTACCTGAGAGAGTAGAGCCAGTTTAAGGCTGTAACTGGCTGTCACACAGCACAGTCTTCAACTTCTCCTCAATGGCCGGCTTTTGGCATGGGCAAAGGTCCCAGGCCCGCGACAGCAACCATCAGAGGGCACACGGAGCTGTCTGCATTATAGTCTTGCAGACAGTGGCCTTCCTCTTACCTGGCTCTAATGATTCATATTAAACTGCTTTTAATGCTATTCTTACTTGGCCACACCAACACTTGGCTCCAGTGTGATGGAGCTAAACTGCAAAGGAATCAGGCAGGTTGGGAGGGTAGGGTGTGTGCAGAGATGTTTGTGATCAGAGGCCAGTCACTGCTTTGAGGTAATCACCCAGACACTGACCTTCGGACACAAAATGAACCCCATTTGCCTCATTTTATACACCAGCAAAAGCGAGGGTGCCACATTTCTTTTCGCCCAGGGTCCTATCTGGGCATGGGCCAGCTCTGTCCTTCTCAAAGCACTTTTCTTTGCTATTGAAAGAGGTCTATTGTGAGGGTTGTTCTGCTTACCTATCCTACGCAGAACAGCCTAAAACATCTTTATACTGTTACAGCTCGGCTGTACACAGCAGCAGCTCGACCAAACCAGCTTCCCCTTAAAGAGTGTCTGGCGCCTTTCATTTCTGCTGGAAATTGTAACCACCTCACAGTCTGATTGTCTGGGATACAGGTCTGCCGTAGAGAATAATAATCAAAATGTTCTTACTCATTCACACACGGAAAGTGTACTATCACAGTATTTGTGGATCAAATCGTGAATTATTATGGGAGTTTTACAAACTCTGCTCATGCACCACAAAATCTGACAGGAAAATAGGAGCAGTGAAAAAATACCAATACAGACAGTTTATTTGCTTGAAAAGATTATCTAAATGTTAACCTGACAGGATTTATGAATGCGGTTGTGATGCTGGCAACATGTGTTTATGTTCCAATGTTCCAGGAGCTGCAAACAGAAAGTGGCTCAATGTGCAAATAGTTTCAAAATGCACCTGGTGACCATTGATGGTGCAGAATGCCTTGCAGTAGGAAAACAGTACTTGATCTACATGTCTTGGCAGGGAAGATATAGAGACTATTTGACTACACATCTCCCACAAAGTGTGAATATGCTTGAGTGCACTGAACAACAAAAATTGTAACAGAAACTTAACCTTTGAACTGAGCAATCTATAAACCTGTTCAAGTTGAGAACAAACATTGGCAAGGTGAATAGGTTTCGCCTATTGACCGTGCCATGACGCTTTTCAAAGAAAATGAAGTTATATTGCACTGCAGCTCAACTGCCCTGCAATAGGTATAATACAAATTGACAGTCAATACAATTCGCAAAAGCGAAACCTATTGGCTTTGCCAATGCTTGTCTTAAATTCAGTTCCGTCACTGGCCTCCAGTCCCTGTTTGTATAAACAGAGCAGCAGACCCTTAACAGTGATATTTTAATGTTTCAGGGTGGCAGCATATTGGCTGTGGGGCATACCTATATGTGCTCATTACATATGCAGTGCGCATGACATTTGATTGCTGAATCCTCTTGCAGCCCGCAGTGCTGCTGGCCCCCTTGGAAGACGAGCATCTAAATTACTATCTTAAATTCCAGAAATCTGAAGAACACCAGTGTGGCAACAACAGGTCAGAGGTCAGCAGTGACGTCAGCATAACTCAAACTAATAGGAGACTCCAATTCTAGTAATATAGCTCAGTGGGAAGTGAACCTGCTGCTTGAAACAGTGTGCAACCTGCATGTTAAATGCTTTCATCCTTCCAAAGTCAATGAAGAGCACACCGAGTTGAGTGAACTAGCGTATGTTATTGAAGAGGTATTTGAGTTTGCAGAGTGCAGTCTCATCATTTTTGGAGTTCATCTGTTCCAGAATACCCTGTCACACAAACAGTGCATTCAATATTTTCTAAAGTGAAAATCACAAACCACACCTTCGGATCGCATGTTTGGAGTGGAGACTAACGCCCATATTTATACTTTTTTAGTGCCGCATGTGCATCGTTTTTTTACGCAAAATCGGTGCAAACTTACAAAATACAATTGTATTTTTTAAGTTTGCGTGAATTTTGCGTCTAAAAATTGTGCAAATGCAGCACTAAAAAAGCATAAATATGGGCCTAACTATCTCCCAGCACCGCCTAAAAGTGAAGAGAAGGGCCAGGGCATAACCTTTGATCTCATCTCGAGGGCCCACTTCAACCTAAGTATAATTTAGGGGCACAGAAGAGTCCCTGATTCACGATTTATATTCTCATTTGTGTGCTCTGTATTAGTGGAATTTTTAAACTTTGACTGTGCTATTCGCAAGGCACCAACATGGCTGTTTGGGAGCTTTGGAAACTACCTAATACAATCCAACATTTTGGAACAGGAAAGTAGGAGAAATAAAAAAAAATAAACAATAGACAGCAGGGTAGAGGGGAGAAACCGGCATGTGGCAAAGAAAGAAGCAGGCATGCAGCAAAGAAAGAAGCCGGCATGTGTCAAAGTAAGAAGACAGCATGCAGTGAAGAAAGAAAATGGCATGCAGCGTGGATACATACTTGATAAGAAATAAAAAAAAAGTACGTTCAGCATCATAGCCAGAGGAAGGACTGTGACAAGTAGCCAATGACAAGTGACTGGAAGGAGTACTGGTCCGGAGGCAACACGATGGCATGGATGACAAAGAAGAGAGCAGGAAGTGAAAGCAGATGACGTGCTGGCCAACCATAAGCATGTAAATTAGAGCAATGTTAGACTAAGCCAATGGTAAATTCAGTTAAGAAAGGGGCAGGTTCTGAGCCTCTTTTAAGTTTTTTTAATCGACAAAAGATTTTGCAAGCACAGCACGCAAGCGCGCTCATGCAGGCAAACACTAAAAAGGTCTTAAAAATTTAAACAAATGGTGAGAAATATTCCACTATTTGCAAGAAAGCTGGTGAGGGACAAGGTGAATGAATGATGCGAAAGAGTGTGGTAATTGAACAGGAGAATGCAACCTAAAGAAGTTGCTATCTTACTGCATTTAAGATGCCTGATGGTAGTGTGTCAATTGTACTGCATGGCCTCTGGGCTGAGCTCGGCATCTACACTGTTACAGCTTGTAATGAATAATTTGATTCACAGTTTGTATATTGTATGTGTCATCCACAATAATGCTTTGGTTCTTGTCCCACTACTGGGAACACAATGTTGTTTTGTGTCAAGTATTGTACAAAATTGAAAACATAGTTTCGATGCTCACATCAGAAAAGGTCTAAATTTATCCAACTCCAGAATGAATATGTGAGTCATGTAGCCGGGACTGATGCAGTATAGCCTAAGCTATTCCTGGCTTATGCCACCTCCCAGCAAAGAAGACCTCATGTTGTTGATCAGCATGTGCAAAATTCATGATAAGCCTATTAACAGATATATTGAGTGAAACCCTTCAAAACATGGCTCAAAAATGGGTGAAATGTGTGTAGGCTGCTAATCATAACAAAAGCATGTGTGAAGTCAATATGGAATTGTAATTAGCCTCTTCCTTAAAGTTGTTAGCATTGAGCAAGCCAAGTGGGGTTGATAGATGCACACAGCTAAACCGGTTAATAGGAGGAGCGCACTGCTGTGTATACTTCTCAAGGTTGGAATGGGCAGTGCAGAGGCCCTCTTGCACAGCATCATCAGAATGTGCACTGTCTGCTCTGCAGACAGTGCACATTCTGAGGGTGCTGGTTGATCCCCTCTGTGCTACGAGATAGCACTCGGATCCCTTATAGAAGCCGAATGCTATCTTATAGCACTGTTTCAGCTGGCCTGACTGACGGGAACGCTGTATTTCAATGTTTCCGCCGGTCAGACCGGAAGGAACATTGTAATAGGGCAGTGGGGGGCGCCACCAACATGGCGGTGGCATCCTCCCCGCGAATTTGGCGGTCCCGCGATCTGACTGCCAAACAACCAATGAGGCCCTATGTTTGGGGATGATACCAAATGTCCATGAAGATGTAGCTGTCTGTTCAGATCACTCTTCTCTATGCGAAGTCAAAGCAACATGCCCTTTTTCTATCAATGCTCAATGGGAGACATCAGAAGATGCTCTTGTGGTCATGATGTATGGTGAAAACAGTAGCATGTGAAATTGTTTCAAAATACACTTGTCTAAAGACCCTGCTATTGGACTCTTGTGTCTTGCCGAAAAGGCAAAAATGGACATTATTAAAATATGTGTGTGCCATATATATGCAACACAGGTGAACTATCACACTGTTAAAAATAAAACTTATGCATAACACTTTGATACTTATACAGCATTATTAGTCATTATGCAAAACCAGACAACTGCTCAAACAGCCAACATTGTGGCTCAGGGACACCCTAAGGATTTTGGGGGCCCTCAGCCAAATGCATTTTTGGAACACCTGTTAGGAACAGCTTTGAATTTATGATCTAATGTCAACTCTTTCAGGCCTTTTTGGCCACGTCACTGACAGCGCACAGACACACAGGTCAATACTGTAACACAGCAACAGCTCATTAATATTACTGCAAGTAATCACTGAGACACACTCCCATTTCTCATATTTGAGATCCTGTTTGATCTAAACTATTTTTATGGATGTTGCATGAAACATAATCACACAATTTCTCTGCAAAATGTCTGTAATAGACTCTCATACATAATCCAATTTTAAAATAAATTAAAGTTAAACAGTATTTAAAACAATCTGTTTAAGAATTATTCAAGGTCATCAGGGCAAGACTCTCTGCAGAACAGAGGGGGCTCTATCAGGCAAACCCCGAAAGGCTGGGGCCCTGGGCCTGAGCCCACTCTGCCCATGCCTTAAGCCCTCTCTGTGGAGGCCAGGAGAAACGAAGCCAGCTGAAGGAAATATAAATAATTAGTTTTGACCTTGGTTGTATCATTCTTAGGGCACCAGACGTATTGCACCAGTTATAACACTGCGTGTACGTTAGGGTTTCTGACCAGGTTCTTTTTCCAGCACAATTAGTTTACAATACTTTTTCACTGCATTTTTATAAAATATTTTCGCTACTTAAGTCATGGCTTTTGGTCTTGTAGTCAATCTCGAAGCATTTCCTACAACATATTGGCACAGCTATGAACAGTCCTTTGAGGAGCCCCTCCTAATTATTTGCTTTATAAATAACCATGCACGAAATGTGATACATTTTAGGAAATTCGGGGAAGTCACTACCTCTTGTGCTTACCTAGTTTTACCACCTGCACCTCTTCTTAAGGCTACTTAGCCACATTGCCCAAGGTGATGTTAGGAAGGGCTGCTGTGTCACGAGAATTCACTTTTTAACCTGTCTCACACAACGAGCATAGCTTATACACAATATTGTTGAAGAAGAACGGGGGCAAGGCAACTTTTAAAGCTTTGTTTGATTACTACGAATACTCGGTTATAATTAATTATTTATTTATGTTTTCTAATTAGCACACACAAGGCCTAAGAGCTTCAGAGCGCTTTACTAAGAAGTCTGTGCAGTGTATAAACCTTAGGCAGGAAATGAGAACAAAACTAAATATATGTTCAGCGAGCAAAAAAGCTCGGCAATAATTTATGCGAACTTTGTAAATAATAATGCATGATTCATCAAAGCCACGTGAACAATAACGGAGGATTCCTGCGCAAAGAGCAGCTGATGCTTATACATGTACCTCAAAGTAGTACAAAAATAGGTGAAATTATCAGGCAGTTCACAGGGACTCTATGCTTCAAGGACAAGACTGATATCACATTGTTTCTAAAGAATGTACATAGATAATCTAGTTGAAAAGAACTGGTAGCTAAGACATGCTCCCAGTCGAGTAGTTGGTACTTTATTGTTGCACATACAGAATGATACACATCAGTGATATTTAGGCCCATATTTATACTTTTTTGCGCCGTATTTGCGCCGCTTTTTGACGCAAAAAAATTTATTATGTAAGTTTGTGCCGCTTTTGCGTCAAAAAGCGGAGCAAATACGGCGCTAAAAAAGTATAAATACGGGCCTAGGTTTTTTGGTTCCTATATTCTTTTTTGGATTGTAATAAAACGGCTCAGTTACCCAGAAGGAACGTCTTGCCATGACGGTTTCTCATGTGGATCGCTACACTTTTGTTAATGGGAAAAACCCAAATGGTAATGGCTTACAGAAAAAGCCAGAATTACTGAGATAACCCGACACGTTCTATTTCAATGCCACAATAGTCGCTGAGCACCCATACCTTATTTGTTTTCCATCTCTCACAAACCTGGATGTGGCAACTTTGTGGCAGACACCTTGCATCAGTGTTACCTATAGAAATCAAGTCCAATAGTTGAATTATCTCTTCTGCATCCTATAGGATTGTGCATGTGCGATATATGCCCAAGTTAAGGTTTTTATCAGTGATAGCAACCACCCGAATTAAATCATAGCTACAGACTTTACAGCGGATCTTTGATTTTCGGAACAATGTTTATTGATTATGATAACTGTTGATGCACTTTCTAAAGCTGCTCTTTTTTTCTGGATTGCAGGAGATTCATTTAGCGCCTTTTCTTGCTGACATTTTCCATCTTCACATTTTACCTAATAAATTTACGTCATACTGACCCACTGAATAAATATCCAAGTTTAGATAAAATGATTATTTTAGTGTCTGGCTCCTCAATTTACTGTTGAAGGAATTCCTATAAAACAGGTGCCTTAATAACCCCAATCAGTTGTAAGATATGTCATTTTAGGGATGGATTCTGCCAATTAGTTTTTTAAATTTTTAGCCTTGATAGCTCTTCATCGGGGAGCCATGATATCTGTTCTTCCTCCCGGGAACCTGGATCTTGATGCTGCATCATTTTTTATAATAGCCTGCTTAATGCCACAGTGAGCATTAATTCACGAAGCTTCAAGGATATCATGAAATCTGTCCCTAATGATCGAAATGCAGTGCTGTACCAGTTAATGCTGTTGGGGGCTACAAGTTCGGCGTTCATCCCTTCGTTCAACAAGCTCTTTGCCTGCAATTTGGAACCTAGGTTCACTGAGTCTTTTATCAGACCTGCCTTCCTTCTCTTTTCTTGGCAGATTCGTTTGGAATTCCAGTTCATGCTTCATTTTCTTGTGTATACATCAGTGCTTAATTTGTAAATAAAAACGTACCGGTGCTCAAAGCCCTCCTCCTAAACAAATGGCTGCTGCAATTAAATGTCGGAGCGCGGAATACTGAGGCAGAGTAATCCTGAAGCCGTCTCGGGTATCTTCAATCCATTTACAGTCACTCCCTGCCCCTCCAGCTCACTCTTGCAGCTGTCTTCTTTCTCCCATTGTGACACTTTTTCGTTTTTCTCCTCCTCCGTCTTTCCCATATGTGCCTATTGCTCGCAGCAAGTGCTGGGCGCAAGCCCTCAGAAATAAGTGGCAGTGCTCAGCACTGGAAACATCAAACACAAATTAAGCACTGGTATACATCTGAACCCCCTTCCCCAGTTGTGTTTGAGAGTAGTATTGAATTTCAGGCTGAAGCCATAAACGATTGCTCCTATTTTCAAGGTAACCGTATGGTGCCATGGAAAGGATGTCATTTTTTCTTTTCCCACTGCCTGTTTTCTAAGTCATCGATTTTTCGCAAAATAATTTTGTGTGGAAACCGGAGGAACTGAGTAGGAGGTATGCTTTAAAGCTCCACACAGGCCACATCTCAATTTTAAGTTAATCTCATCAGCAGACCAAAGTGCTACCAGGAGAAAATACCTGCTCTGACTCGCTTGCATTTCTTCACAGAAATGTTCTGTTGTTACACTTTGCTCAGGTCACAGCAGTTACCATCCCTGTGGCAACCCTTCATCTTTGTCATTGTGGATGTCCTGTTGGTGGCAAGTCTGTCCCGAGAGATAACAGATATAAATCTCAGTGAGACTTCCTTCTACAACCTTAGTTCTACATTGTTCTGAAATTGAATTGTCTCTTTGTTTAGACATGAACCTTGAACTATCCACCATTGGTGCTTCTAAAGTGTGCCCCTTCTAGACATTTTCTTTCTATTATAGCAGTATGTAAGCAGTGATTCCTCCCATCACAAGTACTCTGGGCTGCTATTTTGAACCATCATGTTCTTCACTTCTGAGCCTTTCCACAAGATCAAGCACTTGAAATTAATTTCTGACTCTGTTAGTTCCGCATGCTTCACTGTTTATACTCTGATTCAGCAAGCTTAATTTCAGTTGGCATCGATCCTTTAATATCCTGTCGTACTATCTCCATTCCTGTGTTCTAAAAGCTTATACTAGCCTCGCAATTACCAGTTCTCTTGGTACACATTGAAAATACAGCTATTGATACTGATACTCTAATCACGACTTAGCACCCTGTGGGTGACATTTCTTTTTTTAGACTATTTGTACTACTGTCCAGAGGCTATCTTTCTTCAACCAGTGTTCATTTTCGGCCAAGTAATGTAGATTCTCAAAAGGGCTGCCCTTACCCCAAAACGTTATGGAAAGAGGCGAGGAACCATCCCTTTACATGGATGGTAGTGTTACAGGTGATTATCTCTCTTCTCCCTGCAGTGGGCTAATTTGTATCATGAATTTGCTCTATGCATTTGAACTTCAGGTTGATATTCTATAGTCCACACTCACCAGTTCTTTGATTCTGGTCGTGGGCTTGCCTTTGCAGGGACCCATTTGTTAACTGTCGGAAACAGGCGCTATCAGCACTCTAGCCCATGCACCTATATGCTCATTCCTGCAAGCACGAAGATATGCCTTTGGCAGGCTAGAAAATAAGCTACACTATTTCCTTTTGTTTCAAGTATGTAGGCTGATAAATATATGATCTTTATGTTCTGAGAGTACTGACTCTGTGGCACCTATTTGTGAAACGGTATAAAAAGATTTTGGCTGCAAGAATTGTTCGTGAAAATATTTGGTGCTCTTGCACATTGTAGATATATATTTAGAAGCAAATGTCTCACAAACATTTATTGAAGTAGGAGCATTTTACCAATGTATGTATACTACCTAGTACGCCAAGATTATTTTATTATCTGAGTGAACATGATCCAATTATTTTTACAGGAACACCAAAACAATCTTGCCAACATCAACTAACATTGTTGCTATTTGATTAGTAATCCCTGTGCAACTGGGTACCTTTTTTATCTGCTATTTCAGTGCCTGCATCAGGGATACATAGTTAATGCTTGCCTGCTAATCTGCCTCAGAGGAACAGAGAGCACAATTTTATATTTGTATCAGGCAACAACTTTCACTTAAGACAATCTATCAGGTTCTTCATTAGGAGATACCTCACTGGTGAGATGGTGGGGCAGATTCACTTACATTTTACGCTCGATTTGTGTCAAAGAAGTGATGCAAACTCGTGCAAAACATTTATTTAGGTCAAGGGTGTGTTCCATGGGTGGTACAAGCACATTCCCAGGCAACCATCCATGGTTTTTGAAGCAAAGCCCTATCTACTGACAATGCTAGACAACACTTTGCACCAGAAAATAGCCCCTCTTTGAGGCTGGCTTTAAAAAGGAAAGGACATTTTTATTTCTGCAAACCTTTAAGACTTTATATGTGTTACGGGGTGAATGAATATGCTCTCATGACTCAGAAAGTACCATGCAGACTCCTCTTGGCAGTTCCAAAGACACTATTTACTGCCGCAATCTAGAGAAAAACACTGCAGACTGCACCTCAGCCCTGCACGACCTGCGTCTACAGTTTTTCTTGTTGCCTGTTCCCAGTCCTTTTTATACGAATCTGTACAATACTTTATTACACATTATTAACAATAGATAACTTGCAAGTTAGAGATTAAAATTGAAAACCCTTGAAAACATGTGACCCTATAACCCCAAATTCCTAGGTTAAGACATTACTCGCTCTTTATTATACATTCAACAAAGGTTTATGATTGAGCATTCTTTGACCTATGAATGCGTACGTGCTCTTTTGTAAATCTCATTTGTTTGAAGTGTATGCTGAGAGCATTGTGTGTCTGAGACTCCTGGGTGCTCAGAATATGGTATTCTTCCCTGCTCCCATTGCAAGTCACACAGCTGTGTGCTTTGGGATAATTCAATTATGTGCCCAGTGTCTAATCTGTCCGCAATCTTATTTGTGGGCACAGAGAGTGTGGGGTGGACTTGTGTGCTTATGTCTTAAACACCTGCAGGTTGGTCAGACATGAGTTGGCCTTTAACTGGTGATCCTTTCGTGTTCCCTATCCGGCTACATCCTTGCGTGAACCTTTCACCTTACTTGTGTCGGTGTGGGGGCTTCGCCTAAACTGGGTTTTGATTGTGAGCAGGGGTGTGGCCTCTGTTTTTTGCTGGATGTTGTATGATGTTTTCATATTTCGTATTCATGGTAGTGCGCTTATTTTTTTAATTTCCTACAACATTACCTTTCTAGTTGATATTTCAGCTACGTTATCTAAATCTTGGGCTGCCTTTGGTACCAGGTGATACATATTGCAGTGGGTTTCCTAATTGAAAACATCTCTCCCCTGGGCATGGCCATTGGGGCCAGGGCCATGCAGGCGGCCCCAAGTCAGGGCTCAAGAGCGGTGTTGGGAACCTAAAAAAATACTCACCCGGACTTACCTTGGATGGGTCCCCCATCCTCAGGTGACCTCCTGGTGAGGGCAGGGGTGGGTGGGGTGTCCCTGGGGACAGGGAAGGGCACCTGTGGGCAATTTCCATGGTCTTGGACCATGGAAATCTGCCAACAGGTCCCCTTACACCTGCCCAGACCCAGGCGTTAAATAATGGCACTAAGCAAGCTTAGCGCCATTATTTAAGGCCTGCATTCACCTGTGCTGGATTTTAGCACAGGGGATAAATATGGTGCTAGGGCCATATCGTCCTTTTCTGAATGGGAACGCCCGCCTTGTATCTCTTTGACGCAAGGTAGGTTTTCCCCTCCAGAAAACAAAGTAAACTCCATATCTTTGGCACTAGACGTGTCTAATGCCAAAGTATAAATATGGAGTTAGGTGTGGGCTGAATTAGCGTAAAAAAAATGACGGTAATTCAGTGCAAACCAAGTATAAATAGGGCCTTAGTGCCTATTCTCCCACATGCTAGTATTGCCTGTATTACACAGTATATTAGTAGCAAGTTCACAGTCACTGGTAACAGAGCCCCCAACAGTCTCGACATCCAGGATGGCAGTGCTGAAAACCAACCACTAAACCAACTATCTGGGACACCTCCATCATCTATAATTTTACTTTGCAAATTATGCAGTGCTGTATTGCTTCTGACCAAGTTCCATTCTCTGCATCATTTGCTGGAAGAAATGTGCAGCAAACAGTACCTATCGTTTTACAGATACCCCCTTGCATGGTCGTCATAAGGTCCAGTATATAACAGTGTTGTAGCACCATAATGCTAAGGGCACACAGTTCTTCCTTTATTGCATTGAAACCCTCATTTGTGGTGTTAGTGACCTTGAGGAGTTCCCACCTTGTGATCTGGAGCCAACGAGTGGTTGCCTTAGCTTTGACAAACTGCAAGATGCTCACAAAGAAAAGCTCAGCATCATTAAACAAGCGGTGTCCTTGAGGCATTTCATTACAGGTGCCTCTGCCATAGTATTCTACAGTTCTGTTCTTCCGGCTGTGATGTAGCAAGGTTGCTGGTTGGCTCATGGGGTGCTCATGTAAAACAGATATGTTTATTCGGGGTATTATTAAAACTAGAGTGTGCAAATTTACCATTCACCAAATTCATCCCCAGTTAGGTGGTAACTGGGAACACAGTAGTTCTCCACACTGATAGAAGAAGAACATAAGACTGGAGGTGCCCCCCTGCATGTTGGCATGGAAGTCTGTGACATTGCAACCAATGTTCTGACCCTCATGCGTGTTATTTCCTCTCTTATCTCTTATCTCTTATCTGTCGGTGAGGATGTATAATATTTCGGGTAACATTTTGTATTTTGTGGCAGTGACTAGTAAGTGTACTACTCTGACATGCATCAATTACATTTGGGCCTTTATTCTACACAAATACAGCTGTATTAGGCAGCAAGCTATGTCTGGTGGTACTTCCTTCGTGGAGTGTAGTCTATCTGAACCAGCAGCATGGGGACTGGAGAATCACACAAAGCATGACTCACTCGTGGCTTCTGCACCTATTTCTGACATGTGCGGATACCACACGTTGTCTCACAACTTAGAATGAGCGTTAGGGGTCACATTGTTTCTAGAGAGCTCTCTTGGAACAAGAAAGATAATAGAATTTGGGAGAACTTTGCTAGCAAAGAAGAAAAAGGATAGATTTAGGAGATAAAAGAGAAATACAAAAGCAAAAACACATATCTTTGGTAATGTCCATTCAAAGGATAGTCCAAAAATATAGTTGGGGGGGTTTATTGTGACAATCTTCATCTCCCCTCTTGAACTGTCCATTATTTTCGGTGAGCAGCTGGGTTGAGATGCACATGGCTGTGATGGATCCAAGATTTCCTGCCATCCACTTTAAGAGCTGTTGGTGTACCCATAGTGACGGTATAGGTACCCTCAAAGCTTTTCTCGTTCCATTGGTGCACAAAGTTCTGTATGAACAATTGATCTCCTACTTTTACTTCTGGGAGGTCAACCTCAGTGTTGGCGCGCTTCTCTTTTCCTTTGGTTTTCTGTTTGGAAATTAACTTTGCACATTTTGTCAATTCACACAAATACATATGCATTTTATCACTCAGAGTTTGGGACGAACTCGCTTCATGAATTTTATTTCTAGTGGCAGGGATTTGACATTGATGGATCTCCCTGTCACTATTTGGTGAGGAGTGAAGTGATGGTCTGAGCTTTGGGCATGCTTCAGGGAAAATAGTGCCATTGGCAAGCAGTGCGGCCACTTTTATTCAGGGTGGAACACAACTTGCTGATCTTAATCTTCAAGAGGCCATTCAGGCTCTCTACGGTTCCATTACTTTGTAGGTGGTATGTGGAGCACAATTTGTGCTTTATCCCTGATAGTGCTTTCAGGTGTTCAGAACCTGTGTTTGAAAAATGAGTGCCATTGTTGGATCTTATGCCCTCTGGGATCCCCCACTGGGGAATCACTTTCTGAACAAAAAAATTGGCTGCTGATTTGGCATCACAGTGGACGCATGGTCCTGTCTCAATCCATCTGGAGAATGGGCAGACCATCAATATGAGGTACCTGTAGCTGTTACATCTGTCAATCATATCCACGTAGTCCAAATGAAGGACCTCAAAGGATCCTTGTAGTCATGGAATGATGGAGCATATCACTTTTAGTGTGGAATTAGAAGAATACTGTTGACAAATCACACAGCTATGTAGATACATGGTTATTGTGTCATGCAAATTGGGGACAAACCAGTCTTGCTGTGTTTGAGTTGCCAAATGGTCTCTGGAAGTGTGAGCTGGTAAATGATTCTGATCCAGGACAATTGCAAGCAGAGCTTGTGGTATAGCTGCCTTTCAGTAGATAGCTGTCTATACACTATGTCGCTCTGGGGGTAAGTGCATCCTCTATTTTCCCACAACTGCTTTTTGTGCGACTACACAGCTTTCTGTAGTTCCCTCAGGTATAACCTTGCTGGCTCAGTGTAGTGGGGTGTGTCCTTGTCTGTGGTAGTCTTTGCTTCAGCCTCCACTTGTAGGGCACTCAGCCACCAGGACAGGAGCAGGTTTTGGGTCTGATGGTGACTTTGGGGGTGTATGCCCGGCTGCATCTTTGGCTGCTTGATCCACCATCGCATCACTTTGGGACAGGAAATCCTATGCGTTTGTTTGTGCTGCACACTTCACAACTGTCACTGCCTCTATTAAGACCTTTAAGAGTTCTCTATGCATCACAGGACTACCATATAATTTAAGGAACTCTCACCTACTCCATCTCATGATACTGGAGTGCACAGAGGTTGTTACGTATGCTGAATCTGAGTAAACTGTAGCTATCTACCCTGCTCCTGACTTAAGGGCCACTATTAATGCTATCAACTCTGCTGCCTGCGCCAAATTGTGTGTGGGCAGGGGCAATTTTCTTATGACCTGTAGTGTATCTAAGGATCTGTGTCACTGATCCCTCACTACTGCTGCCCCTGTGTGTCTAATTCCAGTTGTGTTTGTCCTCCTCAGTGATTAATACTGAGTGGGCGAAGAATGTTGCAGGATTGACCATATGACACTTCATAACCTTCAAGGACGGTAGTGACAGTATCACTTCATATCCCGACACTGTCTGAGTAGTCAGAGTGGTGTTGGCCTTCTGAATAATAGCAAAAACTGCATGTTCTGCGTAGAACATCAATAGTGCCCCTATAACTATGGGGGTGCTCTTTTGTACTGCAAATGCTGCAGTGGCCAGAGCTTGTTCACAGGAATGGTATCCTTTCATGACTGAATCCGCAAGCCCACTTAAGTGCACAATTCGTTTAGCGGATAATGCTGTTTGAGGACAAGTGTAATCACCTGACGACTGAAGTGGCAGAATAGGTAGAATTCCTTGGTGTAATCTGGAGTTCCCAGGACAGGGGCATTTGTTATCTCACCCTTCACTTCCTGGAAGGTTTCCGTCATCTCTGGTGTCCAGGCTATCTTATCCTCCCTTTCTCCTGCCTGCTTGATAAACGTTAACAATAGGGCTATTAGAGTGCTATAGTCAAATACCCAGTGACCCACATAGTTACAGAGGCCTAGAAACGTCTGAGGTTCCTCTGACCGCTTCTGGCTCTGACATTTGCCAAATGGAGGCTGCCCTTTCAAGTGTTACATGTCTACCAGATGCTGACATTAATTGTCCCAAATATTGGACTTCTTCCTGCAATACTGAATTTTCCCTTCTCCACTTTGTATCCTCTCTGGGAAAGAATGGTTAGAAGAGATATAGGGGCAGATTTAAGGAACATGGTGCTGCACACAGTGCAGCGACACTTTCTTTGCGCCCCTTAGTGTCCCCTACCTCTACCACATGTGCGCCATATTCACAATAAAGCACACCATGGTTCAGGGTAAGAGGCAATAGCATCATTTTTTTTACGCTATTGATGTACTCTGCAGGAGTAGCGCCTAAAATTTGTTGCTAATCCTGCAGAGTACATAGGGGCTCATTATAAATAATGGTGTGCCCCCTTTTAACTCCTACTCTGAGCAGGTATTACAAGTGCCGAACAAAATAGCACAAGGACACAAGGAAATGTTTTAGATTTCCTTGTGCCATTTTTTTTACCCCCCCTAACGGGGGAATTCCCCCCTTGCAATCAATATTCCTGGCGCAGGTATAAGGTGGCGCAAGAGTTTACAATGTGGTGCAATGCATGCATTACACCACTTTGTAAATATGGAGCAGGGAAAATGCTACTTTGGCACCGGCTTAGCATTCAAAAAGTGACGCTAAGGTGGCGCTAGGGGCTCTTAAATATGCCCCATTGTGTCCCTTCCTCACTATTTCTCAGCAGGACTATAAACCAATATGCCACCAACATATTGCCACAGAGTGCTGTCACACTGACAATTTGACAGATCAGGTTTTTATTGCTCTGTTGAACATGCTGGGCAGTTCGCAATATCCTTGGGGAAAATGAGAGTATAAATAGAGGGTCCTGCAATATCAGAACATTGTCAGATAGTGACTATCTGGATGGAAAGGAATGCTGAAGAAGGCATCCCTAAGATCGATAACTGAAAGGTACCTGGCGTCCTGTGGAATGTTTGTGAGGATGATGGAGGGATCTGGGACAATTGGGAATTTGAGTAGCACAGTATTGTTCAATGGGTGCAGGTCTTGAACCATACACCAAGAAGTCCCTGTAGCTTTCTTAACTGGGCATATAGGGGTGTTACAAGGTGACACTATAGAGTAAATTACTCCCTGTTCCAGAAGCACCTGTATAGTGGAGACTAAGCCCTCCTCTGCCTCCTTGGAAAAGGGTATTGTTTTACTCCGTGTAACATGGCACCTTCCTTCAGTGTAATCCTGTATGGTGCGGCAGAGTGGATGAGGCTGAGATAATGAGAACCCTCACTCCAAAGGATGTCTGTCACCTGTGACAGATCAGCTTCTTCCACTGCACCCAAAGCTCTGCTTGGTGTGGGCGTCCTGACTTTTAGTACAGTCCTTCGTTGTATGTCATCCTGGAACATTATAATCATTTTCTTGGGGCTATCGTCAAGTAACTCATTGTCCAGTATCTCGCTAATCACCTTTTCTGCTCAAGGAAGATGACACTGCCCACAAAGCACCATTATGGTCGCTAGCTGTCAAGTTGTGATAGGTAGGTGTTAGTTCTAGAGTCTCTATCTGCAATATTACCTCTGCTTCTGATAGTTCAGGGTCAGAAGCAGAGGTAATATTACAGATAAAATTAATTACGAAAGCAATTATTTGGACAATTTAACCTCCCTCCCTAAAAGGTTTGGTGTCTCAGCTATGATGGTGTATATTGCTGCAGCAAATGCCTCTACATCAGCGGGTCGTGCTCTGGCCTGGTCTCTGGTGGAGGAGTCCACTGTTAGTACCAGGACTCTGGAAGGAGGAACTCCAGGTGTGGAGCAAACCATGCTACTGTTTTGTTTATAATGATTGTTCATATTCAATTTTGCCATCAAGTCTCCTAACAAATTCACTGGGGCAGCTGGTGAGAACAGTAAGCCGTCATTAATTTGTCTCACTCCTGCTTCCATCTCTACTGGTTGGTAAATTAAACCCTTATCATTTCCCCAGAGAATCCCCGTGTGTCCATGGATCTATTGGAAATTGGGAGTCCTCCCTCTTTATTACAGGATTTTGTTGCTCCTATGTCTATGAGGAATGCATATCTCTTAAAGAATCAGACAATGAGGGGAGTTCTAATCAGTTTGATGCTCAGGGAGGAGAATACAACAAGAACAGTTCTCTTTTTTATCACGGATAAGGGTAGGATGAAGAAAATCCAGAATGAGATACCAGCCTGGACAACGGGGGAACTATTAGCCTGGCAACAATGGCAACAATTATCTACAAACCAGGAGTGGTCAATATTGGAGAAAATAGAAGGTATTCCCATCTTCAACCTTCCTACTATATGCCTTAATGATTCTTACTATCAAAGGGGCTGACTTATGTTCCCGGTGCTAAGCTTAATAAATTTGTACTTTACAGTGAAATACATTCTTTTTTCTGTAATGTGAGATTGTACAAGTTCCATGGTAATGAAGAGAGAAGGCAGGAAAGGGAATTCAATGCCACTGGTATAGCAAAACCATCAGTTTTTACTCCCACTATAGATCAGGTGGGTCCTGAGGTGGACATATTTGAAAAAGTAGTTTTGAATGAATTGAATGGGGCTATGAAATATGTACCTAAAGCACAGCCCAATTTACAAAAGAGGAACACACAGCCCTGGTATCCTTGTAAAAAAAAAACAATGGGTCACCTTAAAAGGGAGTGACAAACGGGGAGGCATTGCAGTTATGGATTCAGATAACTATGTTAACAAGATGAGAGAGATGTTCAACAAACAGAAAGAGATGAGAGAGATGCTCAACAATCAGGAGCACTGCAAGAACATCAAGTTAGATCCCACTAAAAGAGTGGCAAAACAAATACAAAGCCTCATGAGACAAGCTTGGGATCAAGGGTTGATTTGCAAGAAAGAGTACAATTTTTTGACCATCAATAATCTGCTTATGCCAAGCATAAATGGGATACAGAAGATCCATAAGAGCAGGGAGGATCCCCCCTTCGCCCAATAGTCCCTACCATAGGGTCGGTCACAGAACCATTGTCCATATATGTAGACACTATCTTACGGCCTAAGGTGCCTCAAATTAAATCATCTATTAAGGACACTAGACACATGATTACTCGAGTTGAGGGGATGAGATTTAACCTCATGAGTCAAATATTATTTACATTGCACATTGAGGCGCTGTACAGCAACACACTTCAGGAGGAAGACAGTGAGTGAGTTCATGAATTGCCATCTGCCGGAGACACCCCAAGGATTCATACTGGCTTGTTTTAGGATTGTGTTCATGGAGAACACCTTTGAGTTTGGGGGGAAGCTTTTCATCCATAAGAAAGGAGTCAGCATGGGGGTGTCTTCCACCACTATTATAGCAAACATTTTCTTTGGGAATTTTGAAGAAAAGTTTAATCACAATGAACTGGCTCCATTCTATGAATCGGTCCTTCACTGGTTTCGGTTCGTAGATGATATTTTTTTCATTTGGGAAGGTGAGGAGGACACCCTGAAGGAGTTCTTAAAGTGGCTTAATTTGTGTGACCGCAATTTAAATTTACAGCTAATACAAGCCACTAGAAAGTGGAGTTCATAGATATATGGATCTGCCATAACGGGGGGAACTGAAGGTTGACCTGTATGTGAAGCCTTCGGCATGTAACACCTTACTCCACTTTGATAGCTATCACCCTTGTAGACAGAAACAGGAGATACCCTTCTCTCAGTTTCTCAGGTTGAGGCTTAATTGCAGTAATTTCAATGATTTTGATGAAAAGGCAATTATAATGCTGGAGAAATTTCTTAGTAAGGGATTCCAGAGAAGACTTATTAGGGATTCCTATAAGCGAGCTAGGTATTATGATAGGGATCATTTGCTAAATAACGACCCAAGAGAGAGGGAATCCAAATTTGTGTGTGATTCAGCATTCTACAATAAATGAGAAAGTACGCCAAACCATAACTTCAAACTGTCACATTTTGAATATTGAGTCCCCACATACTGAGAAATTGCAGAGACCTCAGATTGCATATCAGCACAATAGAAATCTCAAGAGACTCAGACTTTCTAGAAGGGGTGAGTTCTTACAAAGGACTATTGAAGTAAATAATCCAGTCAGAGGAAACTACAAATGTGGACAATGTGTGGCATGTGATGGTGCTGTATAAACTAGCACTCCAATGTTTAATGGGCAGTATATA
Organism: Pleurodeles waltl; assembly: GCF_031143425.1. NCBI lineage: Eukaryota > Metazoa > Chordata > Amphibia > Caudata > Salamandridae > Pleurodeles > Pleurodeles waltl. Next base: position 1,301,104,826 of record NC_090440.1, read on the forward strand.
TATCCAAAGAGCATGTCCAATTGCAAAACCAAGGACGTGGTTTACTTATTGATATGCCCTTCTCAGCAGGGTTATGTCGGTGAAACAGGTTGTAGCTTTCATCTTCTCTTAAATGAATATGGATCAGCAATAAGAACCAAAAAACTGGAAGCTCCCTTAGTTAAGTATTCTTGGGAGAACATACACCCTCTAGAATGTATTGAATGGTTTGTTTTGGAAAAAAGAATCAGTTGAAGGAGGGGTGGATTGGCGAAAATATGAGAAGAAGATGGAGAAGTACTGGATTTTCACTTTACAAACACATATTTATGGATTGAATAGAGACATTCCTTGGGAGAAAGGTATTGGATAATCTGTACATCTGATAGAATACCTTCCAGAGGAGAGCTTATCCCCTTTATTTGCTCTGAAGAGATTTTGGTTGAATAGTTAAAGGCTAAGGTCCGATCTAGGATGATTTTAGAGTAGATGAATACTTACGGAGCATATAGATGAAAGGTTGTCATATGATATTTGCTCTCTTGTCAGAATAGCAATCCCTTTCCTGTTATGTGGAGCTTCCTCTAGCACTTTGCCATTCTCTAAAAGAGAGTTCATCATTTGACATTAGAATAGCACATAACATTACAATGAGTGGGTAGATAGCTCCTTTGGATTAACAGGTGGTATCATAGTGTCTGATAGTTAGTCCTCGAGTACCTCAATAGAACTGTTATTTTCCATTAGGCTCTAATCTGGAGCCCTCTTGAACGATGACTGCCATGAGAGTGTCAATTTCTGCATTACTTTTGATCCATGCACTTTGCATGGCAAGAATGTGTTGCAGAATGTATCATATATTTTTTTAGAGGACACATCAGATAAGCAGTTTGCTCACTCAGGTATTAGAGTCACTCCTCCGAGACATCTTATAATTTACAATGCAAATTGACGAGACATTGGAACATCAGGAGCTCAGGCGGCATTAACTGGGCAGAAAGTACCCCTGTTAAAATGGCCATGGCAGTCACATAGTGCAGTCTTTCTCCTTCAGATGCGTGATGACGTCATTTTACGTCCTCGAGTCTTAAATGAGGAAGCTATGGTGGGCTGATGCTTTAGCGACACGTAGACTACCCGTCTGGGGGAAAGGATCTGGGGGAAAGGATGGTTAAACAGAGGAGGTAAGAGGGGATGAAGAGCTGGTTTGGTAGAAGTTGGGAGATGGCGGACTGCATGGGTAGGAGGTCTTTATGTTGGAGTTCCTTAATTTAATTTGTGTGTCTGTGTTGGGGCCCAGGTCTTTTCAGTGATTTAGGGCCGGCAAGGATCCTGGGTATGACATATATCCCTTTGAAAAGGTTGTGGAAGGGAGTTGTGTGCAACAGTAGATCGATCCTGAAGGTATTCAATGGAATGGGTTTTTACTAGCATGTATTCTGGGCTACTGGCGTGTGATGCCTTTGTTTGTGAATTTTTACACCACAGGAGAAAGTGAGCCACACTTTAGTGAGCAAGTTTCAGAAGTGATTTTTGTCTTTGATTGGAATAAACAAATTCATTTTGGTGCTGGAGTTAAAGCCTTCAGTTTGCTTCTCAAATGCTCTGATCCATTTCCCTGTTCCCTCGGAAAGTAGTGAAAACTGTTTTCTGAGGTTTTCCTTGTCCTTCTGTGGCCAAGGAACATAGGGGCATATTTATAAGCCCCTAGCACCTCTGTGTGCCACATTAGCGTCATTTTCTTTACGCTAATGTGGCCCAAGAAGCCAAAACCCTCACGCCATATTTACAAAGTGGTGCAATGTATGCATTATTTATAATGGGCCCCTGTGTACTCTGCAGCAGTAGTGCCAATATTTTGGTGCTACTCCTGCAGAGTACATCAATAGCGTCAATAAAAATTAAACTATTGCCCCCTACCCTGCACCATGGTGCACTGTATCATAGTTATGGTGCACACATGGTGGCGTTAGGGGGGCACTAAGGGGTGCAAGGAAAGTGGTGACGCATTAGGTGCAGTGCCACTTTACTTTATTATGCCCCTAATGTGGTGCCCCAGGGTCCTTATGTATCAGGGACATCAGATTTAAAGGGGTGGTGGCACGCTGGGGATGATGCTGTATGGCATACTCCTGCCACATGAGCAGACATTTCCTCATGTTCGGGTAGTCCCAAAATGTATTGCCCTCGCCATACAGAATGCAGCCTTCAGCATTTGCCATGTCATGTGGGTCAAAGGACCCCACTTCTGGCCAGAGACTCATTTGTAGAGCTAACCGCTGTAGGAAAGTACCATCTTGCCTGGCATGTTACCCCCATTTTTTACTGTATATATGTTGTTTTAGTTGTATGTGTCACTGGGACCCTGCCAGCCAGGGCCCCAGTGCTCATAAGTGTGCCTGAATGTGTTACCTGTGTTATGACTAACTGTCTCACTGAGGCTCTGCTAACCAGAACCTCAGTGGTTATGCTCTCTCATTTCTTTCAAATTGTCACTAACAGGCTGGTGACCAATTTTACCAATTTACATTGGCTTACTGGAACACCCTTATAATTCCCTAGTATATGGTACTGAGGTACCCAGGGTATTGGGGTTCCAGGAGATCCCTATGGGCTGCAGCATTTCTTTTGCCACCCATAGGGAGCTCTGACAATTCTTACACAGGCCTGCCACTGCAGCCTGAGTGAAATAACGTCCACGTTATTTCACAGCCATTTTACACTGCACTTAAGTAACTTATAAGTCACCTATATGTCTAACCTTTACCTAGTAAAGGTTAGGTGCAAAGTTACTTAGTGTGAGGGCACCCTGGCACTAGCCAAGGTGCCCCCACATTGTTCAGGGCCAATTCCCCGGACTTTGTGAGTGCAGGGACACCATTACACGCGTGCACTACATATAGGTTACTACCTATATGTAGCTTCACAATGGTAACTCCGAATATGGCCATGTAACATGTCTATGATCATGGAATTGCACCCTCTATGCCATCCTGGCATAGTTGGCACAATCCCATGATCCCAGTGGTCTGTAGCACAGACCCTGGTACTGCCAAACTGCCTTTACCGGGGTTTCACTGCAGCTGCTGCCGCTGCCAACCCCTCAGACAGGTTTCTGCCCTCCTGGGGTCCAGCCAGGCTTGGCCCAGGTTGGCAGAACAAAGGACTTCCTCTGAGAGAGGGTGTTACACCCTCTCCCTTTGGAAAATGGTGTGAAGGCAGGGGAGGAGTAGCCTCTCCTTGCCTCTGGAAATGCTTTCATGGGCACACATGGTGCCCATTTCTGCATAAGCCAGTCTACACCGGTTCAGGGACCCCTCAGCCCTGCTCTGGTGCGAAACTGGACAAAGGAAAGGGGAGTGTCCACTCCCCTGACCTGCACCTCCCCTGGGAGGTGCCCAGAGCTCCTCCAGTGTGCTCCAGACCTCTGCCATCTTGGAAACAGAGGTGCTGCTGGCACACTGGACTGCTCTGAGTGGCCAGTGACAGCAGGTGACGTCAGAGACTCCTTCTGATAGGCTCCTTCAGGTGTTGCTAGCCTATCCTCTCTCCTAGGTAGCCAAACCCTCTTTTCTGGCTATTTAGGGTCTCTATCTCTGGGGATTCCTTAGATAACGAATGCAAGAGCTCATCCGAGTTCCTCTGCATCTCTCTCTTCACCTTCTGCCAAGGAATCGACTGCTGACCGCGCTGGAAGCCTGCAAAACTGCAACAAAGTAGCAAAGACGACTACTGCAACTCTGTAACGCTGATCCTGCCGCCTTCTCGACTGTTTTCCTGGTGGTGCATGCTGTGGGGGTAGTCTGCCTCCTCTCTGCACTAGAAGCTCCGAAGAAATCTCCTGTGGGTCGACGGAATCGTCCCCCTGCAACCGCAGGCACCAAAGAACTGCATCACCGGTACCCTGGGTCTCCTCTCAGCATGACGAGCGAGGTCCCTTGAATCCAGCAACTCTGTCCAAGTGACTCCCACAGTCCAGTGACTCTTCAGTCCAAGTTTGGTGGAGGTAAGTCCTTGCCTCCCCACGCCAGACTGCATTGCTGGGAACCGTGACTTTTGCAGCTACTCCCTCCTCCGTGCACTTCTGGTGGAAATCCTTTGTGCACAGTCCAGCCTGGGTCCACGGCACTCTAACCTGCATTGCACGACCTCCTAAGGTGTCCTCCGGCGGCGTGGGACTCCTTTGTGCAACTTCGGGTGAGCATCATTTCACTCTACCTTGTAGTGCCTGTTCCGGCACTTTTGCGGGTGCTGCCTGCTTCTGAGAGAGCTCCTTGTCTTGCTCGACGCCCCCTCTGTCCCCAGACGCAATTGGCGACATCCTTGTCCCTCCTGGGCCACAGCAGCATCCAAAAACTCTACCCACACGATTTGCAGCTAGCAAGGCTTGTTGGCGGTCTTTCTTCAGGAAAGCACTTCTGCACAACTCTGCACGGCGTGGGGGATCCATCCTCCAAAGGGGAAGTCTCTAGCCCTTGTCGTTCCTGCAGAACCTTCAGCTTCTACTGTCCAGTAGCAGCTTCTTTGCACCCACAGCTGGCATTTCCTGGGCATCTGCCCATCTCCGACTTGCTTGTGACTTTTGGACTTGGTCCCCTTGTTCCACAGGTACCCTCGACTGGAAATCCATCGTTGTTGCATTGCTGGTTTGTGTCTTTCCTGCAGAATTCCCCTATCACGACTTCTATGTCCTTTGGGGAACTTTAGTGCACTTTGCACTCACTTTTCAGGGTCTTGGGGTGGGCTATTTCTCTAACCCTTACTATTTTCTAATAGTCCCAGCGACCCTCTACAAGGTCACATAGGTTTGGGGTCCATTCGTGGTTCGCATTCCACTTTTGGAGTATATGGTTTGTGTTGCCCCTATCCCTATGTGTCCCCATTGCATCCTATTGTAACTATACATTGTTTGCACTGTTTTCTAATACTATTACTGCATATTTTGGTATTGTGTACATATATCTTGTGTATATTTGCTATCCTCATACTGAGGGTACACTCTGAGATACTTTGGCATATTGTCATAAAAATAAAGTACCTTTATTTTTAGTATATCTGTGTATTGTGTTTTCTTATGATATTGTGCATATGACACTTGTGGTACTGTAGGAGCTTCACTTGTCTCCTAGTTCAGCCGAAGCTGCTCTGCTAAGCTACCATTATCTATCAGCCTATGCTGCTAGACACCCTATACACTAATAAGGGATAACTGGGCCTGGTGCAAGGTGTAAGTACCCCTTGGTACTCACTACAAGCCAGTCCAGCCTCCTACATTGGTTGTGCAGCGGTGGGATAAGTGCTTTGTAACTACTTACCACTTTTGTCATTGTAATTTTCATAAGAGAAAAATATACAAAACAAGTTCAGTGTATGTACACCTAACCAAAAAGTTTTGCATTTCTTTTCTCACCTCCTTTCTAAAGTGCTGAAAAGTACCTCTAAACTTTCTAAAAAGTTCTTAAAAGTTTAAAAAGTTTATTTTCTGTCTTTCTAAAAGTTCTGAAAAACTTTTTTCTCTTTTTCTGTCACTTAAACTCTTTCTAAAAATGTCTGTCACAGGCCAAACTGTTGATCTGTCCAAACTTGCATATGATCACCTTAGCTGGAAAGGAGCAAGGAGTCTCTGCAAAGAGAGAGGTTTGAGTGTAGGGAAGAATCCTTCTTTGGAATTATTGCTTAACATGCTTAAAGAACAAGATAAGGCCAGAAGGGCCCCATCTGTTGAAAAAGTAGCTAATGGTTCCTAATCTGATCCAGGGACTCCCCTAGGAAAAGATTCAGGAAAGAAACTTCCTAGCCTGCCCATTACTAGACAGCCTAGCATAGTTGGTACTGATGTAGAGTCACACCATACAGATAGTGTGGTCTCACATCATAGCAAGAGTATTCCTTCTCACCACAGTAGAAGTGATGTTTCTGTTAACCAAGCTGTTAGGGTGCCTTCTGTAAGGGATAGGTCTCCTTCTGTTAATTCTCACCATACCTCTGTTTCAAGACATGTCCCTCCCACCCACCCTGATGACAGATTGTTAGAAAGGGAGCACAATAAATTGAGAGTGGAACAAACCAGACTGAAGCTTAAAAAACAACAGCTGGATTTGGATAGACAGTCTTTAGAACTAGAGAAGGAAAGACAGAAGTTGGGTTTAGAAACCCATGGTGGCAGCAGCAGTATTCCCCATAGTCATCCTGCAAAAGAGCATGATTCCAGGAATCTGCATAAGATAGTTCCCCCTTATAAGGAGGGGGATGACATTAACAAGTGGTTTGCTGCACTTGAGAGGGCCTGTGTTGTACAGGATGTCCCTCAAAGGCAGTGGGCTGCTATCCTATGGCTATCATTTAGTGGAAAGGGTAGGGATAGGCTCCTTACTGTGAAAGAAAGTGATGCCAATAATTTTACAGTTCTTAAGAATGCACTCCTGGATGGTTATGGCTTAACCACTGAACAGTACAGGATAAAGTTCAGAGAGCCCAAAAAGGAGTCTTCACAAGACTGGGTTGATTTCATTGACCATTCAGTGAAGGCCTTGGAGGGGCGGTTACATGGCAGTAAAGTGACTGATTATGACAGCCTGTATAACTTGATCCTGAGAGAGCATATTGTTAATAATTGTGTGTCTGATTTGTTGCACCAGTACTTGGTGGACTCTGATCTGACCTCTCCCCAAGAATTGGGTAAGAAGGCAGACAAATGGGTCAGAACAAGGGTGAACAGAAAAGTTCATACAGGGGGTGACAAAGATGGCAACAAGTAGAAGGATGGTAAGTCTTCTGACAAGGGTGGGGACAAATCTAAAAATGAGTCTTCATCAGGCCCACAAAAACACTCTGGTGGGGGTGGTGGGCCCAAATCCTCTTCTAATCAAAACAAAGAAAAGAAACCATGGTGCTATTTATGTAAAATAAAAGGCCATTGGACAACAGATCCCAATTGTCCAAAGAAAAGCACCAAGCCTCCTACCACTACAACCCCTACTGCTACACCTAGTGTCGCTACTAATAGCAGTGGTGGTGGGAGCAAACCTACTAATAGCCAATCCAAGGGAGTAGCTGGGCTCACTTTTGGTAACTTAGTTGGGGTTGGTCTTGTTAGGGAGACCACAGAGGCTGTGTTAGTCTCTGAGGGGGCTATTGATTTAGCCACCTTAGTTGCTTGTCCCCTTAACATGGATATGTACAAGCAGCTACCCCTAATAAATGGTGTTGAGGTTCAGGCCTACAGGGACACTGGTGCCAGTGTTACTATGGTAATAGAGAAACTGGTCCACCCTGAACAACACCTACTTGGTCACCAGTACCAAGTAACCGATGCTCACAACAACACACTTAGCCACCCCATGGCTGTTGTAAATCTCAACTGGGGGGGAGGTTACTGGTCCAAAGAAAGTTGTGGTAGCCTCAGATTTACCTGTAGACTGTCTACTAGGAAATGATTTGGAGACATCAGCTTGGTCAGATGTGGAGTTGGAGGCCCATGCAGCAATGATGGGCATCTCAGGGTATAATTTTGCTTTAACCAGGGCTCAGGCCAAAAAGCAAAAAGGACAGGGTGACTTGGATCCTGGAACAATGGACCAAGTGCTCCCTAAAGCTAGGGCTAGTAGAAGTAAAACACTACCTACTATCCCTCCCTCTACAGTGGATTCTACTTCTGAGGAACAAGAATTTCCACCCTGGCAGAACCTACACCAGAGGAGCTGGAAGCAGACACTGCTGAGCTTTTGGGTGAAGGGGGGCCTGCCAGGGAGGAACTGAGTGTGGCACAGCAAACCTGTCCCACACTAGAGGGTCTAAGACAGCAAGCTGTCAAACAAGCTAATGGGGATGTCAGTGACTCTCACAGAGTTTACTGGGAGGACAACCTCTTGTACACTGAAGCAAGGGATCCTAAACCTGGAACTGCCAGGAGGTTAGTGATTCCTCAGGAGTACAGAAAGTTCCTCCTAACTCTAGCCCACGACATTCCCCTAGCTGGACATTTGGGACAAATGAAAACTTGGGACAGACTTGTTCCCTTGTTTCATTGGCCTAGAATGTCAGAGGACACAAAAGAATTTTGCAAGTCCTGTGAAACCTGTCAAGCCAGTGGCAAGACAGGTGGCACCCCAAAGGCACCCCTTATTCCACTACCTGTGGTTGGGGTTCCCTTTGAAAGGGTAGGGGTTGACATAGTTGGCCCCCCCTGACCCTCCTACTGCTTCAGGCAATAGGTTTATCTTGGTGGTAGTGGACCATGCCACACGATATCCTGAAGCTATTCCTCTAAGGACCACTACAGCACCTGCACTGGCAAAGGCCCTCCTGGGAATATTTTCCAGGGTGGGCTTCCCAAAAGAGGTGGTATCAGACAGGGGAAGCAATTTCATGTCTGCTTACTTAAAGGCCATGTGAAAGGAGTGTGGTGTGACATACAAGTTCACTACACCCTATCATCCACAAACAAATGGACTGGTGGAGAGATTTAACAAAACTCTCAAAGGCATGATTATGGGACTCCCTGAAAAACTCCGCAGGAGATGGGATATCCTTTTACCATGCCTCCTTTTTGCCTACAGGGAGGTACCCCAGAAAGGAGTGGGCTTCAGCCCCTTTGAACTCCTCTTTGGACACCCTGTGAGGGGTCCACTAACACTTGTCAAGGAGGGTTGGGAACAACCTTTAAAAGCTCCAAAGCAAGATATAGTGGATTATGTACTTGGCCTCAGATCAAGGATGGCTGAGTACATGAAAAAGGCCAGTAAAAACCTTCAGGCCAGCCAAGAGCTCCAAAAGCAATGGCATGACCAGAAGGCTGTTTTGGTTCAGTACCAACCAGGGCAGAAAGTGTGGGTCTTGGAGCCTGTGGCCCCAAGAGCACTCCAAGATAAATGGAGTGGACCCCACACAATTGTTGAGAAAAAGGGTGAAGTCACCTACTTAGTTGACTTAGGCACTGCCAGGAGTCCCCTTAGGGTGCTCCATGTCAATCGCCTGAAACCCTACTATGACAGGGCTGATCTCACCCTGCTCAGGGCAACTGATGAGGGACAGGAAGAAGACAGTGATCCTCTTCCTGATCTCTTCTCTTCCACAGAACAAGATGCTCTGGTGGAAGGGGTAATTTTGGCTGATTGTCTTACTGCTGAGCAGAAAGACCATTGCATAAATCTCCTGGGTCACTTTTCAGAACTCTTCTCTACTGTGCCAGGTACCACTTCTTGGTGTGAGCACACTATAGATACTGGAGACAGCTTGCCTGTCAAAAGTAAGATATATAGGCAGCCTGACCATGTCAGAGACTGCATAAAGCAAGAGGTGCAGAAAATGTTAGAACTGGGAGTGGTTGAGCACTCTGAAAGTCCATGGGCCTCTCCTGTGGTACTTGTACCAAAACCTCATTCCAAAGATGGAAAGAAGGAAATGCGGTTTTGTGTAGACTACAGAGGTCTCAACCAGGTAACCAAAACTGATGCTCACCCTATACCCAGGGCAGATGAGCTCATAGATACACTGGCATCTGCCAAGTATCTAAGCACTTTTGATTTGACTGAAGGGTATTGGCAGATCAAATTATCAGAAGATGCTAAACCTAAAACTGCATTTTCAACCATTGGAGTTCATTACCAATTCACAGTAATGCCTTTTGGATTGAAGAATGCACCTGCCACTTTTCAATGGTTGGTGAACACAGTCCTGCAAGGGCTGGAAGCTTTTAGTGCAGCACATTTGGACGATATAGCTGTCTTTAGCTCCAGCTGGGATGATCACCTGGTCCACCTATGGAAAGTTTTGGAGGCCCTGCAAAAGGCAGGCCTCACTATCAAGGCTTCAAAGTGCCAGATAGAGCAGGGTAAGGTGGTTTATCTTGGACACCTTGTTGGTGGGGAACAGATTGCACCACTTCAGGGGAAAATCCAAACTATTATAGATTGGGTTCCCCCTACTACTCAGACTCAGGTGAGAGCCTTCCTAGGCCTCACTGGGTATTACAGGAGGTTCATTAAGAACTATGGCTCCATTGCAGCCCCTCTTAATGACCTCACATCCAAGAAAATGCCTAAAAAGGTATTATGGACAGCAAACTGTCAGAAAGCTTTTGAAGAGCTGAAGCAGGCCATGTGCTCTGCACCTGTCCTGAAAAGCCCTTGTTACTCTAAACAATTCTATGTCCAAGCTGATGCATCTGAATTAGGAGTAGGGGCAGTCCTATCACAACTTAATTCTGAGGGCCAGGATCAACCTGTTGCTTTTATTAGTAGGAGGTTGACCCCTAGAGAAAAGCGTTGGTCTGCCATAGAGAGGGAGGCCTTTGCTGTGGTCTGGGCACTGAAGAAGTTGAGGCCATACCTGTTTGGCACTCACTTCATTGTTCAGACAGACCACAAACCTCTACTTTGGCTAAAACAAATGAAAGGTGAAAATCCTAAATTATTGAGGTGGTCCATATCCCTACAGGGAATGGACTATACAGTGGAACATAGACCTGGGAGTAGCCATTCCAATGCAGATGGACTCTCCAGATATTTCCACTTAGACAATGAAGACTCATCAGGTCAATGCTAGTCTTATTGTCCTTCGTTTGGGGGGGGGGGTTGTGTAGGAAAGTACCATCTTGCCTGGCATGTTACCCCCATTTTTCACTGTATATATGTTGTTTTAGTTGTATGTGTCACTGGGACCCTGCCATCCAGGGCCTCAGTGCTCATAAGTGTGCCTGAGTGTGTTACCTGTGTTATGACTAACTGTCTCACTGAGGCTCTGCTAACCAGAACCTCAGTGGTTATGCTCTCTCATTTCTTTCAAATTGTCACTAACAGGCTAGTGACCAATTTTACCAATTTACATTGGCTTACTGAAACACCCTTATAATTCCCTAGTATATGGTACTGAGGTACCCAGGGTATTGGGGTTCCAGGAGATCCCTATGGGCTGCAGCATTTCTTTTGCCACCCATAGGGAGCTCTGACAATTCTTACACAGGCCTGCCACTGCAGCCTGAGTGAAATAACGTCCACGTTATTTCACAGCCATTTTACACTGCACTTAAGTAACTTATAAGTCACCTATATGTCTAACCTTTACCTAGTAAAGGTTAGGTGCAAAGTTACTTAGTGTGAGGGCACCCTGGCACTAGCCAAGGTGCCCCCACATTGTTCAGGGCCAATTCCCCGGACTTTGTGAGTGCGGGGACACCATTACACGCGTGCACTACATATAGGTCACTACCTATATGTAGCTTCACAATGGTAACTCCGAATATGGCCATGTAACATGTCTATGATCATGGAATTGCCCCCTCTATGCCATCCTGGCAAAATTGGCACAATCCCATGATCCCAGTGGTCTGTAGCACAGACCCTGGTACTGCCAAACTGCCTTTCCCGGGGTTTCACTGCAGCTGCTGCTGTTGCCAACCCCTCAGACAGGTTTCTGCCCTCCTGGGGTCCAGCCAGGCTTGGCCCAGGATGGCAGACAAAGGACTTCCTCTGAGAGAGGGTGTTACACCCTCTCCCTTTGGAAAATGGTGTGAAGGCAGGGGAGGAGAAGCCTCCCCCAGCCTCTGGAAATGCTTTCATGGGCACACATGGTGCCCATTTCTGCATAAGCCAGTCTGCACCGGTTCAGGGACCCCTCAGCCCTGCTCTGGCGCGAAACTGGACAAAGGAAAGGGGAGTGACCACTCCCCTGACCTGCACCTCCCCTGGGAGGTGCCCAGAGCTCCTCCAGTGTGCTCCAGACCTCTGCCATCTTGGAAACAGAGGTGCTGCTGGCACACTGGAGTGCTCTGAGTGGCCAGTGCCAGCAGGTGACGTCAGAGACTCCTTCTGATAGGCTCCTTCAGGTGTTGCTAGCCTATCCTCTCTCCTAGGTAGCCAAACCCTCTTTTCTGGCTAGTTAGGGTCTCTATCTCTGGAGATTCCTTAGATAACGAATGCAAGAGCTCATCCGAGTTCCTCTGCATCTCTCTCTTCACCTTCTGCCAAGGAATCTACTGCTGACCGCGCTGGAAGCCTGCAAAACTGCAACAAAGTAGCAAAGACGACTACTGCAAATCTGTAACGCTGATCCTGCCGCCTTCTCAACTGTTTTCCGTTGGTGGTGCATGCTGTGGGGGTAGTTTGCCTCCTCTCTGCACTAGAAGCTCCGAAGAAATCTCCCGTGGGTCGACGGAATCGTCCCCCTGCAACCGCAGGCACCAAAGAACTGCATCACCGGGACCCTGGGTCTCCTCCCAGCACGACGAGCGAGGTCCCTTGAATCCAGCAACTCTGTCCAAGTGACTCCCACAGTCCAGTGACTCTTCAGTCCAAGTTTGGTGGAGGTAAGTCCTTGCCTCCCCACGCCAGACTGCATTGCTGGGAACCACGACTTTTGCAGCTACTCCGGCCTCCATGCACTTCCGGCAGAAATCCTTTGTGCACAGTCCAGCCTGGGTCCACGGCACTCTAACCTGCATTGCACGACTTCCTAAGTTGTCCTCCGGCGACGTGGGACTCCTTTGTGCGACTTCGGGTGAGCACCGTTTCACGCATTTTCGTAGTGCCTGTTTTGGGCACTTCTGCGGGTGCTGCCTGCTGCTGAGAGGGCTCTTTGTCTTGCTTGACGCCCCCTCTGTCCCCAGACGCAATTGGCGACATCCTCGTTGCTCCTGGGCCATAGCAGCATCCAAAAACCCTTACCGCACGATTTGCAGCTAGCAAGGCTTGTTGGCGGTCTTTCTTCAGGAAAACACTTCTGCACGACTCTTCACGGTGTGGGGGATCCATCCTCCAAAGGAGAAGTCTCTAGCCCTTGTTGTTCCTGCAGAACCTTCAGCTTCTACTGTCCAGTATTAGCTTCTTTGCACCCACAGCTGGCATTTCCTGGGCATCTGCCCATCTCCGACTTGCTTGTGACTTTTGGACTTGGTCCCCTTGTTCCACAGGTACCCTCGACTGGAAATCCATTGTTGTTGCATTGCTGGTTTGTGTCTTTCCTGCAGAATTCCCCTATCACGACTTCTATGTCCTTTGGGGAACTTTAGTGCACTTTGCACTCACTTTTCAGGGTCTTGGGGTGGGCTATTTCTTTAACCCTTAATATTTTCTAATAGTCCCAGCGACCCTCTACAAGGTCACATAGGTTTGGGGTCCATTCGTGGTTCGCATTCCACTTTTGGAGTATATGGTTTGTGTTGCCCCTATCCCTATGTGTCCCCATTGCATCCTATTGTAACTATACATTGTTTGCACTGTTTTCTAATACTATTACTGCATATTTTGGTATTGTGTACATATATCTTGTGTATATTTGCTATCCTCATACTGAGGGTACACTCTGAGATACTTTGGCATATTGTCATAAAAATAAAGTACCTTTATTTTTAGTATATCTGTGTATTGTGTTTTCTTATGATATTGTGCATATGACACTTGTGGTACTGTAGAAGCTTCACTTGTCTCCTAGTTCAGCCTAAGCTGCTCTGCTAAGCTACCATTATCTATCAGCCTATGCTGCTAGACACCCTATACACTAATAAGGGATACCTGGGCCTGGTGCAAGGTGTAAGTACCCCTTGGTACTCACTACAAGCCAGTCCAGCCTCCTACACGCTCAATCCAGTCTGCTAAGTTTTCGACAAATGGTACAACGAAATGCGAGCTATCCTCTCCTTCAGCGACGGTGTCACTAGGGGTGAGGCCTGTGCTGTACCAACTCGCTTAGGCACTCATTTGCTGGATGGGTCTGTTGTGGACAGTCATCCCTCCCATACGCCAGATTGATCCTATTCAGGGGTGCAGCTGGCCATGGGAGCTTTAGAATTCTAGCTGCTCAAGCTCCGTAGCTTGCGGCTTCTTGCCCCTAAGGAGAACATCTCATTCTCTTCTTCTTCCATCAATTAGGTTAGGCAGTCTCACGTGCCCCTTGTGCAATCTAGGTCAATGAGTGGTCTTTCTTGGAGACCGTAAATATGGTGACTTACTTCTAGGGGTTTGGAGGAGTTCACCCATGCTCTCCACATGATGGCGAATGGATTCTATCCTGTCCGCTAATTTCCCAAGGCTCCTCTTGGTTTGCTCTGTACAGTCATCGTTATACCCTTCTCTCCTTACTCCACTTGTATCTCTCCTGTCTTCACTGCTTGATAGCCAGCCCGGCATGCTCTCTGGTGAGACTAATCTCTGGTGAGACTACAACACCCTCCTTCCCCTTCTGCCAAGGTAACAAACTACTTTCAGTCCTTCTTTGTTCCTGTTCCATCCCTTGGTATACAACTTGTCCCCTCGTCTCTATAGTCCCATGGACATAGTCGCTCTACCCCGCATCCCTTCATTGTGTGGTGGATACTTGTTTCCTGATTGCTCTACCACAAGTGTCCCTTTTCTGAAATAACTGCAACGTTGCTGATTAAATATGGAATTGGTCATCGTTGTTTCCTGAACTCTACTCTTTGTTTTTCTCCTCTTGGAGAAAAGTAAGGTCTAGATGCAGTGCAAACTGTGCCTCGAATTGTCCTGAAAATTGTGAATGCCCTATTCTAGTTTGCTCTCTAGGAGTGCTTGCCCTCTTTGGTTTTGGTATTCGTAGGGTTGCCTTAGAGCTTGGTTTACGTGTGATGGGGTTTAAAATTCAGGGGTTTCTAATCCTACTGCAACTTCTGGTAGCTGTCCTGTGGGTGGAAGCTGGGCACTGTGGGTGCCGTGCTTGTAGGGTTCTATGGGAGTAGGGGAACAGATTGGGTGCTGGAAGTCTCTTCCTGTAAGGAATCTTTTGAATATTCACAAAATAATTTCCTTAACACTAAGGTGGCTTCTCTTTTCTCTAATTTGGCTCCTGCATATTTGCTTCGGAGGTAAGTGAGAACATGCTTGATTGCTCTATCATTGAACGTTCCTTCTTACTTCCAAGGATATGTATCTTTTTGGGTGGCTTTAAACCACTCCTGGTTATACTTTTTCAATTTCATTCTGTCACTGGGGAATACCTTCTGCATATGTTCTAAGGGGTCTCCTTGTTCAGGTGTTCTTAACCTTTTCCCTTTTTCCTTTTCTGCTATCAGATTTAAATAATTTCAAAGTATACTTGTACGACCTTTCTGATGGGGAATAATTTTGTCTACTTTTTCTATGTTACCGTTTTTACATTAGGCTTTCAGTTTTTAGTTCTGTCTACCGGGTCTTATGGGACACATTACAGTATAAATGTTTCATTACATGCAATGTAGATTCAGAAAAAACAACAATTTGCATATTTGTATATTATCTCACAACAACATCACACTGTAGCTACACTTTGTTCTACTGCTAGCGGTCGCCTTCAGTCATTCAACAAACCAAACTTCAATAAAAACATATCTTGTGTGGTACCCTTCCAGCCTTATTAATTCACAAAGACATTAAAAAACAGCAAATCGCTTGCGGTACCCTTTGGGCCTTACTTAATTCACAAAGATATATATTTCTGTTAATTGCACCACACATGTACACATTCCTTCAACAATAGAAAAACAACAAATTTCCTGCAGTACCCTGCCACCGTTAACTGGTTCAAAAAGACATATATTTCTGCTGATTTTGGAACACATGTACACAATCCTTCAAACATAAAAAGCAACAAATTGCATGCGGTACCCTTCAAGCCTTACTAGTGCACAAAGAGATATATTTCTGCTGATAGCGCAACACACGTATGCAACCCCTTCAACAATAAAAAAAATAAAATCACATGTGGTACCTTTCCAGCCTTACTAGTTCATAGAGACATATATTTCTTGTGAAAAAAGACCTCTTTTTGGCATGGTTAGCCCCCCACTTTTTGCCTGATGTTGATGTGACCTAGAAATTGTAGTGCTCAAGGCCCCTGCTAACCAGGTTCCCTGGGCCAGAGCTCTTTCCCTAAATCTGTTGTGGTACATTGGCACAATTGGATACACTCTTAGCTACCACTATATGTCCCTAGTAATTGGGTGCCTAGGTAGCCATGGTATGGGTTACCAGGGGCAGGCCCCTGAGGGCAGCAGCACTGATTGTGCCACCCTCTAGGGCCACACACCCATATGCACCCAGCACTGCATTGCAAACCAGATGCAAACCTAACATATTGCAAACCCAACTCGACATGGCACACTGCCTCTGTGCCCTGTCCACCATACACTGCTTTTACTATGGGTAAGCCACCCCTCTGGCAGGCCTTACAGCCCTAAGGCAGGGTGCTCCATACTATATGTGAGAGCATAGATGCACGAGCAATATGCCTCCACTGTGCCCTTGCCAAACTTGGGACTTAGTGAGTGAACAGAGTAGCCATTTTATAACATGTACTGGATACTAGTCAACACGAGATTCTCAGCTACATGATGGCCACTGGGTTGTTTGGTATCAAACAACTCAGAATGATTATTCCAAGCTGGTGCCAGTAATGGATTTATCCTTAAATGTACCCAGGGGTTACCTTAGAGGTGTCCGCTGCAAAAGCTAACTATCCTGGCACGGTTGCTAACTGGTTCTCTCCAGCTGCCCCCTCCAGACAGCATATATATAAATCTTGGGGGAGAGTCCTGCCTCTCCAGTTTGGCGGGAACAAAGGCGGGAAACCTAACAAAGGGTAGGAAGAGTGGCCTCCCCTTGCATGCACCACCCCTTAAGTGTTGCCCTTGAGGTGGACCCTCTATTTTATTTTACCTCTATCTTGGCTGGAAGGAAAATAGCCACTTGGGTTTAGAGCAGTGACTCTTCCCACAGGACCTGGTCACTATAGTGGGTGTAGCCACCCAAAGGTAAGTGTCCCATTGGACAGTACCAGGTTCCCCCTGAAACACCCACTAAATTCAGTATTTAGTGGGAATCCCTAGACCAGATAGTCAGATTCAAAAGGAGAAAGAAGACTAGCCTAAAGAAGAACCAAGGCACGAGAACTGTGGCCGCTGCAGAGGAGCTGGACACTGGAATGCCCTAAAACAAAACAGAGGACCTCCAGTCTTCACCAATCACCCAAGATCTCCCTCCAGAGTGGAGATACCACTCTGCAGCGAACAAAAAACCAACAACCCAGTGAGGGTTACTTCACTCACTGGCCGATATCTCCTGAACCAGAAGTTGCAGACAGACCCAACAATACACTGACAACAACCAGGACAAACCCTCCAAGTGTGCCAAGTTTGGTGGCACTGCACTCTCTAGTGGCTGGATCGTACCAATACTCTGGTACTGGTAAGCTGACATTGGACAACAAGAAAACCAGATTCCCCAGAGCTGTAAAAGGACCAGGAGGAAGCCCCAGTTGAGGAACTTCAGGAACACCCTGGACCTCCACCAGAGTGCCCCTGTTGGCCTGTAAGCAGCCCTCAAAGAGACTTACCTCCTGCTATAAAGGGCTCTGTTGTGCACAATTCCTGGATCACCAACTCGCTCTGCACCTGGCCGCCCAGTGTCCTGGAATGAGGAACCAGCTGTGCCCCAAGGATCCCTCACCCCTTGCAACCTCGACACCACAAGGGGACGCCAAGGCACTACCTTTAAATCTGCAAGAACCACCCTTTTCCAAGTGGTGCCCTCATTGGAACTGCACCTACCCCAAGAGACTTTTCAACGCTGCTCCCGCCGGAACCAGGAGCCACCCGAGCCTCTCCAGCTGGCACAGTGTGCTCACTGACAACCTTGACCAACCTGCAAAAGCGGAACTTGGGAAACCCAATGTGTGATTTTATATCCATTTTTAAATGTAACTACCTATTGATTCCTATGGTGCATAATTACGCACAGAAAGACTGCATTTCATAAAACTTCGAAAAATCCAGTACTTAACCAGTTTTGATAATCTTGGTCTTAAAATGTATATAAAAATCTGAAGTATCGTTTTAAATTGGTCTTGAGTTAGTCCTTCGAGTATGTGAGATGCATGATTGATACTGTGAGTGCAACAAATGCTTTGTACTTCTCAAAGGTTAGCCTAACTGCTCAACAAAGCTACCTCAAAAATTAGAGCATTAGGTGATCAAATTTTTGCCTCTGGAAACCAATGTGTGATTGCTTTGACCCCCTGAAGAGTGTGCCTAGTTGTGCACACTACATAGAGGGCCAGCCTCCTCTATTTCTGTTGACTGCGCAAAAACATGTACGCAATTCTTCAGTAATAAAAAAAAAGAAAATTGCATGCAATACCCTTCCACTCTTAGCTAGTTCACAAAGACATGTATTTCTGCTTATTGTGCAACACGTGTATGCAATCCTTCAACAATAAAACAAAAACACAACAAATCATATGTGGTAGCCTTCCAGCCTTACTAGTTCACAAAGACATATATTTCTGCTTATTGTGCAACACATGTACGCAATCCTTCAACAATAAAATAAAATCACAACAAATCACATACGGTACACTTCCAGCCTTACTAGTTCACAAAGGCATACATTTCTGCTGATTGCACAAGACATGTAAGCAATCCTTCAACAATAAAACAAACAACAAATTGCATGCAGTACATTATAGTTACCTCTGCGTTTAATATTGCCAAGAGGAGAGTGCGTATTTAGAAAGAGGATCGTGGTTCGCTTTGTCCTCACTTTGAAGGGGACAGCGGTCCCAGAGCCTTCTCAACCCCCATGCACACATAGATCTTCGAATTAACTCAGCTTCTGCTCACCTCATCAAGTTTGTGCGCACTTGGCTCTCTGCAGCAGGGGGCAGGCGGTCTTCCGTCGGCAGCCATCGGGGTGCTAAGGAACCTCCTGGTGTGGCTCGCCAACTGTTATGGGGTGAACGAATACTCTCTCATGAGAAATGACCACGCAGACTCCTTTTGGCAGTTCCAAAGACAGTATTTATTGACTGTCACAACAGGCAGAAAAACACTGCGGACTGCACCTCAGCCCTGCCTTTACAGTTTTTCTCATTTGCCTGTTCACAGACAGGTCTTTTTATACAAATCTGTACAATACTTTCTTACACAAACGATTAATAATAAATAACTTGCAAGTTGCAGATTAAAATCGGAAACACTCAAAAACATGTGACCCCATAACTCCTAAGTCCTAGGTTAAGATATTACTCTCTCTCTTTATTATACATTTGACAAAGGTTTATGACTGAGCATTCTTTGACCTATGAATGCAGAAGTGCTCTTTTGTAAATCTCATATGTTTGAAGTGTGTCCTGACAGCATTGTGTGTCTGAGACTCCCGGATGCTCAAAATTTGGTTTCTTCCGTGCACCCATTGTAAGTCGGGCGCCTGTGTGCTTTGGGCTAATGTAATTATGTTGTCAGTATCTAAACTTCCTGCGATCTTGCATGTAGGCATGGAGAGGATGCCGGGGACTCATGTCCTTATATCGTAAATACCTGCAGGTTGGTCGGACATGAGTTGGCCTTTAACAGATGGCTCTTTCGTGTTCCTAATTCCACTACATCCTTGAATGAACCTTTCATCTTACTGGTGTCAGTGTGGGGATTTGGGCCCTCATTACGACCTCATCGGTCTTTTTCAAAGACCGCTGAGGAACCGCCGTGCTGAAGACCGCCAGTGCAGGCGGTTTTCCGTGCAACCTATTATGACTGCTGGCAGCCCTCTGTCCTTTTTCGGATGGAGAGCCGCCAGCAGCCATACTGGCGGTCGGCGGGGAAGTGGAGGTTGCTCCACCTCCACCGCCCCGTCATCAGAACACCGCCCACCGAATCACGTCCCATGATTCGGTGTGGCGGTGTTCTGGTGACGGGGAGCTGGCGGTGGAGCAGCCCCCATGGATCCCGTCCCCTTCCAGAGGATCAACGGACAAGGTAAGTTGATCGTCTGTTAGGGGAGGGGGGCAGGGGGTGTTGTGTGTTTTGTGCATGCATGGGGGTGTGCGTGTGAGTATGTAGACCGGGTATGTGAGTGCGTGTATGCATGCGGGGGTGTGTTGTGTGTATTGTAAATGTGTGCGGGTCGGTCTGTGTGCATGTCTGTTTGTATGTGTGCGGGTATGTGTTGCAGTGTATGTGTGCGTGTAGGGGTGTGTGTCTGTGCATGTTGGGGGTAGGGGTGGGGAGGGTGTGTGTGTCTGTGCATGTTGGGGGTAGGGGTGGTGAGGGGGTCCTGCCACCTTTGGTGGGTGGCAGGGGGGTGGGGGGTTGGGAGGAGGACTCAGGGTGGGGGAGGGGGTTGAATCGAGACCCCTATCAGTGCCAGGGAAGGAATTCTCTGGCACTGATAGTGCCTACTGCCATGGATTTCATGGCGGTTCCAAACATGCAGGGTTGTGATACCGAAGGCGGTCTGGTGACAGCCGCCGGTCTGGAGACCGAAGTCTCCAGCCCAGCGGTCGTCACCGCCCGGGCGGTCGGAGTGGAGAAGTGGTGGATGACCATGGCGGTAACCGCCATGGTCATAATTCCATTTTTTTTCTGCCGGCCTGTTGGCGGTATTACCATCACTTCTCCCCCGTCCGCCAGGGTTGTAATGAGGGCCATCGTGTTGCACCATCTCTCTCCCTCTCAGGAAACGCACTGCATATGTGACAACTTAGTAAATCTACCCCGAAATTTTACAAATTTGTTAGAGCAAAAAGTCTGACTGATGTGGAGTCTGTAAAGAGAGTAGCGAAAATGTAGGTATGATCAGTGGCGGTGCCTCTGGTAGGGCGTTGGGGTGACACCACACTGATTATGTTGGCCCCCCAATAAGAGTGCAGAAAGAAAAGAAGTAATTTTTATATATTTTAAAAAGTGCAGCAGCATGATGCTGCTGTGCGCAGTAACTTCACTTGTCAAATTCATGTGAGGAGCGCTCTGAAGCAGCAGCAGGCCTTAGGGGGTGGGGCTTAGTTGCAATAGCAACAATTTTGCGAGTGACAAACTAAGAAAGGTTCCCCAGCCACTGCTGCACCTAAGTGTGCATGTTGAGTTGGACGGCAGCTTTCCTCTGGCCAAACCGACATGTGCACTAGGTCTCAGACACAGCAAGAGGCTATAGCCACATTAGTGAGCCAGGGTGACTCAGAAGGCGCCGCCCCCAGTCTCAGAAATGAGCAGGGAGGTCCCCTGCCCCAACCAATCCTAGCACTGCAGCAACAGCAGGATCAGTGTCAGGATTAGTTGACTGAGACGTTAGTGTTGCCAGGCAGGCAGGGGCCTGGAGTGCAATCAACAACAACAACATGCATGCATGGTGCACATGATGAAACTTGGGGAGAAGGAGAATATCTCTTCCCTGGTGTCCTAAAGTGTTTTTGTCATTTGGTGCAGTGCCAGCACGCCACCAGTGACAAGAGATAGGCCAGCGTTGTGGAAAACACAGCGCACAGGTAAGTAAGTTTATCATTATAAAAAAATTAGTTGGTGGTGTTTCAGCTTGTGAAATGAAATGATTAATATTACCGACCGACATAGTTACGCCTTGGTCATCGTATATTTCATGTATATGACGAAGCACGACTACTTTGAAATTGTCCTGCTGAGCCTTAAAACAGGTGACATAGCAGGAACGTTTCAAAATAGTCATGCGTCATCATAAACATCATGAAATACACAACCATGACGTGTCTTCTTTTAGTTTTAAAATGATGGCACATAAAAGTTTTTTATTAAAATGTGAGATATCATCACATCAAGCATAATGCAGCAGTTAAATGTGCAACAGTGTGAGCACTGATCACTGAGGCAGCGCAATCCTAAAGCCATCTCTGGGGCCTCTTTAATCCATTTAGAGCCGCTCCCTGCCCCCTCCACTCACTCATGCCGCTTTCTGTTTTCTCCCTTTGTGACGCTTTTTTGTTTTTCTCTTTCTCCGTCTTTCCCATATGTTTCTCTCAGTAAATGCTTGAGGCAGAAAAATTAGTGCCGGCCCTCATAAATAAGTATGAGTGCCCCGCAGCAGACAGTTTATGACAACACACGACTACTTTGAAACTGCCCAATGAATCTTAAAGACAGGCAACTCAGCAGGAGAGTTTCAAAGTATTTGTGCGCCATCATAAACATCACAAACCACACAACCATGACGTATCTTCTTTTAGTTTTAAATTTATGGCACATAAAATCATTTTATTAAAATGTGAGCTACACCTACATCATTATCATATGAAATATCATGTCATAACTACACTTCCACAATTGCCTTATTAACCTTCTTGCGTTCTCAAATTTCCTTACAAATGGACCATTTGCCCACTCTTTTTTCAAAATTTTGTTGGGGGGAGAACCTCCCAAACTCCACCTATTGACATTCAGGCTTGCTCGCTATGTTCGCTTCAGACAGGTCGCTCATCACAAACCTTTACGCCCCACCACTTTCAAATTTCACCAGCCACCACTAGGTCTGCAGAAGCTGTTATATCACACTCAGAACAAACAATTCTGGTTTCAAATGATATATTTGATCTAATACATTTGTTTTCAATGTTCATTTTGGTATCACTGTTGCAATACAATGCATCAAACAACAAGGAACTATGGCCCATATTTAGACTCTGTTTACGATACATTAGCGCAATTTATTTTGACACTAATTCAGTGCAAACTTAACTCCATGTCTGTATTCGGACACTAGACCCGTCTAGCGTCAAAATATTGGAGTTAACGTCATTTTTTGGATGCGTGAAACCTCCTTGCATCAATGAGATGCAAGCTAGGCGTTCCTGCCCAAAAATTGACTCTAAGCCCCTAGCGCCATATTTATCCACATGGGCAAAAAAGACACACGGGTGGGAGGCGGGGTCAAAAAATGACGTTAACTCTGATTTGTGTAAAATTTTAACACCATGGTCCTACCAGGGCGTTAAAATGAGGCAAACACATCACTACTTAAGGAAAACACACAGAAGCAACATCACAAACCCACAGGACAACATAGAAGTGCTACTGCTCCAGCTTGCAAGACGATGAAGAGGACAGCAACCACCACCACCACAACGCAGCCCACAAAGGCAACGCAGAAGGCAGGAGAGGGTATTCAGAAACAGGACAACCTTCCATGGACTCAGGGAACAAGACATCTTGAGGACATACCGACTCAACCGGCAGCCATACCTCACCTGCTGCACCACATTGAGCCACAAATCACAGCCAGCCTGCAGACCCCACACAACGTACCACCTGTGACAAAGCTGCTAGCTGTCCTGCACATGCTGGCAAGTGGCTCATTTCAATCAATGGGTGCCTTGGTTTTTGGTGTGTCACAGCCGTTATTCTCTGCGGTCCTGCCAAAGGTGTTAGACGCAATAATCTCCCTGACACCCCGCCACATCAGCTTCCCCAACACCCAGCAAAAGCAGCAGAAGATTAAACAGGGGTCCTAACAATTTCATGGCTTCTCGCATGTGCTTGGTGCAATTGACAGCACCCATGTCCGACTTGTGCCACCTGCAGCAACTGAGCACATATACCGGAATCACAAGCAGACGCATTCCATCAATGTTCAGGCCATAGTGGACCACCGGGGACTATTCAATAACAATTTGGCCAAGTATCCTTGAAGTGTGCATGACTCCTACATATTCCAGCACAGCAGGATCAATGAACACTTCCAGGATGGACAATATGGAAATGGCCTACTTGTGGGTAAGTCAACAAACCTAGCAAAATACACACAACACACCAACCCTGTAGGACACATAAAACACACACCATTACAAAAACACATGGCCAGCGTAACACAGATGTGCAGCTAACATCACATATGAACCATGTTGCAGTACAGTACAGCACACCACAAACACATACACCCACATGTACGTAACACCCACAATTTGTCAGGCACGCCACGTGATGGACAGGTGCAGAGATGTACCCTTTGCCAACAGTAGAAATACACAAACCACTACAAGTGCCCACAGGTTGCCTACTATGTGCTTTTCACACACAGTCCACCAAACAAAGAATAGCACAGCAATGTCAATGGCATACACTATGCTCATGCTACGTAAGTCTCACATAGGAACAGATCCCCTGTGCAAGTCACTGCCAGAACAACCATCAAATGCCAGACAACTGCTGCCAATACCTACTACATCTCATCAGCACATACCTGACTTACCTGTAGTGTGCATATACATCTGCCTGACGCATTGGCTCACACACATAGGAATAAAAAATCAATGCCCATTGCATACCACGTGCCAGATTTGTGAGAAGTGGCACCATACCTACTGTGGTGCCACCTCACACGCACCACTTACTGACCCACAACACCATCATGCCTGTACCATAAAGAATACATGGCCCACCATGGGGCAGAGTCACTGTTAGACAGTGCAGATCATGGATGTCATAGTGGGACCCCGTAGGACTATAGAGGACATCACTGACCTTATATGCCCTGTGCCAAGGGACATAGTTGCTAAGTAGCTGAGCACCATCCCATAGCCTACACTGTGCATGTGTTGACAGTATAAATGCTTAATCATGTTTTGGAAGATAGGAGAGACACTGGTAGTAATGTTGATCATCCTAGAACAATGGGATACACACCCTTGGGCACCTTATGGCTGGCACAAACATCAGCTGCCACTCAGGATCACTAAGGGACTTATGTAAGAGCCCCCAGTGCCATTATCATGTCCTGCACTGTAAGTACAAGTTTGTGGATGACCACTCTTATGTGACCTGAAGTCACTTTTGAAATCAGCAACCCTCCCACGTAGCACTTCGCGTGGAGGGGAGGTGCAATGTGAGGTGCTGCAGGTCTGTCACCACAAGATACATAGCATGATGATGCTGACTGAGATGCAGCTGTCACCTAAAACCTGAGGCAGTGCCAACATCAAACACCAGCCCAGGGGTGCCGTTTGCGGGTTGCAATGAGGAAATAGAATGTGAATAGAACCTATATCAAAGTGCCAAGCAATGCATGCTGCATACTGCTGCACACATAGAAGGAGCCAATTGTCAATCAAAACAGCAGATGTATAGGAAGGTGTCCCTTCCTGCACAGACACATCCAACTCCACAGGGCAGCTAACCAAGTACCCTGGTGCATGGTTGGTAGTGTCGGTGCACAGCTACATATAAGCCACTGGCGCAGGGGACAACATAGTGTTGCCAAGTAACATGTCACACATGGTGCATTCCTGCATAGTCAAAATATTGCAGCACAGTGCTGCCAGTGTTGGAGCTGTATTGTGCATTGTCACTTACTCATTGAAATGGGCCTAAGTGTTCCACTTCATCTGTAATTACACATGTCAAAATGGCTGGGATGTCCAGGCTCTGTAGTGCTACCATGTTGCCACCACATCTGACCACATTGTGTTGTGAGGATGTGTCATGACCCCTCTAGTGATAGCACACTGATACAAAGGTGCACAACGCAACGCATGGTATATACATACTGACCATCAGTTAGGATACCAAATCAAATGTCCCAGGTCCTTGAGCCAATACTCAAAATGATCATGTCTAACAACACAGTGCTAAGAAAACTTTGACGAAGGCCAGGACCTCACACCATACCACAAACACATATGAGTCAAAACCACCTCAAAATTACAACTGCCATGCTACATGACAAACCTGTTTCAAGCCTTAACAACAATGTACTCCTATTATCTTTTGTAGTGGATCAGGGCTATGACATACAGCCATGGATTATGACCCCATTTGCAAACCCAAGCACAGAGCAGAGCGGGCATATGATGAGGGACATCGTAGGACACGGAGTATCGTAGAGAGTACATTTTGCATACTGAAGTCAAGATTCAGGTACCTGGACATCACAGGAGGCAGCCTCCTATATGCCTCACACATAGTCTCCAAAATCATCACGATATGTGCTATCCTGCACAACATATGTGTGCAGAAGAACGTCCCCATGTATGACCAGGTTGATGACCTGCCTGAGAAGGAGGAGGAGGACGGTGGTGTAGAAATGGAGGGGGAACAGTACAACAAAGCTGCTGGTATACACCGCTGACAGCACATAGTTGAAAACCTTTTCACTTAATCACCACTTAAATCACCTTATCAATTGTGTAAATAAACACTTCACTTATATAACCAATCCTGCTTTGGGCTCTTCAATCTCCACTACACATACCATAGGATTGTGAGTCACACCTCAGGGAGCGTGTTACAAATACAAATCTGACAAGTACTGTTGCAACATTATATGTGATGTGTAAGATTGTACTGCCACCATCACAAACATCACTAATAGCCTCATCACTGTTATGTGACAACTGACGGACACAATCTATGGACCACACCATATCTTGTACAACCCTGTTGCCAACTTGTTCATCAATAGCTCATCACACACAACTACATCATGTCCATATAGGATGTATGCAAGGGGCCCACATATGAGGTAGTGGATGACTAAAATTAGGAAGTTAGTCATGTTGGAACAGAACACTGTCACAACTCAGTGTGTGAGTTGCAATGGCTGCATTGAAAATGTGTGGCAATGGGGGGACCTAATTGGTAACAATGGTTATTGTGATTTGCCCAGCAATGGAAGAAGTTGGGCCTGAGCAGTACATCCATGGTAATCAATCCTGCTTCTGCCATGGGGCCCAATCCTGACACAGGGTACACATGACCTCACACATTGCATGGACATGTCTGTGGAATGCACTTCAGTATGGATGAGAAAATATGCAGCTAGGGCTGCATGTCCACCACACAAAACCAACAACCATTGCTAAATGTAATGAGTTTAATCAAACATTTGTGGTCAAAACGTAATCTGGGTGTAAAGTAGGCAGAGTGTGTCATACACAGTATGTACCAAAGATGTACACATGTCAGACGTATGTGTAGGCAACACACAAGTCACCATAAACTCCAAATCTACATACGGAGACAGTTGTCGGGTAACATTTTCTAGGTAGCATTGGTTCAGCCATCAACAGCAATGCCTGAGCTGTGTATGTCGTCTTAAATATTATTCTTTATGACAACTTCACACATCACATACGAAAACACAATTCACAATCACAAACCAGAACTATTACATTGTAGTGACTGCCATACATATGTGGATACACTGTTGTCACACATTCATACATATGCACGACGTGAAACTATTTGCATGCTGTTGACTCTGTAACACACATCAGTGTAAAACAATCACACCCTCATCACATTGTTGTATGGACTACCACATGTGGCCATACACAATATGCCACACTGCAGCACAGCCCATGTCATTTGTATGTTGAGACAGGGTGCATCTAAAGGCAATGGAACAAAAACACACAATCAGTAATTGAGTCAAACAAATTGATGCAAATGCACCTAAAACATCCTCAAACTCAAAGTATATGACACATGGACCCTTAACGTGAATTCCACCTTTGCACTCTTCTCAATGCTGATTTTCAGTGAATTTGATGCATAAGGGTAAAGCGTCAATAGAAACGACACAAGTGCGTCATGCACCTAAAATACCCACGCAAATGTCAAATCCGTCATATAAATACATGCATAACAGAAAACGTGACACACGGGGACAGGAAGTAATGTAATAGGAAATCCTGTTTACAAGCATGGTACAGTGGGTGTCCTTTCACTTTCTCTTTACAGTCTGTGCCTCTTTTGACTGTCTGGTTGTATTCTGGAGTTGGTGGTTGTGATTTCCTTGTGTATTGTATCTTGTGGTGTCCCTCCTGTCATCTTTTGTTAATTATTGTCTGTATTTTGTCCCAGTGTTTGTAAATGTGTGTGTTGTTTTGTGTATATTTGTACTGTGGAGTGTCTGTCCGGGATAGTTTTTAAGTTGGGATAGTTGGGATTAGTTATTGGGCTTAAGTTTCTGTTATATGAATTTCATTTCTTTTTTCAAAGTACTTGTGGTCAACCTTTACTGTTATAATATGTCTGGAAGGGGGAGGTTGACCAGGATGGCAGAAGAACACTTGGGTGGATTTGTGTGGCTGATAGCCCACTACCTGCCAATGATGTTGGAGATGGGGGACCGGATCATATAGGGTTACTGGACTGAGGCGAAGCAGCTGCGGTGGGGCAAGGTGCTCCACCACCTGAAGAGGGTCTTTCGGAGCACCAGGAATGAGCTCCAGCTCAAGCATCGCTGGGCAGATCTGGTGACCAGGGAGCAGGATCTGCTCGATCATCTTGGTGTCGAGATCGGTGGCCCTGTTGGTGAGTCTCGCATTGGCATACTATTTACTGTTCACCGTTCTTGAATAACAATAGCAGATGTGTTGAAGAGCTGCATGCAATTCTTGTGGACAGGTTGCATGCAACCAGAATGACGTGTAACTGTGCCAGTCTAGACATGGAGTTCACATGTCCTACCATTATGCCAATGCAGGTCAGATGCCTGGTGAGTCATGCACAACCATCACGAAGTCACACATTTCAGGGGCCATGGCGACACCTGTGCACCGGCATAGTGTCATGTATGATATGCCAAGATCCCGCCAGCCTACCATATTTAACTGAATTGTGTCAACAAAGTAGGACAATGCATGTATAGCGCTACTTTGTCATCATTTCACACGCATGATCCCTGCATTATGTCAGCAAAGGGGGCTTACCCGCCTTAGGGGGCAAAATAAATGGGGCATTTCATACCATCAGACAACCTTGCCACATGAGTCATGGATTACTCAACTCATGATAATTGAGCCACATGTACATCACAAAGTGCCTCTGGGTGTCTTGCAGGACAAGCTTGAATACCTGAGTCAATTGTCTTGCAAAGCACCAGGGTAGTGTCATGTATTTCCTGTATAGCTCCCCCTTATACCATGGAGTTCCATCTTCTATCGATTGCCCACATATGGTTGTTGCAGGGTGTAACACTACATGAATGTCAGGCCCAGCGTAAATGTGCAGATGTGTGGCTCTCACTCATCTGAGTGTCTGTTTCGTTGTGTGTTTGTAGTGGTTTGTTTGTTGCACTGTTGTACACTAGGATAACTAGCTCACTCCTCTAAAATAGTACACACTGAAATTCGTAGTGACAGTGATAGGACACTAAGGGCCAGATATAAAGAAAAGTGGCGCAGTGCGGTGCTGTGCCAAAATTGGCAGCGCTGCGCTGCGTCACTTTAGAAACGCAGGGATGTGCCGTATTTAAGGGAATATGGCGTACCCCTGCGTTTCCCCCTTCGCTGGTGCTAAATTTAGCTGTCAGCGCCAACGCAGGCATCCTTGCACCATCGTGCAAGGATGTCTGTGTTGAGGGGTGTGATTGTTTATGTGCGGAAAGGTGTCCCTTCCTGCACATAAACAATCACTAATAATGCTTTGGCAATTCTGTGTGCGACGCACAACGCAGCACACACAGAAGTGCCAAAGCGTAATTTTCAAATGATTGTTTATGTGCAGGAAGGGACATCTTCCCGCACATAAACAATCATTTCTATCAGTTTTGTCTTTTAATGTGTGCTGCAGAATGCAGCAGCACGCATAAAAAAAGCAAAAAACGAGGAGGCATAAAAGTATTCCTTCTCGTTGTGCCCTGCTAACGCCACCCCCAGGGATGGCGTTAGATTTTGGCGCTGCCTCAGGTTTATAAAGTTTCATGAATCTGAGGCAGTGTCAAAATGCAATGGGTACGGCTGTGGCACGCCCACAGCAACACCCATTGCACGCCCCTTCCACGTATAGTGCTGTGTGGGAAGGGGTGTATTTACAAGGTGGCATTAAGCCATAAAAAGTGGCTTAACACCACCTTGTAAATACGGAGCTGTGCTTAACGCTGCAGGAGCGTCCCAAAAAGTGCAGCTCCTGTGCCACTAGGGGCCTATAAATATGGCCTTAAGCATGGTTTTCCATTCATATCTTACAGGTGGACCTGCCCCCTACACAATCAGCGAAGTGTTGTGATTTGAGGACCCAGATGTATCCAGTAAGTGTGATAATGTGTGTCCTGTGAAGTAATCCAGGGTTTGGTGTGAGTGAGTCATGTGTGTTGCACACAATGCTAGATATGATAAGCTGACAAAAGATCAGATATCAAAGTAGGCTGGATGGTGACACTGTGTCCCATTGAAAGGTTCCCCATGCACCACCAGAGAGTCATATCTTGTGAGGCTCGTGGTGCTTGGTGGGCCTCATTGTGTAAACAAGGTGATGACAAGCCACACGTAGGGCCATATGTGACTAAGAAGTGCAACGCTGTGACAATATTGGCAGTGGGGCACTCCGTCATTCTCACACCACAGGGATGCACAGGGGTGCATCCCTGTATTGTCATGAAGATGGAGGGCTGGGCTGGCAATTGCCCCCCAGCATGGCGCTCTGTATTTTCACTCCATGTACGCAACACTTATGTGGAATGTAATAGGCGTGCATGCAGGTCAAGGGCAAATGTGTGCTGTCATGGAAATGGGCACGTAACAAATAGTATTGGCAGATAAGGTACTGATGGGTGTCTACACCTGGACACATGAATGTAGCTGTGATAGACCTATGGATACCAGCTTCCTAGTTGGCAGCCCTCCTAACATATGGTCCACTCCCTGACTTCATGTATGAGTTGGCTTGCCTTAGTGGATTACCAGGACAGTTGAGATGATGGATTGTATGGCCATTCCCCTTTAGGCACAGGGGGTGAGGAATACCAAATTTGTAGGTAGAAGTGATGCTCACAGTGTAGGTGACAGTCATATTGATCAGGTTTGCATGTGTACCTATCAGCACTGAACTCTTATGGTTACCAACTGCATCCGATCCTCCCAGTAACGTATTCAAGTTACTGGTGATGTATGGTTGAAAATTGACACAGAAGAGGAGGAAATTTGGGCCTGATCTATATGAAGTTTATGCTGCCTTTGCTTCATTACATTTTACACAAAAGCAATGCACACGTCATTTGGTTTGGGTCCTAATCTTGTTGTGCGTCGCTTTAGTGTCAATTAAATGATGTCATGGCAGTGTTGTTGTTGCATTTATCAGGGCCATTGTCTTTTCCAGAATTTGAGTTGGAGTGCATGTGTGCTTAGATGTAGAGTGTAAGCCAATAATCTGTACATACTCCACACAATGCTGACACTGATGGTATCGTTGCCTGTCTCAATTTAACAGCTGCCAACATGAGAAATGAGGAACTTCAAGCATTCCAGAAGAGGGCAGTCCGCTACAGACATATCCTGGCAGTGGAATATGGGTTCCAGAGGATGGCTAACCGCTATCGCGCAGAGAGATCAAACAGGGAATGGCGGGCATTCATCCAAGGGGTCCCCACACTGGTAATGGCCACACAGAGGAGACCAAGCTCCACAGCTCTGCATGGGGGCACAGCTGCCACCACGTCTACAGCCTCAGCTGCAATACCTTCAACATCTGTGCATCAGCCCACACCACCTGGTGCCATGGACCAGAAAATGCTGTAAGATCTGCAGAGGGACATAACACTTGTCTTGAAAAGGTTGGACAGTTTGGAGAAGGAGGTGGTAGCCAATACGAAGAGACTAAAGTAAATCAAGAAAACCCTCAAGAAGGCAAAACTGTGCTTGTCTTTGGTACTCTCACCTCCCAGTTCTGTCCCCTCCGTTCTCATTTGTATTCATGTTTTATAGTGGGTTTTAGGGGGTTAGTGTTAGGTTAGAGTAGGTATGTAGTTTAGTTAGGATAAGTGGGTTTTCTACTTTTTACATGTTACGTTGTGGGTGGGTGGGTTTTTTGGGTGGTGGGGGGTAATGTTGGGGTATATATGTGTTTTAATAGGAAAAATTAATTAATTAAAAATAAAATACCAAAAACTAAATATTTGTTCAGATATAGTTAGTATATGTGTAGTTTAGTATATGATGTTCTGCATGTGTCTCATAACATAAGTGGGGTGGGGGGGCCAATGTTTAGAGTGTGTTGTTAAATGTGTTAGGTAAGTTTAGCTTAGGCTAGTTAGGGATAGTTGTTGGTTAAATATAGTTAGAATAGGTTAGGTTAGGATAGGTTTTCTTTTAGTTTAGTTTCATTGTTATTAAAACTTGTTGGGTACTCCCTTACTTTATGTGTCATATGCTTGTGTCTCAGAGTCTTCCCATGAGTGCACAGTGAAAATTGTGTGTTGACCTAGGGATTCCATCCTGCCCCCAAATCCCTTTCTTGACATGTCCATCGCTGTTTACAACTGAGCTGTCACAAAGGGCAGCAACAACACATCTGCTTACCTATGCACCTGCCGTCCAGTGTACCCACCACTCAAGGTGACTATGTTTTCATTGTATTGGACAGGTAGGTGTGGTCGTTCAGCTGTCAGTGTTAGGGTCCTGTGTAGGAATGTTGGGCACTGTGGCACGTCTGACAACAGCCTACATTCAATATCTATCCTGCAAAGCTGACCAGTGGCAATTACAGATGAGGTTAAGTAACTCTGTTTCACACCAATGTGTTATACTGGTACTCCCAGCTGACGATATTGCCCAAGAACTGTTTCCCAGCCATTCCTGCCGTATGTAGTGGGTGAAGAATACATGTGTTCTACATTTTTGACATGCTCAGTGAATTGCTTGTAGGGGATGTGACCAGCTTTGTCGTTAATCATGTAGGAACCTTGAGCGTAGCTATGTACCCCCATGCTCCTGCACTCTTGTACTGACACTCTTGTACTGACACTCTTGCCAATTTTTAAGTGAGAGACAATGACAGTCCATAGCAGAGAGGTCAACAGTGTGTCTTTGAAGAGTGCACATGTCCAACTGTGCTAACACTGCATGATCTCAAGCACAGGCCAAAGGAAAACACTATGCATGTGGCATGGGCTGGTGCTACAAGGAACTCTTATGGGTGAAGATGATCTGTTCCACATCTTCATCCTGCGATGTGTGTGGTGTCTCCTCTATCCTTTATGATGGTGGCGAGGAGGTAGAGGGGGCCATACATACTTCAGTGGTTGGAGATGTTGACTCCCAATTTCCGGCAGCTGCCATCTGAGGAACAACATGTGGTATCACTGCAGCAAGGAGGAACTGCTGATTTTTTAGACTAGCAGCAACATCCCTGTGGTAGGAAGCCATGTCTGCCCTGAGGGAGGTCAGTTCCCTTTGCATGGAGTCCATCTTGTTCTCAAGCACGCTGCTGCCAGTTTGGGAGGGCAGTTGTTGTGGCCTCTCCCTCATGGCAGCAGCTATGTCCCTCAGACACTGCTAGACTCCATGTATTGGGGAATGTGTCTTGTTTGGCTGCAGTCTGTTCAGTGGCTGTAAAGAGGCACGTGCGCATACCCTCTAGGCTGGCTGCCATAGTCTGCATCACCACCCGCACCTCCTTGGCCAGCTCCCGCTGGACTCCTACCACTGTCCTCTCAAAGCTGGTCCCTGGGCTCTCAGCTGTGTTGATGCTGGCTGGTCGTACTATTGGAGTGTAGGGTGGGGCATTTAGGATGGCTGCTACATTATTACTCCTCCTTGCGACTGAGGGTGGTGTCTGGAGGGATACAAGGACTTCTTGGAGGGTTTCTTGGCTGATGGTTGTCAGCTGGTCATCCAGGTCAACGCGGTACTCCAGGACAGGTAGATCAGCAGGTGAGCCATCATCTTCTGCAATGAGAATGTTTAAAATCAATATTTTGTTGTTGTGGCATTGAGATGTCACGTCACTGACTTGCTATTGGAGCCTCATTTTTATCTTAGTTCCCAAACATTGTTCCTGTACATCATGGTTGCAGTCTGTCAGCCCTTTGCCCCACCTGAGTGTCACATGAGGGGAAGCTCAGGTGGGGCAATTTGCTTTGTGATATCCACTAGGTGTGATGTATATCCTTTCTGTGGCTTGACACCATCCTATCATTGTCAACCTTCCCTATTTTCCATTTGCATGGTGATGTCTTGCGATGGGTGTTGCAGTGCACAAGCCAGAGCACCACACATGTCAATATGCCGCTGTCCCAGTCTTACATGTTTTATTTAGTCCAGTGCGGTACTGTAACCTTGCACCATCCCAGGGTTGGCATTGCCAGGACACTATGCTCTTGATACCATTCATAGCTCCTCGTGTTGATGTATGTGTATGTGTTCTACATTGCACAGCACACATGGACCTAGCAGTGTTCAATTTCATCTTCTGTCTGTGCAGGTAGGTGTGCCTTCCTACACACCTATTTTCTCCCCCTCAATGCAGCCATCCTTGTACCATGACACATGAGATGCAGCATGGTGGCAGTGCATCTAATTTGGCATAGGCACAGGGGTAGACCCAGGGATGGCCAGCATGGGTATAATGTTTTTGCTGTATACATCACTATGTATGTGACAGTGCATGATGGTAAATGTGTTTATGGATATGGCCAGTTAACTGAAGTTGAACTTAGGTCAGGGCCTCAAGATATTTTGATGGTAATTCTGCAGGTAGTCATACTAGTCCCTCATTTCAAGAGCGGCAGTCCTATGACCACCTGACTGCCATTGTCTATATGACCACCCCCAACAGCACAGATGGTAGTGGTAACTGTTGTCAATAGGGAATGCTGCATGGGCCAATGGCCTATCACTGGCAGGTTTCCAGCATCTTACAGACTGGCAATGGCACCTATCTTGTGACACTAGACCAGTATTACTTCAAACGTTACACTCCAGGTCTGTTCCCACATTTCCGCCAGCCTTTGCATGGCGGTGAAACCCCCATACAAAGGTTGGTGGTGATGTGGTGAGGTGTGCCCCTGCACAGCCCATGCACCTGGCATGGGCTGTGCAAGGAGCCCCATGCCCTGCCCCTCTGCCCTTTCCACTGCCTGATTTACAGAGCTAAGTGCAGCGTGTCCTGTCACACCCAATGCACCCCAAGACTGGCACTGACTCAATTTGATCCATCAACAATGTTGTGCTAAGTGCCCCACAGAGCTACCCTGGGCAGACAGGTTTCCACCTGCCATCCTAATGTGTGACTAATCATGCCAACTGCAAAGGGTACACTGCACTGGCAGTCTTACCAAAACCATACTTAGCCATGCACCATCCCCCGCCCGTCAAAGTGGAATTATACACCATTATGTTCACCTTCATATCCCATGTGTTGTATGTGTATGTTTATTTCCCCATTCCTATGTGTTTTACATTGTTGTGTCAGAGTAGTTGTGGGCTCAGCCTGTAACTGTTGTGACCTACAGTTTGCTATCTGTGGTACATATTTTCTGTAGTGTCACCTTTCTGTTCAGCATCAAGATGTGTGGTTCGCACTACACCAGTTTAGTTGGTCTGGGTGGTGGCATGTTTCCAGTGATACAGGACCACCTTGCTATTCCCCCAGCGCCTGCTCAGATTATTGTTCCCTGCACCCAGGGGCATCTTCACTACATGGTGGAGAGGTGGCTACCTTATGTGTATGTGTATGTGGTGTCAATGTCCGGGGTGGTGGTGCTATCGGCACATGTCTGGGATAGTTGCAATGAATTTTGTGCTGTAAGATGCAGCACACATGTTTGGGCAATAAGGCAAGGCAGTTGCAAGGTGTCACCCCAAGGGACACCACCATGACGTGACCCTAGGTATGGCATTGACTGACTACCTAGTCTCTGAAGTCTTGGTCATGTTGGTAGGGTTAATATGACTATATGCAAGGGATGTTGTGATGACACAACCAGAGGCACAGTCATAATACATGCCACTCATCCCATGTGCTGCATATGTACATGTAGGTATTTCGGCCTGGTGATTGACATATGTCCAGGTTGTGCATGTGTTATGGTGCATGGCACTACCAAGGCGTAGGTACACGTGTAGCTTATGTCAGCATGGTGCAACTTGCTTAATGTGCAGTCTGTCCGTCTACGTTCCTTTGACATGCATTGCGTGAGTCTTATGTGCCTCCCCCTTCTAGCAGTTGACAATTTGACATTAATTTCCCCCATGCAACTTACCCATCATTTGTGGTGTTTCCTGGTAGTCTCCGCTGTCCTGCGATTCCAGTGATCAGTTCCTCCGGGATAACCGCTGCAACCATCTCCTCCATCTCATCCAAGTCCTTTTGTGGTACTGGACTACCACCTCCAGTTTACAGTGCTGCATTCCTGTTCATTGCCATTTTTTCCTTTGTCCTTCGCTTACATGCAGCATTTCTTGCACTCTGTTACGGTTCTCCTAACCTCTGCCACACTATTAATCGTGTCTACTATCTGCTGCCAAATTGCCTCTCTCCTGCCAATTGGCAATTTTGAGGTGATGAAAAGTTGATGTTGATGCTCTGTCACCTTTCTCACCAGTATTTCATGCCCCTCTGCACTGAAACAACACTTTCTCTTTTTCTTCTCCCTCCCCTGGGTATTGTCTGTGTCCTCCTGGCTTTGTCCTGGTTGGTTGTGGCCCCCCTGTGGTCTCTCCTGGCTTTCTGGGTCCATTTTGCCTCCCCTTTGCACTGTTTTCTCCATCAGCGTCTGTATTTGTCGCTAATGCGTGTAAAAATGGTGCATTTCTGTTTTGCGACATGTTTAAGTGTAATAAAATGGATTTGAGTCCGACATTAAGTCATTTTGCCTTACGACAAGGCGCAATGGTTAACGTCAACATTTTTTACTCTAACCTATTTTTAGTGCCAAGTAGCATCATAGTATAAATATGACTCCCAGGTGGCGTTAAAAAAGGGTGCTAATCACCGCTAAACTTTTTGATGCAAAACTGCATTAGTACAGTTTTGCGTCACAAAAGTATAAATCTGGGCCTATGTGTCACAGTAAAAGCGTAGATATTCAAAAATATATAGTTGGTATAGTTACTACGAAGCAAATATGTGTAGGACACCAACAATATTTATTTAATCTCTGTGTATTGTAAATTGTAGAGAAGACAAGCCAACGATAATTTAATAAGACAAATGTAGTTACTGTTTCATTGCCTAATATCTTCCTACATACACACATGCAAAATAATCTTTAGCATTTCTATCACTGAATATTAATTGTCAAACGTTTAATTTAATAAGAACGTGTAATAAGAATGCAGTAGTGAGCAATAGAAATAAATTACTGCATCATTCTTCCAGGCTTGTTATATATTTGTTAGTAGTTATCGAATAGTAAAGTATTATAATTTACACACATTTTATTCACAGTTATGCAGTAATTCTTATTAGCCCACACTGTTTGTAAAGTGTTTTCTTTCTCTTTAAAGTCCGAACCAATAGATAACGGTTGAAAGTGATAAAGCCACATAAATCTTCTTCATTAAAAAGTACAATAAGCAACCTTTACTGGTCTTGTAGGGTTAAGATACGATTGCTACAGAGGTCTGCGACATGATGGTCGTTCAGCCACTTATATAAACTGTACATGCTCTATAACTATTGCCATCCAGTAATTTATTGCTGCGTATTGGTGAATAAGAATGAAGCATAATTAGGACCTAACAGAAAAGTTGTTTTGTGAATTTGCGCTAGAGGGTCGGGATCCCCCACATCAACCCGAAATAGACAGACCGCAGTGCGATGAAGATTCTGTTTAATTAGCATTTAGTGGGATGCAACATGCCACAAATTTGTATGCCATGAAGCAGTTTGGAATTCTTCTTCCCACGAGGTTCCCGTCTCACAATTGAGCGACGGATTACTTCCCTTCTTTGGCCGTCTCTCTCCGAAATGGTGTTTTGTTAACCGGTGCCTTGTATGTCTATAGCAGTTCGCTTTCTTAAAGCTTTTAGAGACTCTGCCAATCAATGGACAGTAGCTCTGAGGCAATAAAGGTCCCAGCAACTTTGTTTTTGAATTGAAGAAACGAAATGATTGCTTACTTGCTTTGCATTCTGCAGCAGTAGAGGATGGGTGTTCGACATTTGTGGCTGGGGTGGTACATAAATGAGCTCAAAATCTGCACAGTGTATGTTACTGGCTTGGGTGCTCAATGAAAGATTTGCTAGAATTTACCCTAATCACGTGCTGCCCGTGTCCCAACCAGAAGAACCATTGCAAAAACGTTACTGTGTAAATTATTTCGGCCATTTCATTTGGCCTAAAAAACAGGCCAGTGGAATATTGTGATTCTGAAGTGACACTGTCTTCTGCATTATTATGGATTTCCGGCATTTTCTACATAGTTAATCGACTGCTGCACAATTTACAGGTTTAAAAAAATATATAGTTCAAATGCATCAAAACTTACTAAAGCACAGTGTTAAGCAGTGAAAGACTATTTGCGTACGTTAACTAGTCACCTTTCAGTTGCTTATTGTTGCTTTTGGATGTTACACTGGTACTAATGAGGCTAAACTTGACAAAACATTAACACAACATATCTGCATCATGCCTCAAATTTGCCCTTTCTTGGCACATACTTTAGTCAACCCTCCCCATTAAGAAATCAAATGTGATGAAAATTAATATTAAGGTGAGCTTTGTGCAATCAAAATAAAAACTTTAAAATGCAATTCTGCTTCATTCTGTTATGTGCATTCTTTGCACCAGCAATGAGAAAAAGCACTATAAATATTGATTGGTCACATTTCTTTTATGCCTTCACAAAAATTGATTTGAGTCCCTGGATACAAACAGGATACCTTGGAGAAATTGTTCGTGTTGCCCCACGCTCTCTTAACCCACAGCTCATCCATTTCTTCCTCACTCTGTTTTTTGTGCTTTTTAGGTTGAGCCTAGACAGCGCGCATGCGGTCTGCAAGACCTGTTGGGATGAGGATGGGACTTTGCTCCCACCTACCCCTCACCATAAGTTGAAGGCAGTGTCGCTCTGGTTTTGCTGCCTCCTAATTGGTTTGGCAGCCGTTACGTCACTTCCTGTACTTGGCTGAGGAGCGCTGGCAAAGTACAGTTTAATGACGCCGGGAATGTCTTTCTGTTGTTTGGATGGACTATTATTTTTTTGTTTTTCTGTCTTTCATGTTTGTCAGTAAACACTTGTGTTCACGCGCGTGGTTCGTTTTCCGTGTTTGCCCTTCACTTGGTCCTTACTTTGTATAATAAGTAAATACAAGTAGTTGTGTCATGGTGTGTTTTGTACATTTATTTGTGGCTTTATATATCATTAAATCAACCCAGGAATTAATCCTAAACAGCTGCTCTTCCCGCACAGTGGGAGAGCCGATACTACGAATTTCACTGCACTTGGGGAAACTCACCTTATAATGCTTTGCAGGTATTTCTTTTACAACACGTTTTTGGCGATAACTCAGCCCGTGGTGGTCCTAGGGCAATGGGATCACCACCAAAACATTAAGAACTATGTGCGCTTTCTGTCTAGTCCATCATGTGGGTCACACTAGGTTACAGTGTGTCCAAAAATCATAACCCCTTCCACCATTCACTGCATATTTAAGCTCTCTTTTAGCTGGAACGTTTGGTTTTGCAGCTGAGAAGGATTTGTGTTATAGGGGACTTGTTTGTAATAATATTCTGACAGTCTTGCTCGGCCTGCAAAGGCCCTAGGAGAGGAAAGGTGCAATGCACTATGCTCTCCTAGGGCTGAAGGATGATAATTGCCCCAAGGCACTACTAACTCAGTAGGCTCCACAGGGACATCTAGCCACCACTAGTGGTATTGCACCATCTGCTAATGTGCAAACACAGTTTACTACTGATAAAGGTTTCATGTACAGCATAGCTAAATATTTCAGCCATTTCACTGAGGGCCTAGTACCTCTCCAGCCATTCCGGGTTTGGGGGACATTCTGAGCTTCTGACAGAAGGAGAAGTTCTGGCAGTGTTCTGTGACACGCTACTCTGAGTGCTTTGGCTCCACAGGGACATCTAGCCAAGGGCAGTGGTACTGCACCTTCTGCTGTTGACTCTACTGGGACATCTAGTAACGACCTGTGGCACTGCACCCTTGTGCCACTGACTCCACAGTTAAATGATATTTAAAAGGCCTGTTAGTCCTGAAAAT
Source organism: Pleurodeles waltl (assembly GCF_031143425.1). Taxonomy (NCBI): domain Eukaryota; kingdom Metazoa; phylum Chordata; class Amphibia; order Caudata; family Salamandridae; genus Pleurodeles; species Pleurodeles waltl. The sequence goes on from NC_090440.1 coordinate 1,301,144,467, forward strand.
GTGCAATACCCTATGCCCTCAAGGGGCTGATGATGTGGTTACACTGCAATGTTCTTTATCATTCTTTTTTATGAGATTATGCCCTCTTGGGGCAGAATATATAGTTACATGACCATGGGCCAGATGTAGCAAACGTTTGCGACTCGCAAACGGGCTGAATCGCAATTTGCGACAGTGCAAAATCGGAAATGGGATGCAAAAAGCCCATTTCCGACTCGCAAAAAGCGATGGGACCCGTTTGCGAGTCGCATCCGGTGCGACCCGCAAATTGCAAGTCGCAATTTGCGAGTCGCAACCCATATGCAATAGCAACTCGCAAATTGCGACTGGTCGCAAAAAGCCCAGTTTGCATGTCCCATTTACCACTAACTCAGAGCAGGTGGTAACCATTACCAAAGTATAAAAGGGGACCCAGAAGGCATCTGGGTTACTCAAGATGGCGGAGATATACCTGATAGCAGTGAGGAGGAGAGTCTACGCAGCCCAGCAGAGGAGGAGGAGGGGCCACAGACAGGAGAAGATATATAGAACCAGGCAGACTCTTTTTCAGCAAACTGAAGAGGAGATCTATGACAAATACCGCCTTAGCAGCGCAGCCATTCTAGAATTAATAGATTTACTGAAACCACAGCTAGAACACAAGACTCTGCGTGGCTGCGCCATCCCTACGCATGTGCAAGTACTATGCGCACTGCACCTCTTGGCCTCAGGGAGCTATCAGGGGGTCATTGCCGTGGCAGGTGGGGTATCCCAAAGTGCAGTGTCAAGGTTCCTCAGGGCATTCCTAGATGCCTTAGTCACGCACATGTCTCACTTCATATACTTACCAAGGAATGAGGCAGAAATTAACAGCACCAAGCTGGACTTTTACCGCATTGCCCACTTTCCCCATGTCATAGGGTGTGTAGATGGGACACACATTCAAATATGCCCCCCTGCTAATCTGGAACACATTTTCCGCAACAGGAAGTGTACCCACTCACTCAACATACAGGTTGTTTGTGATGCCCATTATGTCATCACGGACATCGTAGCTTAGTTTCCTGGCAGTACCCATGACTCATACATTTTTAGGCATAGTGGGATACATCAACGCCTGGAACGTGGGGAATTTGGAGACGGTTACCTCCTAGGTAGAGCCACAGACACTTGCAGACATACACACAGGTCACTGTGCACGACTATCTGGAGTTCCTAACAGTGTACTTTTGTGCCCAACAGGTGACAGTGCATATGCTCTCAGGCCTTGGATCATGACTCAGTTTTTAACACCCAGAACTGAATCTGAGAGGCAATACAACAGTGCGCATAAGAGGACCAGGAACCTGATCGAGCGCACCTTCGGACTGCTGAAGGCAAGATTCAGATGCCTCCACCGCAGTGGAGGCGCCCTCCAATACACCCCCATTACCGCTTTCAAAATTGTGGTCGCATGCGCCATCCTCCACAACATAGCCACCCGACGTGGGCTACCTCTCACCCCTGCAGACCCAGATCCTGATGATGAAGAGCAAGAACAACCACATCGCCATCATGGGGATAGGAGTATCGCTAATCAAGGCAGACTGAGACGGGACCACATTGCAACGCAATATTTTGGACGGTACGTGTCAACTCCCACCATACTCACCTATTAACCATAAACTCCATTTGTTAAGTGGAACAAAAATAACTGTTTTATTAATGTCATGAAGAAACTATATACAAGTTGAAATTGTCCATGGGCAGGAAAATGCCAACCAGTCATGTGGCACATTAACGCCATGTGCCACATTAATATGTCCTGGCTGTTATCTATGATCTCCTGCCCCTCCTGCCAGCCTGGCTGGTCCCTGCTGCATCCATGGTGCACTGCCTACCACTCCTGAGCACCCTACTGTCAGTGGCAGAGACACTGCTCACTGTTGAGCCCTCCTCACTGTCTTGGGGTGTTTCCCCGGTGGCCCTCGACATCTCCCGTGTCTCCATAAGTTCAACTATGTGGGTGAGACGTCCCAGGCCCCTGGCAACATCCCCAGCAAAATGGCCCATCTCTATTTGCAGGCCAACTGTCCTCCTCGACAGGCCTGTTGTATTGATGGCTAGCCTGCCGATCGATATGGCCATCCTGTCCAGTCTTAGCATTATCTGGCGATCTCTGCGCCGCCCAGCCTCTGCCTGGCCCAGCAGTCCGGCCGCCAGTTCCCTGATGGCAAGGGCAATGTCCCCAGTGTTCTGGCACATCAGGTCCATGCGTCTGTTGTGCTGCATGCTTGCATGGTTGTTTCTAACAAAGCGGTGCAGCACACCACTAATCCTGCCCAATATTCTGTTCTGCAGGCGCTGACCCCGCAGCAGATGTGCCTCACTGCTGGTTGGAGGAAGTATCCCGAATCCAGATGGTCTTGCCCTGCGCCGCCTGCGCAGCGGTGGCTGCCCTGTGCTCACACCTGTATCCTCCCTGCCTGTTGCTGGGGCAGCTCCTGGCGTGATTTTTGCAGCAGGCGTTACCACTGCAGGAATGCTGCTGACTGTGCAGGTGGGGGTGCTGGCGGGTCCTGGGGTGTCCTCCTGGGCCTGGGTGCTTGGGGTGTTGGGGGTGTCTTGCTGGAGACCTGTGGGACATGGGGAACACACTGTCAGTGTCTAGTATCTATTGCACAATTCCTAATAAACATTTGCCTATGAACTGCCTCTTTGACTACATTTCCCATAATGCATCATTCTGGCTTTTTCTACCCTGAAATGGAGCTAATTCGGCTGTGCATGCACCTGTGTACATGGTGGGTGGGGTATGACATTGATAGGGGTACAGGCTTATCACATGGTACTCACCGGTTGATGTGCTGGGCTCTGAGGTGTCCAGGTCCCCAAATCCACACACTGCCTCCTGCTCAAATGTTTCCTCAACCCTTTCTTCCAGGGGTGTGGGTGGTGACACAGATGATGGTCCCCCTCCAGTGCCTCTCATCTCCCGGAGCCTTTCTGCCACCCTCTCCTTGGTCCGGGAGCGGAGGTCATACCACCTCTTCTTAATGTCCTCAATTGTCCTGTGGCTCACACCCAGGGAATTCATTTTTTCTTGCATGTCCTGCCAGAGTTTCTTTTTGGATGCCTCAGGAACAGTGAGGGCTGCTCTCCCAAAGAGCTCATCATGGTGCTGACAGCATTCCTCAGTCAGCACCTCCAGCTCCCTCTCAGAAAATTTGATTTTTCTTTTTCGTGGGGTTCCCTCCATGGCTGCTGCTGCTTGTTCACTGTGAAGACTGGCAGTTATAAAAGGGTGTGGTCCTGCCTCCTCCCAGGTGTATTTGTTAACTTCCTGGCTGTGATGTCATCATCATGTGCCAGGAAGTGTTTCCAGAGTGTTCTGGTATGCTTTCTGGAGTGTTCTGCTGCACCTGCAAGCAATTTTGAAGGTAATCGCAATTTGCGACACCTACTCGCTAATTGCGAGTTCGTTTTTTGCACACTCGCAAACAGCGACCTCGCAAACTGCGGACTCGCACACAGCGTTGCGAGTCCGGCTGCGAGTCGCAAAATCGGATCGTTTTTTTTTCTGCCATTCCAATTTGCGACTCGCATTTTGCGAGTCGCATCAACTCGCAAAATGCGAGTCGCAATTTTTATTTTTGCTACATCTGGCCCCATGTTTCTTCCAAATGCTATTTTTACTGTGGTGCTCTGTAGTGGCTGTTCAGACAATTACAGTCTAATGCCAAGTGTATGAAGCAATGCACAAGCACAGTTTATTTCTGATAAAGTTTTAATATTGGCTAAATATTTAGAAGGTCCCAAATGCAAGGTTGCCATTATAATTTACAACTCCAACAGCTCTAACTCTAGCTAATGTGAGACCTATTGCATTGGAACTGCTTGTTGAATATTTGTTAATCCTTTCTGGTCCAAATTGTTCTGTTGCTGTCGCACCCACTCCAGGTTCCTCCCTCTGAGGAGTATTACACATGAGTAAATTGCAGTAAACAAGAAAACATTGCTATGAAAGAGGGCAATGTTCAAGGAACATTTTCACACGTAATAATGAGATCGTACATACTTTGCACAAATTTTACTTTCTGCATATTTTGGAAAAAGCAGCACTATTTCACATTTTGTGCCGTTTTATACCTGCTCCTGTTAAATTTTCCTTTGGAAGATTGTAAATACACTCACATATCCAGATGTATTCAGAGGGAATCTGGACTATAAATAAATTGCTCTCTCTCTTTGATGTTGCTCCAGGAATATTGAAACTATCCCTAAATGTACTTTGGACACTAGAATTGAGTGAAGACACCCCCACATCTACTTTACACAAGAAATGTACAAATAGTGAATGAAATAACTATAGTATATTTTTAAAAATTTTCAAAATAAATTTACAAATGCATATATGTTATCCTAATTTCATTTTGACCTGATCGCTTAGTGAGTGCTCTGTGATTATACCTCTTGATTAGTATTCATATTATGTATGTTATTTGAGGCGTTTGTTGTTTTTGCTTTTAACTACAAACATTCCCACTACAGTTGACTTTACAAAGACGTTTTTGTAATTTATCCCTATAAGGAACCCACTGGTAAGAATTCATATATAGCCCGGTTTACAGAGGGTTATTTTGGGATCCTTGATAACCTTTCCTTGACTACAATGATTAATACTATGACCACGAGCCTTGAAGGAAATAACAAAGCCTTGAAGTGAGAGAAGCAGCCAATGATGATGAACTTTCATAGACCGTTCTAACGTTTTCAATAGATCTACATGACTCTGAAGTCTTGCTAATCTATTATCAACTTCAAAAGGTTTCCTTAGGATAGTTTTCCCTCAAAAAGACACAGAGGCTATTCCACCTGCTTACATGACATCCAAATTATTTTTCCACAGAAAATGCCTTGCATACAGACTTACACCTTAAATTTGCTGATTTAAATTGTGATTGTAGCAGGATAAGAACACTCAGCGCTTGCGGTGGGCGGACAAAAAATGATTCTAATGTCTTTGGTATGTTATCTCTTATGCTATATATTATGTTGTGTGTCTCAGATTCTCACTAATGGCCTCTTTATTAGTGCCCTCTCCATTCTGGAGGGGCCATTAACATGAGATAAGATCTCCATCAGAATTGTGAGTCATACAGGAACACAGCTGGTCCAGTGCATTTCGCCTGGATTGGGGTGAAATCCTGTGGGGAAATTTGAAATAACCAGGGACTCAGCACCAGAATTACTCATTCCCCTGGTGAGTCCTCATTTCTTAGGGACCCTCAGAGTCAAAATTGTAATGAGCTGGTAATATTGGCTAGCTAAGAGTTACAGGTATCCCCTTTGATGGTAAGTTCAATGAAAATGTGGCTCACAGAATGGTATCATCAACATCGCGGTCCAATGAATGAGGAATGGTTTGTTTACTGCTGAATGAACAGGAACTGTTTAACCCCTTAACTGCTGAGGTTTTTCCACTCCAGTGATGAGCCATTTTTGGCTATTTGGGGTACTTCGGGCTTAAGTCTCCATAGTTTTTTTCCACACAAAGTATCCACGCCAAATTTGCTTGCTTCTTTCCCAACACAACGAGAATTCTAAAGTTACCTAGGGTATCTAGTTTCCCCTGCAGGGGACTGAGAAAATAGACAAAATATCACAACATTTTGTTAGAGGGTTTGTAAAAAATGAGAGGAAATAATTCTGAATGTTTTTTTTAAGTGACATAAAGTCCCTAAGGTCTGTCTCCATTAGCTAATCCCCAATTCCATCATAGATCACGGCTGTCACTATCTTCTCCATCCCGGACACTGGACAGTGCCTTTTGCCCTGTTTCTGCAGAATCATTCTCATGTCTGTATGTTATTTCCGATGTCACTAGACATTAAGGGGCATATTTAAGAGCCCCTAGGGTCACCAGAGTGTCACTTTTCATGACACTCCAGTGGCGCTATGCCCTGCACCATATTTACAAGGAGGCATTAAGCCACTTTTTGTGGCTCAACGCCACCTTGTAAATATGGCCCCTTCACAAAAAGCACTTTGCATGGAAGGGGCGTGCAGTGGGTGCTGCTGTGGGCATACCACAGCAACGCTCATTGCATTTTGACGCTGCCTCAGCTTTAAGAGTTTTCGTAAACCTGAGGCAGTGCCAAAACCTAACGCCACACCAGGGGTGGCGCCAGAGTGGCACAACGAGGAGAAATGCTTTCATTTCTCCTCGTTTTTTGCTCTTTCTACGTGTGCTGCATTTTGCAGCACATATAGAAAGAGAAAATCGCCATTTGAGATTGTTTTTGTGCAGGAGGGTGTTCCTTCCTGCATAAAAACAATCTCCCCCTCAACGCAGCCATCCCTGCACTACGGTGCAAGGGTGGCTGCGTTGGCGCACAGCATCAAATTTAGCGCCGGCACAGGGGGAAATAAAGGGGTGTGCTGTATTCTAGTAAATACGGTGCATCCCTGCTTTTTTTAAATGATGGTGCACGACGCTGCCAAATTTGGCGCAGCGCCGGTCACTGTTATTTTTCTTTAAATCTGGCCCTATCTTTGTAAGGAATGTGATATTGTCTAGTTCTTTGATCGATAATATAGATACAACATCTAAGGCAACAGTCTTCTGGGTCAAATGTTGTCCCCCCTTTATGTCAAGGATGAATAACAACAGTATAGATATTTATTAAAAGGCGTGTACTCTAATTTGATTCCTTTTTACCCTATATGTCCATAAAGATAATGTGAGAAGCATATAGGAGCATATTTAAGAGCCCCTAGTGCCATTGCAACGCCACATTAGCGTCATTGTTCTGACGCTAATGTGACATTAGAAGGTCAAAGACGCCATGCCATATTTACAAAGTGGCACAATGCATGCATTGCACCATTTTGTAACCCTTTGTGCCACATTATGCCTGTGCTAGGCATTATGCATGCGAATGGGGCTTTCTCTAGTTAGGGGGTCCAACAAAAATGGCTCAAGGAAATCTAAGAGATTTCCTTGCACCATTTTTTTGTGCACTTTTAACACCTGCTCAGAGCAGGCTTTAAAAGGAGGCTTACATTGGTTACAATGGGCCTCTGAGTGTTTTGCAGGATTAGTCAGAATTGTTAAAGTTAATCCTGCAAAGCGCTGGACTAGCGTAAAAAATTCTAATGCTAATCTCCTAACTACCGCCATGGTGCACCATGTTTTATGGTGGCTTCAGTGGAGTACTAAGGGGTGCAAGAAAAGTGACACTGCACTGTGTGCAGCCCCTTTTTTCTTAAATATGCCCCACATACTTTGATATACGTTATCTAGGTCAGATATACCAATCTCTAATTAGATTTAGGATATAAGGAGTTTCATTCTCTCACTTGGTAGAGAAGTCCTTCGTCCAGATTATCTCCAAGATTCTGACAGAGAAGATCTCACCTACTGCCAGCACACTTCATACTTCGCACACTACACATCTCGCCTAAAGCTGATAGAGCCCAGTCCCGGAGGAAACCGATGGACTGCTGCTGCACTGGGTGCTTGCCCTTCATGAGGAACACTATCTTCACACCTCTGCTGATACAGACAGCTTTTGTTGTCAAGAAGGTAGGCAGTGCATCCCTTTTCCCTAAGAAACTCTAAACTGCAAGTTTATTTGCCTTTTATGTCCTCAGGGTATAGAGCATAGAAATAGGCAATATGGTGCTAGGTTCGAGATAATATTTTTACTGACATTTTAGCAATGCAGGATGTTCATTCTATTCTTGTGACCGGTAACGTGTCTCTGAGTAGTTGTTTTAGATGTGTTAAGAAACATTTTCTTTCTATAGTAATAAATACTTTTTAACCACTTCGCAGCCAGGCCTTTTCCCCCCTTGGGTGCCAGGCCTTTTATTGGCTATTTGGGGCCCAGAATCCTTTGCAAACCTCAAAATGTGGCAAAAAAAAAAACCTTTCCTCATATTTCGGTGACAGAAAGTTCTGGAATCCGAGAGGAGCCACAAATATCCTTCCACCCAGCATTCCCCCAAGTCTCTTGATAAAAATGGTACCTCACTTGTGTGGGTAGGCGTAGCGCCCGTTACAGGAAATGCCCCAAAACACAACGTGGACACATCACATTTTCCCAAAGAAAACAGAGCTGTTTTTTGGAAAGTGCCTAGCTGTGGATTTTGGCCTCTAGCTCAGCTGGCATCTAAGGAAACCTACCAAACCTGCGCATTTTTAAAAATTAGACACCCAGGGGAATCCAGGATGGTGTGACTTGTGGGGCTCTCACCAGGTTCTGTTACCCAGAATCCTTTGCAAACCTCAAAATTTGGCCAAGAAAACACTTTTTTCTCACATTTCGGTGACAGAAAGCTCTGGAATCTGAGAGGAGCCACAAATTTCCTTCCACCCAGCACTCCCCCAAGTCTCCCGATAAAAATGGTACCTCACTTGTGTGGGTAGGCCTAGTGCTCGCGACAGGAAATGCCCCAAAACACAACATGGATACATCACATTTTCCCAAAGAAAACAGAGCTGTTTTTTGGAAAGTGCCTAGCTGTGGATTTTGGCCTCTAGCTCAGCTGGCATCTAAGGAAACCTACTAAACCTGTGCATTTTGGAAAACTAGACACCTAGGAGAATCCAAGATGGTTTGACTTGTGGGGCTCTCACCAGGTTCTGTTGCTCGGAATCCTCTGCAAACCTTAAAATTTGGCCCAAAAAACACCTTTTCCTCACATTTCAGTGACAGAAAGTTCTGGAATGAGAGAGGAGCCACAAATTTCCTTCCACCCAGCCTTCACCCAAGTCTTCCGATGAAAATGGTACCTCACTTGTGTGGGTAGGCCTAGTGACCGCGAAAGGAAATGCCCCAAAATACTATCTGAAACATCAAAATTATCAAATACAAAACTACCTGTTTTTGCGGGAGAGGAGGGCACCTACTTTTTGGTCCTGCGCTCAGCAGCCATACAGGGAAACCTACCAAACCCAGACATTTCTGAAAACTAGAAACCTGAGGGAGTCCAGGGAGGTGTGACTTGCGTGAATCCTACAATGTTTTCTTACCCAGAATCCTCAGCAAACCTCAAATTTAGCTGAAAAATCACATTTTTCCCACATTTCTGTGTGGGATCACCTCTCCGTGACAAATTTCCTACCTGGTGTCTTTAGAAGGCAAGTTATTCCCAATACATTCTACCAGGTTGTAGCAGCAGACAACTGGGAGAACCACTACGTTGTGGCTCTAGTTTCCTTTGAGTATGGAGGGGGGTTCTCAGTTCTTCTGAAAGTTGCTGTGAGCCCTGCCATGCCTGTAGACTGTCTACTAGAAAATGTCCTGGAGCACACAACCTAGAAAGAAGTGGAGCTCAGGTCCCACCTGGGAATATTGGAGTTGCCTGAGTGGGTCTGTGTGACCACCAGGTATATGGCTACCCAGAGAGGGAGTCAAAAGGGTCTGGAGCTTGGGAAAATGTCCCTGACAACTGCCAGAAGAGTGAAGGGCAGGGGGCATGGGAAACCAGCCCCGGTTTGTCTCCCAGAGGAGGTCGATGGGGTGGCAGAGGAGGCTGCCCCAGAACCCAATGAAGAGGACATTGCCTCCCTTGGTGTCTTGCCTGACCTTGCTGGATGGCAAGCAGAAGAGGGGTCCACCAGGGACAAGTTCTGTCAAGAACAGAAAGAGTGCTCAAACCTGGAGGGCATGAGGTGGCAAGCTGAAGACCATGCAACAAGTAAAACCTCTGGAGATCACCACATTTCTTGGGAGAATGACCTCCTGCGGAGTGAACCCAATGCACCTTTGTATGGGGCTACAAAAGCCCTCGTTGTTCCCCAGTGCTACAGGGCTTTTCTATTAAAGTTAGCCCATAAAGCTCCCCTGGCAGGACGTCTTGGGCAGGAAAAGACCTTTGCCAGGCTTGTCCCCCACTTTTACTGGCACCAGGATGAAGGTGTCTTTCATTCTGCAGGACTTGTGTGACCTGCCAGGCCAGTGGAAAGTCAGGGAAGAAGCTGAAAGCTCCCCTGTAAACCCTTACCTGTTGTTGGCACCTTCTTTGAAAGGGTGGGCATCTATATCATTAGGCCACTGGACCCAAAGACAGCTTCTGGCAACAGGTTATCCTGGTCTTGCTGAACCATACTACAATATATCAAAAGGCCATACCTCTGTGAACTGCAACTGCAGTAGCTAGGGCCCTAATGGGGATTTTCACCAGAGTAGGTTTCCCCAAAGAAGTGGTGTCTGACAGGGACACCAACATTATGTCAGCTTATATGCAAAATATGTGGAAGGAGTGTGGAGTTACTCATAAGTTCTCCACACCCTATCATCCACAAACCAAGGTTTTTTTTGAGAGGTTCAACAAGACCCTGAAGGGCATGATTGGGGGCCTGCCTGACCCCCTGAGGCGGAAGTCGGATGTCCTCTTGCCCTGTCTGCTCTTTGCTTACAGGGAGGTACCACAGAAGGGGGTTAGATTCAGCTCCTTTGACCTTCTGTGTGGTCACCCTATAAAGGGACCTCTCGATCTGGCTAAGGAGGGTTGCTAACTCTCAGGAACCAGATGGCCGAATTCTGGAAGAAGGCTTCGGAGAACTTGGAAGCAAGCCAGGAGGTGATGAAACAGTGGTATGATCAAAAGGCTACCTCTGTGGAATTCCAGCCTGGACAGAAAGTGTGAATGATGGAGCCAGTGGCGCTCAGGGTCCTTCAAGACCATTGGACTGGGCCCTATGAGATAGCTGAGAGAGAAGGGGATGCCACTTACCTGGTGGACCTCAGGAACCCCAGGCACCCCTTAAGTGTACTTCACATCAACCGTCTCAAATCCCACTATGAGAGGTCTGAGGTCACCATCCTGCTGGCAACAGATGATGGGGAGGAGGAGGAGAGTGAGCCTCTCCCTGACCTCCTGTCTTCAAAAGAGAAAGATGGGTCACTGGAAGGTATGAACCTTTCCCCTACCCTGACCCCAGAGCAACAGAGGGACTGTGGCCAGTTATTGGGACAGTTTCCCTCTCTGTTTTCCCTCACTGCTGGGCTTACACACCTGTGTACCCATGATAGCGATACAAGAGAAAGCGCCCATTTCAAAAACAAAATGTACAGGCTGGATGACAGCGATGGCCAGCATGAAAGAGGAAGTTTTCAAGATGTTGGAGTTGGAGGTGATTGAGCACTCCAGTGACCCCTGGTCCAGGCCTATGGTGCTGGTACCAAAAGCTGCCCCACCGGGCACCACCCCAGAACTCAGGTCTGAGTGGATTATAGGGGGCTCAACTCAGTCACCAAGAGTGATGCTCACCCCATAACTAGAGCTGATGAGCTCATTGGTAGGTTAGGGACTACCATGTTCCTGAGAACTTTTGATTTACCCTCAGGCTACTGGCAGATTGCCCTAACTGAAAGAGCTAAGGAGAGGTCAGCCTTCTCCACTCCAGAAGGCCACTATCAATTTAAAGTGATTACCTTTGGATTAAAGAATGCCCCTGCCACCTTCCAGAGGCTGGTAAACTAAGTTCCTTTTGGTTTGAAGGCCTTCAGTGCTGCCTACTCAGATGATATAGCTGTCTTTAGTAGCAGCTGGAAGGACCACCTCTTCTACCCCTAAGAAGTGCTTCAGGCCCTGTAGGATGCAGGCCTGACTATCAAGGTCAGTAAGTGCCAGATAGGGCAGAGGTCGGTGGAAGTACTTTTTGCTTAAATCTTTCCTGTGATATATCACCAAGAGAATTTTATTGTTACGTTGTTCAAAGCACATTGACTGTGAACGTCACGCCTGGTTTTAAGCAATGCAATCAGTCAATCCACCACCACCGTTCTTGGAAACTCCTGGGGCTCCTCCTATTCCATGGAGACAGTGGTTTGATGGCTTTGAAACTTACCTGGGTGCCATAGGAGCTTCTCGTTTTCGCCCTGAAAGAAAGAAATGTTTGCTTTTACATTCATTGGGGTATGAAGGGAGAGAGATTTTCAAACACTTACCTGAGCTACCGCAATTTGATGAAGAAGAACTAGATGAATACTTGATGACTACCAAAAAATTGTCCACAAGATTTGACATTTTACCTAGTCTAGTAGTTTTGCGGCACAAATTCTTCAAGCGTCAGCAATTTCAAAGCGAGGATGTTGATGCATATGTCAGTGCTCTAAGACAACTGGCTTCCAAGTGTGAATTTCGGGATTTCCAAGACCAACTCATAAGGGACCAGTTCATTGGCCATTGTACAAATCAACATATTCAGCAGAAATTACTCACCATGGGAAATCCAACGTTGGATGAAGCTATCAAAGTAGCCAAGAGTGTGGAGCTTGCCCAGATCTCTTTGATGAAACTTTCTTCTAGCTCTACGGTGAAGGGTTCAGATCCTCTTCATGTCAGTGTTGTTACTAAAAGGGGTGCAGCGAAGAATACTGATATGAAGAAGAGTGACAATCCTTTTTTTAGATCCTCGAACATTTGTTTTAGATGTGGAAACATGCCTCATTTCAAAGATGGCAAGTCTTGTCCTGCAAAGAACGTTATGTGTAGAAAATGTGGTAAAGTTGGTCACTTTGCTAGAGTCTGTCAATCCACTAGTAATAAGCAAGCTAATGTCACGTGCATAGTGGAGGACGAGGAAGAAAATAGAGAAGAATCTTTTGTAAAAGCCTTCCAAGACATGATTGTTGTGGTCACAGATAAAGTATTAGGGGTCAAGGAACATAACCAATGCATAGATCCCATTGTGTATATTTGGGTTGGGGATAAAATGCTTCGTTTATTGGTGGATTCAGGTGCATACATTACTATGATTTCATCAGAGCTGTTCCATAATACTTGGGGTGACAGAAAGTTGTTCCCTCCCGATAGATCTCCGGTCTCGTATGAAGGCAGGAAAATTGAGTTAGAAGGCTACATAGAAGACTGTTTAGTGTTCAAGGGTCGGAAGATTTTTGGTAAACTATATGTGGCATATAAGGGTTTGAATATTTTGGGGTGGTATCACCAGGGTTTGTTTGTCATGGTGCTGAAACCTGGTACTAAAGAGCAAGTTCTGGTGGTGGAGTGTGCAGATTCAAAGACACCGTTTGAGGATGAGTTTCCTGGTGTTTTTGCCCAGGGTTTGGGGAAGATTACAGGATTCAAGCATAGAATAAAGGTTAAGGATAGGGCCATTCCTGTAAGACATAAAGTCAGGTCAGTACCATTTAGTTTAAGAGAAGATCTTAAATCTGAATTAGACAAGCTTCAACAGAAGGGTGTAATTGAGCCAATTGAGTCCAGTTTGTGGCTTTCTCCTTTGGTTGTTGCCCGTAAACGTAATGGAGACCTGCGTTTATGTGTGGATCTCAGGAGTCTCAATAAGGAAATATGGATAGACTCGTATCCTTTACCCAAGATCAGTGACCTACTTGAAGGGCTCAGGGGCTCAGTATGGTTTTCAAAGATTGATCTGGCGTCTGCTTATCACCAGGTTGAACTGGATGAGGATTCGCGCCATTACACCGCTTTCAATTCACCCTTTGGCACTTTCCAGTTTTGCAGGATGCCATTTGGGTTGGCTTCAGCAGCATCAGCGTTTCAACGCATCATGCACAAAATTTTGGGGGAAATCCAAGGTATTTTAATCTTTCAGGATGATGTGTTGATTCACACAAGGGGTTTAGAAGATCACAATGAGAAAATTAGATCAGTGTTTAAAATTTTTCAGTCCTTTGGCGTCTGTGTAAAGAAGGGAAAATGTGAGTTTTATAAGAAAGAAATAGAATTTTTGGGCCATTGTGTGTCTGGGGAAGGTATTACACCTCGTCCTGAGTTAGTAAAGGCGATTGTAGATTCCCCTAACCCTAAAGATAAAGATGAGTTACGATCTTTTGTTGGCATGTGTGAATACTACTCAAAGTTCATTTCCAACTATGCTAGCAAAATGAAAGTTTTGTTCAATATGCTCAAGAGCAAAGTTCCGTTTAAATGGGACAGTGAATGTCAAACCATTTTTGAAAGGGTCAAGCAAGAGTTAGTAGACGCCAGACCACTGAGTTCTTACGACCCCAGTCAACTGTGTACTATTACGGTGGATGCTAGTAGGTATGGGCTGGGGGCTGTTTTGTCGCAAGGTCTAGGAAAAGAGGAGAAAGTTATTTGTTATGCTTCTAGAGTCTTACGTGATCCTGAACTGAATTATTCAGTGATTGAAAAAGAGTTGCTCGCATGCTATTGGGCTAGCGAAAAATTTAGGAGTTATGTTTGGGGCAGAAAATATGTAATTCAAACAGATCATAAACCGTTGGTTTACATTTTAAATGGTGATAAGATTAACTATACCACTCCTCGTATCGCACGCCTCACCACAAAATTGTTGCAGTATGACTTTCAGGTCAAGTATATTCCGGAGAAAGACAATTTCACAGCAGATTTTCTATCTCGTCTACCTATAAATGAAGAAAGTAATCTGGATTTGGAGGATGATGTGGAAGATTGTTTCATAGCTGCAATTGATGCTGATGAGTCCAAGGTGTGCACTGAGACTGTGTGGGTGGAGGGAGGCTGAAAGCAGTGATGAGGTGTTGTCCATTGTTAAGCAGCATATAATCAATGGTTGGCCTAAGGAAAGAAATGTGAATCTTGAAGTTCAGCCATATGTCAAGGTGGGTGAAGAATTGTCAATTGAAAATGGGATCATTTTGAGGAATGATAAATGTGTTCCCCCGTGTGAGATTCGTACAAGGTTGGTGGACCATGCTCATGAGGGTCATCTTGGTGCCACTATGTCTAAGAGACGTATTAGAGCACACAATGGTGTACAGTTTGTGGGTTATGACATGGAAATGTTTCTGAGAGAATCTGGTGTGAAACATTTGAAAAGTTCTCTATACTATCCTCAAACAAATGGTTTAGTGGAGAGAATGAATAGGGTTGTTGTGGAGTGTATCAAATGGGCTAAAGCAAGTAAACTGGATGTAGAAGAGGCCGTGAATTCGATGTTGTGGTTCTATCGCACCACTCAACATTCTGTGACTACAATTTCTCCTTTTGAACTGCTTAAAGGAAGACAAAGCACCTCAAGACTGTTTCCAGCGTGGTTAGCCAGAGTGGTTTCAGGTAAAATTCCTGATTCTGTGAACAAGGACGGGGTGTTGGGTGAAGTAAAACAAAATCAAGAAAAGAATTTCAACCTCGGGATCTGGTGCGCGTCAAGTTACAGACATTTGTGAGGAAAGGGGAAGCCTGCTACGGTGCTCCTGTTAGGGTAAAGAAAGTATGTGGTAATGCCATCATGGTTGAGGGTGGTCAATGGTGGAATATGGGGAAGGTTGTTAAGGTTAAGGATGTTGGGCACCGTGGAGTGGAAGGAAGTGACTCCTCTGGGTCAGAGGGCATTCATCAGGAACGCAAGGTGTTAGACAATCATTTGTTAGAACCCAACACCTTGAGGAGGTCTGTCCGTGAGAAATGGGCTCCGATCAAACTCAGAGAACATCATAGTATTTAGCAAGAATGTTTTATGTTTTTGTTTATCTCATGTACACACTGATGTGATTGTTAAATGTTATGTAATGCATAGGTTATCTAATGCTCTTAGGTTTTTGTCCAATGCGCTTATGTTTTTGTTCTTATTTATGTAAGTGTTTTTTGTTAAAAAAAAAAAAGGGAGATAATATGTTATGCTCAGGTTCGGCGCGCGCTTCCGCGTGCCGAACCCGTTCTGTCTCGGTTGCGTCTAGTGGCTCGAGCGAGGCAGAGGGACGGTTGAACGGAGGTAAAGCTGACGAAGAGACGCGTTCTCTGCGCTCTTCATTATTGATTTATTGCCGAATAAAGAAAACACAAAATGCTTACTTCGGTGTCTCCAGAGTTGGTTACAACACAGTGTCCCACTGCCATTTTGAGTTGGCATTTAAAACCCCTTGCCAAGCCTTAAAATCCCCTTTTATTACATATAAGTAACCCCTAAGTAGGCCCTAATTAAAATGTAGGACATGTACTTTTGAGTTTTCCATATGATAGTAGTGCAAAACTTCCAAATTCATTTTCTCACTACTGAGAAGCCTGCCCCTCTTGAAGAATAACATTGGGGATTCTTTATGAACATTAATAAGGTGTAATTCTTAAACCAGAGGGGATAGCTATGTCATGTTTGATACATATGCAATTGTAATGATAAACCATCTTTAATGGTAAAGTTGGATTTACCATCACAATTTTGAAAAGGCCGCTTTCAAAAAGTTTGCATTTTCCTGCCCTTACCTCTCTGTGCCTGTAACCTACCTAACTGTGTGTAACTCACAGTTGGGATTTTGAGAATTCACCCCAGACAGTCACACAATAGTGGTATTAACAGAGCCTGAATGGGCCATTAACTGACTTGATGGAGAAGTGGAGCTAAATCACAGCACAGAGCTTAACTGATGATGGCTTGGATCTATAACTTACGAGGGAATTCAGAGTTGTGACTATGTTAACTTGTCATGGTTACAAATTTAATTTTAAGAAATCAAAGATTGCCTACCTGATGGTGACTTTCCTTGGATATGAATTATTCAGTGAGTCCAAGGGTTTAGCTCAGGACTTCCTCCAGAAGTGCATTACCTTGCAGCCTCCCAATAGACTGAAAAAGTAGCAAACCCTGTTGGGATTTCTAAACTTCGGACTTACTTACTTGCCTCACTCCATGGAGCAAGTGAAGTCTCTGAACGACCTAATTTCTCCCATATTTCCCTCTAAACAAGGGCTGAGCTGCTTAACTGTCTTAACCAGATATCAAACGAAGATCGAAACAAATATATTAACAGCCATAACTGCATCTAAGCCAGTTGGGAAACCTCCAGCAGGATTTCATCCCATATACTCCTACACTCTTAATTCAGAAAACATTCTTGTAGTTACCATACCAGAAGTGGGAGACGGGTAATACCTAATATTCTGTTTAGGTTAGAATTAATCAAAGAAGCACATGTGTGAGGTTCCTCGGTGGATGGACTTCTATTCCCAGCCTTGGAACAATGGGAAAATCTGTGAGTCCAGGCTTTGACTGTCCTTTTCTGGTAGCCATGATGCTGCCAACAATGACATTTCTGATGAGGACTGGTACTGATGGTAGAAGATCAGGCCTGCAGCAAGGCTCAAAAGGCATAGCTAAGGCTAGTGGAAATGCCAGAACCGGGAGAATAGAAAGGTTCAGAATGGAAGCAACAGGAGCAAGAATCATCAGCAGGAGCAAGGCGACCCCAGCAGGAGCAATGATAAACCAGCAGGTGCGAGGAGTATTGCAACACAAAGGAGAAAGACAGTTCTGCTCCTTATAAACCCCAAAACAGAAAGTGACATAGAGGGAGAAGTGAGGTTACCATGATGGATTAGGAAATGCTGACAGAATACATGCTAGAGCCTCCATGATGGATTTGTTAAGCAAAAACCCTTCCACAGGAATTCTGGGAAGAATAAACTACAGAGAACAAGTATGTGGCCCCCAAAGAGAGAAATGCCTCCAGCCCAGCTGACAAGTGAGGCAAAGAATGACTCTCTGCAGTCCCTTTCAGGACTTTCCAGGCTGCAGGTAAGTGTTTAGGGCATTCTGCTGCATAGCATGGGACGCCAGGAAGCAGTGGAGTGAGCTGTGCGTAGAGCGTCAACCTGTGGTGTGACAACATGAGTGGTTGGCCTTTACACACACAGGAACAGATGCAACAGTAGCAATGCTACAGCAATGCTACTTGTGGCATAATCTATATAAACAAACTAAGGACTATCTTAGACCTTGTGATATTTGTCAACAGATTAAGGGCCTGATTTATACTTTTTTTAGTGCCGCAGTTGCGTCATTTTTTTACGCAAAAGCGGCGCAAACGTACAAAATTCAATTATATTTTGTACGTTTGCGCTGCTTTTGCATAAAAAAAATGAAGCAAATGTGGCGCTAAAAAAGTATAAATCAGGCCCTAAACCCTCTAGAGTCAAAAGACCCTAGCCATCTTTTCTCATGATCTCAAACACCCCTTTCTGAGTGATTTATATGGACCATATCAGTCCACTAATTTTAGCATAGCAATATAAATACATATTGGTAGCTATTGATTCATGTTTTCGATTCCTATGGGTTTAGCCACAGAGGAATACAAACTCTTCATCAGTCTTAAAAGATTTGCAGTGCCTTGTGTTAATGAGGGCAATTCATTCATTTAACTTGGATAACTGTCTTGTATTTGTCTCCAAGGCTTTCATGGATTCAATGTCTTCTCTGGAAGATTGTCTGCTGTTCAGCAACCCATTAAAAGCCGAAATGGACGGAATTGTAGAGAGGGCCAATGGCATGATTAAACAAGGGTGTTAAATTCAGGTCTTGGTTGGTATCGTTATCTGTGGTATCATGATCTGTATGGAATTCAGAGAACACTAGGGTGCTGATTCCTAGCCCGCCAAGCGGGAACCGCCAGAAGACCGTACCGCAGTCAAAAGACCGCGGCGGTCATTCTGGCTTTCCCGCTGGGCGGGCGGGCGACCGCCAAAAGGCCGCCCGCCCGCCCGCCCAGCGGGAAACCCACAGCAACGATGAAGCCGGCTCCGAATGGAGCCGGCGGAGTTGCTTTTGTGCGACGGGTGCAGTTGCACCCGTCGCGATTTCCAGTGTCTGCTATGCAGACACTGGAAATCAATGTGGGGCCCTGTTAGGGGGCCCCTGCAATGCCCATGCCATTGGCATGGGCACTGCAGGGGCCCCCAGGGGCCCCATGACACCCGTTCCCGCCAGCCTGGTTCTGGCGGTCGAAACCGCCAGAACCAGGCTGGCGGGAAGGGGATCAGAATCCCCATAGCGGCGCTGCCTGCAACGCCGCCATGGGGGATTCTGCAGGCCAGGGGAAAACCGGCGGGAAACCACTGGTTTCCCTTTTCTGACCGCGGCTTTACCGCCGCGGTCAGAATGGGCCTGGATGCACCGCCAGCCTGTTGGCGGTGCATCCGCGGTCCCCTACCCTGGCGGTCTCGGACCGCCAGGGTAGGAATGACCCCCTAAATAGCTTGCCTCAATGAGTATTGGAAGGATGCACTCCATACGAGGTACGCTTCGGCTTAGATAACTCTGGGAGGTAGCAGATGAAGACAAATGTGACTTGGAGAAACATTTGAATGTTTTACAGAGTATCTAAGAAATCAGAGACATGCTGTCAAACACAAAGGACTCTGAAGCCGCCTCCTGTGAAGAGAAGATTATCACTGCTTCTGACAGGTGGCTTCTCAAAGTTGGGGACCTAGTCCAGGAAAAAATGTCCACGACAGGCAAAATTTTCATACTTCAGACCACCTGGCACAGTTCATGGGCTAAAAAGCAACAGAATTGTTATGCTGCCTCCTATGCCTGGATCAAGATGAAATAGACACGTCTATCAATCATGTTAAAAACACTATGTGGCCAGTGCTATACAACCAGATGCCTCAGACCTCAAGAAGGATTCAAAGTAGTGTCTTCCAGACTCTCCCTACTCTGATTGCCTTACCCCCTGAACAGAGCAGTAACATTCCTAGCTTAACTTTCCAGCTGGGAATGATTGAGCTTAGCACTGTATGTGAACATTGAGTGCAACAAACACATCTAAAGCTGCTGACATTACAGTGGCTACTGTACAACGTAAATCCATGGTATACTATGAAATACCACCTGATGCTACACCATTCGAACTTGTACCATTTTGAGTGTCCAGAGAAACCAACAATGTTGAAAATCATTCTGGATATTTCTCAGAAGATTTTTCAATTCCCTCCAAAGTCACTCATTGCCAAAAATTGCTTTGCGCCTATCAGTGGTTCTGTGACAAGAATATAATTCATCTGTGGTCCCATGCGTGGATCGCTTTATGAACTTTTCTTCACATTGTGTGGTTATCAATGATATTAGTCTCGCTACTGCTACTCAACTGACATTATGGGGGTCATTCCAACCCTGGCGGTCGGTGTTAAAGCGGCGGCCAACCCGCCAACAGGCAGGCGGTCAAAAAAATGGAATTCTGACCCTGGCGGAAACCGCCAACACAGACCGCCACTTTAACACTCCGACCGCCACGGCGGGACTAACAAACAGCGCGGCGGTCACCGCCAACAGACAGGCGGGAGACAATGTACCGCCCACCCTATCACAACTCACCAATCTGCCACCTTTTCCGGGGCGGGAGCCCCGCCGATAAAAACACGGCGGAAACAGACTACGAACGGGAAAACGCTCACCTCTACACACTCCACAAGGAATCTGGACAGCATGGAACCAGAACTACACATCCTACCAGCTATTGTCTACCTGCTCCTCTACCAGGAGCACGAACGCCGGCGCAGAAGACAACGGTGAGTACTGCACCTACGACACAGGGGAGGGGGGAGGAGAAAAGATTACGGGCACACACATACGTGACACACCCACCCTCACCCACAACTACCTACAGATCAATGCAGAGCAACAACTCAGAGTGACACCCCCCAAACCCCCTGGAAGAATGCAAAGACAAAATAAAATGATCATGAAATTCAAATATATTGTAAGGCTACGTAATTTTTTTTTTCAAACATCTATAACTATATACACATATGTAAATTGTCCTGTCCAAATTGGGTTTCAGTCATTGTACGTGGGCCGATGGGCCTCAACACATGGGCAAAGCCCACACAGGAGATCCAAAGCCATTGGAGGGAACACTGCAGGGGCATCAGATAGAAAAACTACAGGCACCTCAGGGGGAAGGGAAGGGGAGGCACCTCAGCCACATGAGTCCACGACGCCAGATTCACGAGGGGCCTCCATGCCCACTGTCCCATCCTGGGGAGTGCAAAGCCACAGTCTCACAAGTCTCTACAGTGGGTGGCTTGCCCACTGTGCCATCCTGGGGAGTGCAAAGCCACAGTCTCACAAGTCTCTACAGTGGGTGGCTTGCCCACTGTGCAATCCTGGGGAGTGCAAAGCCACAGTCTCTCAAGTGGATTACAGACTCCACTGGTACTGGAGGAGGCATGGTGCCCAGAGTGCATCGTGCAGCCCTGCCCGACACAGAACCGGGCCTGCCCCTTCTGCCAATGGGCCAGCGGTGCTTGAGATGAAGGGCCCAGCGGAGCGGTGCTTGAGACGGCGGTGCTCAGCGGAGCGGTGCTTGAGACGGCGGTGCCCAGCGGAGCAGTGCTTGAGACGGCGGTGCCCAGCGGAGCGGTGCTTGAGATGAAGGGCCCAGCGGAGCGGTGCTTGAGATGAAGGGCCCAGCGGAGCGGTGCTTGAAATGAAGGGCCCAGCGGAGCGGTGCCTGTGATGAAGGGCCCAGCGGAGCGGTGCTTGAGATGAAGGGCCCAGCGGAGCGGTGCCTGTGATGAAGGGCCCAGCGGAGCGGTGCTTGAGATGAAGGGCCCAGCGGAGCGGTGCTTGAGATGAAGGGCCTAGCGGAGCGGTGCAGAGATGAAGGGACCAGCGGAGAGGTGCTTGAGATGAAGGGCCCAGCGGAGCGGTGCTTGAGATGAAGGGCCCAGCGGAGCGGTGCTTGAGATGAAAGGCCCAGCGGAGCGGTGCTTGAGATGAAGGGCCCAGCGGAGCGGTACAGAGATGAAGGGCCCAGCGGAGCGGTGCTTGAGATGAAGGGCCCAGCGGAGCAGTGCTTGAGATGAAGGGCCCAGCAGAGCGGTGCAGAGATGAAGGGCCCAGCGGAGCGGTGCATGAGATGAAGGGCCCAGCGGAGCGGTGCAGAGATGAAGGGCCCAGCAGAGCGGTGCTTGTCTTGAAGGGCCCTGTTCAGCGGTTCTTGAGACGGCGGTGCCCTGTCCAGCGGTGCTTGTCTTGAAGGGCCCTGTTCAGCGGTGCTTGTCTTGAAGGGCCCTGTTCAGCGGTGCTTGAGACAGCGGTGCCCTGTTCAGCGGTGCTTGTCTTGAAGGGCCCTGTTCAGGGGTGCTTGAGACGGCGGTGGCCTGTTCAGCAGTGCTTGTCTTGAAGGGCCCTGTTCAACGGTGCTTGAGACGGCGGTGCCCTGTTCAGCGGTGCTTGTCTTGAAGGGCCCTGTTCAGCGGTTCTTGACATGTGTCTCCAGGGCACCATATCCAGCCAATATATGGAGTTCACTCGCCATCCGACTTCTCGCTTCTGGGGCCCTCCTGTGCTGGAGTCCCGGGCCCGTGGGTGTCCTCCTTCACACCCGGAATGGGGCTGGTGGGGCCCTCCTGGGCAGCTCGCCTGCTGCCGGACTTGTCAGCCGTGCTGCCCTTGCCATCCTTCCGTGATTCTCTGTGGCCCTTGCCTACCTTTGTAGATGTGCCAGGTGGCACCCCACTTCCTGACGGTGCCAGGGTAGTGCCTTTGGAGGCTGCCATCTCTGGCCTCTGGCACCGGGCCTTGCATTTCTTGGTTTTCTTCCCAGGGGGTGGGCTGGCTGTCCCTTTACTGCTGGCCGATGTTGCTGCCCTTGAAGGTGGTGGACTCCAATATCCCTGTACTATGGACCTTGTAGGTCCAGGGGTTGTGGTGGCTGAGGTGCTGATTGGACTCTTACAAGATGGAGGGGGTGGGTCAGGTGATGGAAAGAGGTTAATTTTGGACAGGAAAAACTTTTTAGGAGCAGTGGGAAGGGTAGGTGCAGTGGGTATGGGAGTGGAGGAAGAGGATGTGGTTGTAGGAGAGTCAAGTGTGGTGTCTTTGGGTGCAGGTGCTTGTGACGGAGGCTGTCGTGAGGAGACGTCACAGGGAAGGAGGAGGGAGACGAGGAGGAGGGGGACAAAGAGGAGGCAGTGGCTGTTGGTATGTCTGCATGTGGCTGTTGCTTGTGTGAATGCTTGTGTGATGTGTGGTGCTTATGTCTGGATGAGCTGCCCTTGGGTGTTGAGGTGTGTGCAGGCTGGTCTGTAGGTGTGTCTGGGATAGGCAGAGGAACAGGGGAGTGGGACTGGGTGGAGGAAGTTGGAGGAGGGAGGCAGGAGACAGGGACAATGGCTGCCGTCAGTGCTGAGGCCAGAGCGTTGAACGATCGCTGATGGGCAGCCTGACCCGAATGAATGCCCTCCAGGTATGCATTGCTCCGGTGCACCTCCCTTTCTACCCCCTGGATGGCATTCAAAAGGGTAGACTGCCCAACAATGAGCATCCACAGGAGGTCAATGACCTCCTCACTGAGGGCAGCAGGGGTAACTGGGGCAGGGCCTGAGGTGCCTGGGGCGAAGGAGATGCCCGCCTTCGTGTGCGAGCGGGCACGGGCGATCGCAGAGGGGCTGCTGGGAGGGCGGAGCTGGTGCGCTGGGTGGCGACTGTACCTGTTGTTGCGGTGGGCACGGATGTTGCCGCCACCACAAGGGAGCTCCCTTCCGAGGATGTGTCTGTGTCGCTGATGTCTCCACGTGTCCCTGTTGTGGAGCTCCCCTCACCCTCCGTCTCACTGGTGAACTCCGAGTCAGTTGCATGGCCCTCCAGGGCCATATGAGATGCAGCTCCCTCGTGCTCCGATGCCACTTCTCCTCCGCCTGATGATGCTAATGCACACATGAACAGGAAGAGCAGCAAAAAAGGGGGGGGGGGAATGAAGACATGTTGAGTGCATCCATTGGCAACACAGTTGGCGGAGAGGACAGACACAGAAGCCCCCTGCCCTACGCCGCGCACTTGGGGTATACTACTCAATCATTGGGACTTGGCCTACAAGCCTATGGACGACAACTGCACACATAGGTGACACAGGGCCATGGATAGCTGTACTTGGCACCCTACAGAGGTGGGGGGCGGGGCACAGGGCCATGCCTTACGGAGGGGCCTAGCCTACAGAAATCGCCCTGGCCTAGGGATACCCACAGCCCTCCTCCCCCACCCAGACACCTCCACTGCGCGCTAAGATAGCAGAATGTGCTGGTACTCACCCCCTTGTGTCTGCTGTGATGTCCTCACGCGCCCATCCAAATCTGGGTAGGCCACCGCCAGGATCCGAGACATCAGGGGGGTCAATTGACGAGTGGCACCCCTCCTACGTTGGGAGGCCATCCCCAGCAGAGCCTCTGAGTTCTTCCTGCTCCCGCGGCGGATGTCCTCCCACCTCTTGCGGCAGTGGGTGCCCCGTCTGTTGTGGACCCCCGGGTCCGGACGTCCTTGGCGATGGCACGCCAAATGTCGATTTTCTGATGGGCGCTGACCTATGTGACATGTACAGGGGGAGAAATAACATTATTATAATTTTCTGCATGCTCGATGTGCGTGGCCCCCCATCCCCACCCTTGCCATGTGGCACATGCTCTCATCCGTCGTTTGATGCATGCCTCAATCACTCCCCTCCCCACCATCTTTCATCCACCCGACTCAACACAGGCATTGCCCGCAAAGCATGCTCCCAGTGTACTTACCTGTTGGTCTGGAGGACCGTAGAGTAGCGCATACTGGGGGAGGACCCCATCCAGGAGTTTCTCCAATTCTTCAGAAGTGAAGGCAGGGGCCCTTTCCCCAGTCGCAGCAGCCATTGTATCTTCCAGACCGAGGTCACAGCAGCACTTGCAGTATAGGTCCTCTCCTGTGGATGATCAGGTCTCGAGTGATTAAGCAGATAGAAAATGGTGGTCACATCCGCGGCGGTGTGTACCGCGGCGGTGCGTCCCGCGACCGCCGGCGCACTTCGACATTGGCTCCTGAAACGCATAGGGTTCAATGTTAACCAATGCGGCTTTGCGCCACGGTCTTTGACCGCCTACCGCCACGGTGTGCCACGCCAGCGCATTGACCTCACTTCCCATTGTCGCACTTCACAGGTCAGGCAGCCGCCATTTCAAGGGCCCAC
This sequence comes from Pleurodeles waltl, assembly GCF_031143425.1. Lineage (NCBI taxonomy): Eukaryota > Metazoa > Chordata > Amphibia > Caudata > Salamandridae > Pleurodeles > Pleurodeles waltl. Next base: position 1,301,169,147 of record NC_090440.1, read on the forward strand.
ATGGCTTAATTTCTACTGCGTCACACATGCCTAGGCCTTGCATCGACACTCATACAAGCCATTCAATGCATAGAGAATCGTGTACTGTGCAAGCTGTGGGAACTTACCTGTGGGTTGATTGACTCTGTGCTCGCTGTTGTCCTTCCTAGGCACCGTCCGCTGGGACTTGCGAGGAGATGGAGGAATGTTCCCGTGTACAGACCGCTGGTGGACCTGTCGACAATGGAGGAACGACATGTCATTCTGACATACAGGCTTGACCGAGCCACTATACATGAACTGTGTGCCCAGCTGGAGGCAGACCTGATGTCACCCATCCGCCAACCCACAGGGATCCCCCCTCTAGTGCAGGTGCTGTCAGTACTCCATTTCTTAGCAAGTGGGTCATTTCAAACAACAGTGGCCATTTCATCAGGGATGTCTCAGCCTATGTTTTCCAAGGTGTTGTCCAGAGTGTTGTCTGCCCTGCTCAAACACATGTGGAGATACATCGTTTTCCCTGAGGTGGGGGATTTGCCTACAGTGAAGGGTGATTTCTATGCCCTTGGACATATTCCCAACATCATTGGTGCCATTGATGGGACACATGTGGCTTTGGTACCCCCCAGTGAAAGTGAACAGGTGTACAGGAACAGAAAACGTTATCATTCCATGAATGTCCAGGTGGTCTGTTTGGCTGACCAGTACATCTCCCATGTAAATGCCAAGTTCCCTGGGTCAGTGCATGACGCGTACATCATGCGAAATAGCAGCATCCCTTATGTGATGGAACAACTACAGAGACACCGTGTGTGGCTAATTGGTGACTCAGGTTACCCCAACCTGTTGTGGTTACTGACCCGAGTGAGGAATCCCAGGACAAGGGCAGAGGAACGCTACAATGAGGCCCATGGGCGAACTAGGAGGATTATAGAAAGAACCTTCGGCCTCCTGAAGGCCAGGTTTAGGTGCCTGCATATGACAGGTGGATCCCTAATGTACTCACCAAAGAAGGTGTGCCAGATCATCGTGGCCTGCTGTATGCTTCACAACCTGGCATTGCTACGCCAGGTGCCTTTTCTGCAGGAGGATGGTCCAGATGGTGGTGTTGTAGCAGCTGTGGAGCCTGCAGAGAGTGAAGAGGAGGAAGACGAAGAGGACGACACAGACAACAGGGACACAGTGATACAGCAGTATTTTCAATAACACACAGGTAAGAATCAACACCGGCATTTGACATTTACTTACAGTCTCCTGCCTCTCTACTGTCTGTCCTTTTCACCCAGTGTATGCTAACAGAGTTGTGACTTTCCCTTCCAATTTCAGAGATGTGGGCCCCACTGCGTGACCTCTGCTTTGTTTGCTCATGGACTACAGCTGTGTGACAGTGGTATGTTGTCATCACAATGTAACTGGTCATTTTGGCACGTTTATGTCTAATACATATTTTTTTAAAAACAGGCAGACTCCAGATTATTTGTGTGCAATAAGTGTGTTTATTAAAGTGCTCAATTTTGAGACATGGTTGAAAATCGGTGATGGGTGATGGTGGAGGAATGTCCATGGCAGAGTCCAGATTCTCAGTCTCACAGGTGCATTGTCCATATGCCTGTGGAAGGTGGAGCAGGGGCAGTTTAAGGTTGGACAGGGTGACAATGTGGGACAGTGGGATGACATCAGAGGGTATCCTTTCCTGGCGGGGGTCTTGGCATCCTACTCTGTCTTCTTCCTAGATCTCAGGACCCGCTTGCGGGGTCGTTCTTCTTCTGCAGGAGGTGGGGTTCTGGTGGCCGGTTGTTACTGTGTCGGGGCCTCCTGTCCACTAGCGCTGGCGGAGGTGGTAGCCTGGTCCATGCTAGTGACAGGGGCCCTTTGTGGTGCCACATGGTCCCGCAATGTGGTGACAATCTGGTTGAGAGCCACAACGATGGTGCCCATTGCGGAACTAATGTTTCTCAGTTCTTCCCTGAACCCCATAAACTGTTCCTCCTGCAGTACCTGGATCTCCTGGAACCTAGCCAGGACCATCGCCATCATCTCCTGGGAGTGGTGGTATGCTCCCATGATGGAGGTGAGGGCCTCGTGGAGAGTGGGTTCCCTGGGCCTGTCCCCCCCCTGTCGCACAGCAGCCCTCCCAGTTCCCATGTTTCCCTGGGCCTCTGTCCCCTGGACCGTGTGCCCACTACCACTGCCCCCAGGTCCCTGTTGTTGTTGGGGTGGTGGGTTAACCTGGGTGCCCTGTAGTGGTGGACACACCGCTGATTGACGTGTCCTGGAGACAGAGGCATGGGCCCGCTGGGTGGGTGCTGTGCTGGTGTTCCCAGAGGGGGGTAGGTCTGCTTTAGCCTGTGGCTGTCTGAGGGGAACCGACTGTCCCGAGGTCCCCGATGGGCTGGGCTGGTCATCTGGGTCCAGGGAGACAGAGCTGCTGTCATCACTGGGGGCCTCTTCTGGGGGTGGGATGGACATTTCTGGACCCTCCTGGGCGGTGTGGTGGCGTTCGGGTCCTGCAGGGGTATAAGAGTATGGTTATTGCTTCTGTGTGTGCCATAGCGTGCAATGGGTGGGTGCCCGTGTACCCCAGTGCTGGCATTCCTTTGTGGGGGCTGTTGTGATGGCGGTTTGTGGGGGAGATGGGTATGTGCAGTGGGCATGCTTAGGTGATGGCTGTCGATGGTTTGTGGTGGCATGCAGGGTTTGGTGTTGGGATGGGTGGGTTGTGATGGTGAGACATTAGCAATGAGGATGTGTGATGGTGGTGGGGGGGGAGGGTGGGGGTATGAGTTGGCATGCTGGTGGGGTGCGGGGGATGAAGTAGTGAAGATGAGACTTACCAGAGTCCATTCCTCCGCCTACTCCTGCGAGGCCCTCAGGATGCAGGATGTTCAAGACCTGTTCCTCCCATGTTGTAAATTCTGGGGGTTGAGGTGGGGGTCCGCCGCCAGTCCGCTGCACCGCGATGTTGTGCCTGGATACCATGGAACGCACCTTCCCCCGTAGGTCGTTCCACCGCTTCCTGATGTCGTCCCGATTTCGTGGATGCTGTCCCACAGCATTGACCCTGTCCACTATTCTTTGCCATAGCTCCATCTTCCTGGCAATGGTGGTGTGCTGCACCTGTGTCCCGAAGAGCTGGGGCTCTACCAAACTATTTCCTCCACCTTGACCCTGAGTTCTGCGTCTGAGAACCTGGGGTGTCTTTGGGGTGCCATGGGGTGGTGTGGATGAGGTGTGGGGCGGTGTTTGCTGTGATGAGTGTGGTGAGTGTAGTGGTGTGTGGTGTTTTGTGCGTGGTTGTTGTGTGGGTGATGGTGTAGTGTGCCTCTGTGTGATGGTGTTCTCTATTCTGTGCTGTCTCTCTCTGGGCTTCTTCTCTGATTTGTGGTCGTATGGGTTTGTGGGTGATGTGGGTGTGTGTTTTATAGTTAATTGGGTGTGTGGGAGTGTTGTGTGTATGTGTCTCAGGTGTGTGTATTTCAAATTGTCCAATGTGGTTGTGTTTTGGAGCTGTATGTGTATTTTGAGCGCGGCGGTGTGTACCGCCAATGGAATACCGTGGTTGAAAGACCGCCGCGTGGATTCGTGGGTCGTAATGGCATGGGCGTTTTTCTGTTGGCGTGACGGTGGAGGTTTGGTCTTCGCCAGTTTAACGCTGGCCGTTGGTGTGGCGGACTTTTGTTGATGTCGGGTTTTTGGCGGTTTGCCTCTTGAGGGTCAGAATGACCGTGGCGGTTTACCGCAGCGGTGTTGTGGCGGCCTTCTGACCGTCGGTAAGCGCCTTTTACCGCCGAGGTCAGAATGACCCCCTATGTCTTGCAAGGACAATTGCATCACCTGTGGTTTGTGAACTACAGCCTCACTCTTCGTCAGAGAGAGGGTTTAATGCTGCAAATAATATAGCTTATACTGTGCCCGAGAACATAGCTTGGGAAAAGATTCCATATCAGATTATGAGTCCTACTGAGACATCACAATTGACTTATGTGATAAATATTTCAATGAATGATGTTATAATACCCAATTCTCTTTCAGGTGATTGAGACATTAGGGGGTCAGAGATAATGTGTCAGTAGTACCGCCAACAGGCTGGCGGTACTTACTGCCACATTATGACATTTGCGGGTTGGATGAAGCCAGTCTGCCAATGTACCACTCTGACCACCATGGCGGCCGCTATTGTGCCGCCAGCAGTATCATGACCCTGTCTACCAACATGGTTTCTGTGGCATTCGTAACGCCACGAAAACCATGGCAGTAAGCCCTATCAGTGACAGGGAATTCTTTCCCTGTCACTGATAGGAGGCCCCCCAAACTCCCCAAACGCCCCCACCACCCCCTATCCACGCTCCCCCTCCCTTCCAACCTCCCCCATACACACACACACATGGACAGACACTCATCCACACAGACATACACGCATACATACACGCATGCATTAATTTATTTACACACACATCCAAACGTACACGCATTTACATTTACATTCATACACGCACTCACACACCTTCATGAACGCACTCACACACCTTCATACACGCACGCAAACAACACTAAACACACACTCACATTCACACACACACTCACACATACATAGCCGGATTTTCACCCTTCTTGTGGCAGGAATCCAGCTGTGGTCATAATTCGGCAAACGGATGGTAACTGCGACAACGGTCTTTTGGCGGTTGTCACCGCGGCGGAAGGTGGTTTTTACCACCATTGCCAAAATGAGGGCCTAAGACTTTTAAAAGAATGTCTGATTTGCAGGCATATGCTACTTTAAATAATGAAGATCTTTATTTGAATCCAGCAAATGACAAAGAACTGAATAGCTATTGTCAATGTACACATTACTTCATACACATGACCAGTTATCCTAGAGAAGTTCATAAATACACGCAATGGTAACATTGTGAGGCTCAGGTAGCTATTCTAATTTCTTAAAGAAATTCCATTACTTTCAGAGTGCTTTCAGCTTTTTATTTCACACAAAGGCCACAGCAGCTTCCAAAATATATAATCACTGCCAACAAGCTGATTTACTCTACTGAGTTTAGTCAAAACTTGGATATTCAAGGATACGAGTGTTGGAAAGCATATGTTGATGAGAGACCGAGGAATAAACACTACTGGAGGAATTGTGGTTTGGTCTCTATACTGACCTCTCCTGCAAGGTCCATTCCCATCCCTTACCTAATTCTCTACGTCAATTACTTGAGGCCCCTAACCGTCACCTCCCAATGGCCCTACTACTTTTCAACTTGCTCGAGCCATGCTGGCATGGTCTTGGCTGCTTATGCAGCATTCCTCAGCCTCTCAAGGACATCCCATTCCTGATGATGATCCGGTACTAATAGTGCGATCGTAACGTCATTGACTAAAGTTCGCTGACTCACAGTGTTGTAACTAAGTTAATGTGTACGAGCATGGGTAGAATATGTATTTGACTTATTTTGTATTTCTGTCATGTCACTTGTCTGAGGATGGTTGCTTTTAATGGTTTTGTTGTCCCCTGTTAATTGTTTATTTATCAAATACCACTTTGAAACAATGTATTCACCTGTTTTCATAGATTTCAGTGCAACTCTCTGATTATTACGTTTATTTTATGTAATCCAGGGACCATTGTTCCTTTAGAGTTACCTATACCAGATCAGCATCAACAGTGGCACTCTTGGACTCAGCTCTTAACAAATGGCTTGACCCTTTGTTATACCTTGCGCTTCTTGAAGGTGCAGCGCCACCAATGTCAGGTGCCTCAAATGAGCAACCAGTTGCTGGTCCATCCATCACCTCAACTGCTGACCACGTACATGCTCTGTGTGGATTTCACAAAGATCACACATATGCTGCAAGTTTACCCAACAATGTGAACATGTCCTCTGATGAGGAGTGAAGTCTACAAGTGAGATGACTTAACAAAAACATTAACTGCTTTCATCACCTAAATGTGCTTTCAATACTGGCAACTTTCTGTAAGTTAACTAACTAGTGATCAACTGCAGCTTCACCACAGAGCTGTAGTGACCTAGAACGCTAACATTTTGTATTCAAGACAAACGTGAGGGACTACTGAACACCACATTTTTGGAATAGGAGCTTGTTGAGTGTAAATTCTTTATTGAGGAGCAGACTGAAGTAAATTAGCAGTGCGTCTTCAATGCAGAATATGAAACTAGCCACTTACAAATGGGAGAGGGGTATGAGTTTATAGTAATTTGAATATAAGGCATAATATATTTTTTAAAGGGCTAAAAATAGTTAAAGATGGAGTATAGTGACTCAAAGCACCTCTGGTTGTGTTCGAGACTGGGTGAAAGTCACATGTTTAGGCTGACCATGATGGAGTGCGGGTCGCATACAGGGATCTGCTGAAATTGTTACCTTTTCAAGTATACCAGTTTGCGGTGGAGGAGGCTGCTAGGAGCAGGGAGAGCATTGTGAATGGTCTTTGCTGTAGCGCATAGAACAGGACGGGCATCGCAGATGGTTGCTGCTGTAGTGCGGAGCTCCTGTTAGGCATAGTGGATGGTCATTGCTGGAATTACACGTTGATGGTCACCCCTGGCTGTAAGTGCTGTAGCACAAATTGCAAATCTTGTGTTGTCGGTCATCACTGCAGTTGCTGCAATGCAAAGAGTCTGGTTCACTGGAGCTTTGCATTAATCGGCACACACAAAGGGATCTTGGTGCAAACAGGCCTGTTTGCCATTGTGAAGCACTGAGAACTTCAGGATTTCTTCCTTTCTTTCTTCAAGGAAGAACTAAACTGATGCCACACCAAGGGTCCAGAACCGGAGGGGCACCTTTGGAGATAAGGAGCTCACTCCAGCAGACCTCTGACAGTTCCAGTTGCAGGTTCAATTGCCAGTCCAGGCAGTATATCAGCTGGAAAAGGCCAGCAACCACGGAGGAAAGGGACGTCATCGATAAATTCTGGCGAAATAGGCAAACTATCCTGGATTTGTGTCAGCAGTTGGAGCCTGATCTCCTGCCTCACAATATGAATCCAACAGCCATAACACCACTAGAGAAACTCAAGGCAGTACTACATTTTGTGGTCACTGAAATATTTTCTATATACTGTGGCAGTATCTGGGTGCATGTCCCAGCCAGCTTCAGTGGTGTGCTACAGGAAGTCTTTGCTTCCTTGATGAGAAACATTGACAGCTACATCCAGTTCTCACGTCCACAGGATTTGTCCACTGGGAAGGAAGAATTTTATGCTTTGGGTGGACTAACACATGGGGTTGGAGCAATTGATGACATGCATATTGCCTTGGTGCCACCACACGCAACAGAGCAGGTACACCGCCATGGGAAGAATTTCCATTCCATCAATGTGCAAGTTATCTTCTTACCAGACTTATACATCTCAGGTGTGTGTGCCCACTTCCCTGGGTCAACACATGATTTGTTCGTACTATGAAACAGCACCATACCCATGCAGATGTCACCCGGGAGGGCCTGGCTTGTTGGTAAGTACAATATGACTTGATTATCTTTTGCCTGAATCCTATTTTAGGATCAGGATATAGGAATAATCAGTTGATGTGTTACTTCCATGTAGGAGACTCGGTGTACCCTATCCAACTGTGGTTATGTGCACCGCTGAGGAATCCAACAACGCCAGAGGAAGTCCTCTTCACTGAGCCCATTGGAGAACACAGAAGCCAGCTAGTGCCTGGACTAGACCAGTGGAGCCTTCTTCTACTAACCCGATAAGGATTGCTAAATCACAGTTGCCTGCTGAATTCTCCCTAACATCGCACTGCGGAAGAACATTCCTGTAATTGCAGCAGAGGAAGACTGTTTAAGTCCCTGGGTGAGGATTTTGAAATGCCCAATGAAGATGACAGTGGTGAAAGAAGAAGAGTTGACTTATGTCATGATGTGAATGACCACTTCTTCACCTGAGTGTAAGTTTACCTTTTACAAATTGTAAACCCCAATGTCAGAACAACTTGTGACATAGGTAACCTATCAGTCTGCTATGGCAATTTGTTAGGGATGGTCAGTGAAGAAAAGTCCAAGAACAAAATGTTAGTGGAACTGAATTTCCCTACATTGAGTTCTGTGGTCATTGACAGAGATTAAGGGGGTCATTCCGACTCCGGTGGGCGGCGGGCACTGCCCGCCGGGCGGAAACCGCCCAAACACCGCCCCGCGGTCAGATGACCGCAGGGGGCATTCCGACTTTCCCGCTGGGCCGGCGGGCGATCTGCAAACGTCGCCCGCCGGCCCAGCGGGAAAGCCCCAGCAAAGATGAAGCCGGCTCCGAATGGAGCCGGCGGATTTGCTGAGGTGCGACGGGTGCAGTGGCACCCGTCGCGATTTTCAGTGTCTGCCAAGCAGACACTGAAAATCTTGCTGGGGCCCTGTTAGGGGGCCCCTGCACTGCCCATGCCAGTGGCATGGGCAGTGCAGGGGCCCCCAGGGGCCCCATGACACCCGTTCCTGCCAGCCTCTTCCTGGCGGTGTAAACCGCCAGGAACAGGCTGGCGGGAAGGGGGTCGGAATCCCCAAGCAGCGCCGCCATGGAGGATTCCTTTGGCCAGGGGAAAACCGGCGGGAAACCGCCGGTTTCCCTTTTCTGACCGCGGCTTTACCGCCGCGGTGAGAATTGGCCAGGAAGCACCGCCAGCCTGTTGGCGGTGCTTCCGTGGTCGTTGGCCCTGGCGGTCAAAGACCGCCAGGGTCTAAATGACCCCCTAAGTGTGCTTGTGTCAAGCATGTGTGTCCTCATTACTTGTCAGTTGATTTAGATTAGAATATGTTACAAAATACATTTTTCCTTGTTATTCTGTTACAGGATCCTTCACCATGTCATCTTCATTTGAATATTTCAAAGTTGAGACATTTGCAGTGATATGTTGCTTCTTGAAAGTACAAACTGAACAGGTGTTGATCCTGGGACAGACACCCACTTGGGATCGACAAATCTTTTACAGAGACAACTTGCACTCTGATAGTATGGGAGTTCAGAAGATTGTATCAGACCGATTTCTGTGTGATGCTGCCATCAAGGCAATATATGCCACTTGACTTGCTCAAACCAGATGTGTATGTCAAGCCCTAGCATGGTGGTCTACCTTCACATTGGCTAAATCATCGATTTGTGGACAGTGGAGGTAGCTGTTGATGTGTCTCTTCATAGTTGATAGAGCTTTTTGTTATCACACCACTGAATGGTGTAATTGCACCAGATACTGCCACAGTGTCCTGTAATGGTCACATGGCCTCAAAGGTTGTTACTGCCATGATGTAGACTGTTGGTGTTGTTGCTCTAGGATTCTTGTTGTGAGGGCAGGATGTATGGCTCCAACTGAGGTCATGCATCAGTAATAGTTTGCCTGTTTATTTTGATCCCATTGCATATTCCTTTTCCTCCAGGGTGTCAAGACTGCGGAGCGTATAACTCTGAATGACACAGACTATTGAAATTAGGCATGGTTATTGAAATGTCTTCATTTCTTCAAGGACTTGTTGCCAACATATGTAAGTCCCAAATACATTCTGATTTGAGTTTGCTTTCTATGAAAAAATAGAATAACACTTTACCCTTTTTTTGGCAAATTCTGGTTCAAAAGATTTGGCAACATGATGGTGGAAGACGGGTATGACAAATGGAAGGCATCAAATAATCCAACAAGTCTTGTAGTCTGTGTTCATACCATTTATTTACATGACACAAAATGACAGAAAGGTGACTCAAACAAAGATGAAATGAACAAATAAAGTCTATGATGGTGGGTGGAAATATGGTAATAGAGCCAAAAACAGTTTGTAGTCCAATGTCCAAAATATAACTGTCCTCAGAAAAGGTAAATGTGTCCATGAAATAGTCCACAGAGTGAATGGTAGACACACACTTGAGGAAATTAGGGCCTGGGTCACTTGGAGGTGGTGATGTTGGTCTTGTCATCCTCTCCTGCTTGTCCAGTAGACCATCTCCTCCTCGAAGGGGGCAGGGGCACAGGTGCACGGACTGGGGTGAGAAAAGGAGCAGGCTCCTCATGTGGTAGGGCCTCCCTGCCTGTGACTGGTAGTGGTGTACTTGGCCCAGATGTGGAGAGACCACAGATGGGGCAGATGGAATGGGAAAAGCCATGCACATATGGTGATAGTTGTCAAAAAGCACCCCAGTAAGGGAACCCATTCTTTCATTGTGATTCTGTAGTTCCAAGATGTGCTCCCTCTGCACCTCCTTGATTGCCTGAGCTCAGTTACAACCTGGCCCATCACGTCTTGGGACTGTTGTACTGATCCCAAGACGTGGTAAATGGTGGACTGGCTGACAAAGACCCCAGTGGCCTCACTTGACTGGCCCACAGATTCCCTCCCACAACTCCTACCCCCATAACCATGTGCCCTTGAAGCAGTGTGTCTCATCCCACTGGGTCCTGGCATAACTGGGGACTGTGTTGTTGTCTCATCAGCAACCAGGACTGGGGGCACAGGATTGGTGTGTATCTCCTCGGTACGCAGGGAGCGGAGGTGTTCTCACGCTGAGGTATTATTACAGCCCGGGTGGTAGGTATGGGTGTGGTCCAAGTGCGACTCATTGGAGCTGTCTGGCCAGACAGACCAGATGGATCAGTTGGCTCCTGAACATTCGGACTTACAGTAGTGGAGTCCTCATTGAAGGTTTGCTCTTGGACTAGAGTGGATGTGTCTTGGCTGGCAGACAGTGGTTCATTGAGCCAAGTGGTTGGACCTATGAAGGTTGCAAAGAATATGTCATTAATATATAGGGCAGATTTAAAAGAAAATGAGGGAGTGCGATGCTGTGCCAAAAGATTCACAACGCAGGGATGAGCCGTATTTAATAGAATATGGCGCACCCCTGTGTTGACACCTGCATGGCGCTAAATTTGCTGCTGAGAGCCAATACAGTCACCCTTCCGCCATGGTGCAAGGATGGCTCCATTGAGGGGGAGATTATTTTTGTTCAGGAAGGGACACTTTCCTACACAAAAACAATCATAAATGGCGATTTGCTAATCTATGTGTGTTGCAAAATGATGCACACATAGAAAGAGCAAAAAATGAGGAGAAATAAAAGTATTTCTCCTCATTGCGCCATGCTAATTACACACCTGGGGTGGCGTTAGATTTTAGAGCTGCCTTAGGTTTACGAAAACTTGTAAATCTAGGGCAGCATCAAAATGCAATGTCAGAGCAACACCCATTGCATGACCCTTCCACGCAAAGTGCTGCGTGTGATGGGGCCCTATTTACAAAATGTGGCTTAACGCCGCCTTGTAAATTCGGCGCAGTGCATAGCGCCACCAGAGACTCACAAAAAGTGATGCTCCGGTGGTGCTAGGGGCTCTAAAATCTACCCCATATTTTGTGTATTTTTATGTCTTTGTCTACAAAAGGGCCATCCTCAGATCTAGAAAGAGAGTGAAAGACTGATTAGTCCTTTGTGTGATTTTCATTATTTTACACATGCAGACTGAATCACACAGATGACTACTGCAGTGCTGACCTTGTAGAGATGCAAAAATGTCATTTCAGATTTGTAGGTTACATGTGACAGACATTCAACCCAACGCAGTGGTCAGTAGATTAGAGTACCGGATCACTCCAAGGTCTAGCAGGCTGCAGTAAATTGGATTCAAAGTGGTTCATATTACAAATAAAACTGTAATTGGTCATCATATGGACCATGCAAATTAACTTGTGTGTGGCTACTACTTCTATTCAGCAAGCCACAACACATTTTTGGAAATCTTGGATTCAAAAGACAATGAATTATGTAAACGTTTTCATCATTCCAGTGTAGCTATGAGCAGTTGTCAACATGGTTGAGACACAGCAGAAGTGACATTTTAGCCTATGGCATGACATGGAGACTGTCAAAGGCATTCGTTTTTTAAATGTGTGAACAAGTGGAAGTAAAGGATGATGGAACCACATTACACTGCACTATTGGTTTTCAGATTCAAAAACAGCGCATCATGGAGTTGGACTCTTGATCTAGGCAAGACTGCTGGTTTAGGGATGACGGCACTTTTAGTTGTAAGCGACTAGGCCAATCGTAGAACAAGTAGCAAATGTCGGCCCAACCCTCCCGGCTCACAAGCAGTACCTCACCAAAAACCCAAATAGTAAAAGGTTATTTGTGGCAGCCTTCATGCATGGACTCAAGAGTGCAACGTCTCAGGGGAGTGGTGGTTAAACAGAGATTACCCTCTCACATGTCTCAGTTACACACAGGAGATGCAGTAAACTTTTCAATAGATTTTATTAACAAGACTGCAATCTACTGTGAAATGCATAGGCTGCAATGATTAGGATAATGAACAATGCAAGAAACAGAATTGTAAAAACGGGAGTCGTGAATATAAAGACCCCCACCATCTTGCAATAACATGAGATGTGAAATAGGCCCTACTACCCTAGCATGATAAACCTAATCTCTAATTTAAAGAGAGGTAGGTGTGTTAAACCTAATCTGCCAGTACCATGCCCATGAGAAGAACCCCAACCCTTGTTACCTTGGAATGAGATCTCTAGATCAGACTCCAGGCGGACACGAAGGCTGGGTCTCCATCAAGGCGACGTGTAGCATAGATAGCATTGATGGCGTCTGGTAGGAAGCCCTCTGATAACCTTGTCTGCGTGAGATGTCTTTATACAGATCTTGTAGTACCCCTGATGCAGGTATGTTCCCAAGCAATAGATAAGAAGGCATGTTTGGGGTGGCAATTATATAAACAATTCCCTTCAAAAGTACATTATGGTTCTGTCACACGTACGTGGGAAAAAACATGATGTGAGTACCTACGTATATAACTTGTCTTTGACGCTCATAGTAACGTCTTTGGAGAGTGGCACTGATAACATGAAATCAAAACATCTTCCTAACTATAAACATTGCAGCCATCGTGGAAGAAATAGTTACATAAATGCCCTAAAACAGAGTAGGCTAAGTAGATTAAAAGTCACCAGGTGATGGGGAACAGGCCTGCAAGCCAGAAGGCTAATATCTCCTGATTCTCAATAAAACCAAATAGGATCCACTACAATGGTAGTTGTAGTCATCTGTTGACACCATAGACAATACTTATTTGAAAACTAAGTTACACATATCACTTTCAGTGACTATATTCTAGATGAACACACATTTGCAACATGTACACAGATATGGGTAAGATGTGAATAGGAGGAAATACCACTTAGAAACGTTATACTTTCAAGTGCAAATGGCTGTAGTTGTGGACCTGTTTTTGGAAGAACAACAATATATATTGATAGAAAGCAAAGGACAGAGCCAATGCAAGGGATGATCCATGGGGAACTACACATAATCTGACTATACACATTTGCACATTGTTAAAAGGAGAGCTACAACCATGATGCTAGTAATTTGTATGACACAGTATATTTTGTGAAGTCAAGTTTAGATATTTCTGTTTTGCTAAGGGTGTTGCAGCATTCTAAGTGTTAAACTTACGGGCAGGACTCAATTTGTGATTGTTGAAACATTGCTAAGTGTAACTTACAGACTCCACTCCACCAGGCATTCCTGTTAAGCCTTCAGGATGTAGTAGCTGCAAGACCTTCTCCTCCCAGGGAAAGAGTTGTAATGGGGGGCTGGGAGAACCACCACCAGTCCTCTTGGACTCCAGGTGAGGCTTTGAGGCCAGTGAACAGACTTTCCCTCGCAGGTCATTCCACCTCTTCATAATCTCTTCCTGTGTGCGCAGATTGTTTGCTACAGCATTAACTATATCAACTATTTGTGACCACTTCTGCCTCTTCTGGGATATGGTAGTATTTTGGGCTTGTGATCCAAACAATTGTGGTTCTACTCTTATGATTTCATCCACCATGACAGAAAACTCTCCATCTGAAAAACGGGGTTCCCTGCTATAGTGAATTCCTGTGAAAAACTAAACTAGTGTCCAAAAAGATGAGGATAATCCACTCAATATGTTATTAACAAAAGAATACAGAGGGAGAGAAACAGAAAAAAACTGTCCCCTGTGTGGCAGTTCCTGCATCCAAATGGTCTGCTGCATTGTGATGGCAAAGGATCATGGTCTGAAATAGAGTGTATTTTATAGTGTGGTTTGCAGGTGTTCACAATTGTCCATATACAATATGTATGGGCTGCTAGCATCCTATCAATGGCCACAACCCTAGTACTATACTGAACGGGTTCTGCAAAGGATTCCCGCCTTCATCGGTCAGCCACTGACACAATGCCGAGACAAGTCTGTGATCTAAACAAGCTTAGCGGGATGTCGCCGTCAAGACGGCGACGGAGGGACTACTCATTGGCTTTGGAGTCTGCTGCGTTGTCTGCGTGATCCTGCAGCTGGCATGACAGAGTTCACTATATTGTGGCGGTGTTTGACTTAGCCGCAATACATCTAAATATGGTAGGTGTAAGACCGCCGACTTGACGGTCTTTTTGGGCCTGCTGTAGATGTGACTTGGCCGTAATACCACTGAGATCTAAATTAGGCCCTATGTCAGTGACAACAATAATGTTCTGAACTAAAAATAAACACATAGGGGGTCATTCTGACAGAGAAGATCTCACCTACTGCCAGCACACTTCATACTTCGCACACTACACATCTCGCCTAAAGCTGATAGAGCCCAGTCCCGGAGGAAACCGATGGACTGCTGCTGCACTGGGTGCTTGCCCTTCATGAGGAACACTATCTTCACACCTCTGCTGATACAGACAGCTTTTGTTGTCAAGAAGGTAGGCAGTGCATCCCTTTTCCCTAAGAAACTCTAAACTGCAAGTTTATTTGCCTTTTATGTCCTCAGGGTATAGAGCATAGAAATAGGCAATATGGTGCTAGGTTCGAGATAATATTTTTACTGACATTTTAGCAATGCAGGATGTTCATTCTATTCTTGTGACCGGTAACGTGTCTCTGAGTAGTTGTTTTAGATGTGTTAAGAAACATTTTCTTTCTATAGTAATAAATACTTTTTAACCACTTCGCAGCCAGGCCTTTTCCCCCCTTGGGTGCCAGGCCTTTTATTGGCTATTTGGGGCCCAGAATCCTTTGCAAACCTCAAAATGTGGCAAAAAAAAAAACCTTTCCTCAT
Source organism: Pleurodeles waltl (assembly GCF_031143425.1). Classification (NCBI taxonomy): domain Eukaryota; kingdom Metazoa; phylum Chordata; class Amphibia; order Caudata; family Salamandridae; genus Pleurodeles; species Pleurodeles waltl. The sequence continues at coordinate 1,301,184,207 of NC_090440.1, forward strand.
ATTTCGGTGACAGAAAGTTCTGGAATCCGAGAGGAGCCACAAATATCCTTCCACCCAGCATTCCCCCAAGTCTCTTGATAAAAATGGTACCTCACTTGTGTGGGTAGGCGTAGCGCCCGTTACAGGAAATGCCCCAAAACACAACGTGGACACATCACATTTTCCCAAAGAAAACAGAGCTGTTTTTTGGAAAGTGCCTAGCTGTGGATTTTGGCCTCTAGCTCAGCTGGCATCTAAGGAAACCTACCAAACCTGCGCATTTTTAAAAATTAGACACCCAGGGGAATCCAGGATGGTGTGACTTGTGGGGCTCTCACCAGGTTCTGTTACCCAGAATCCTTTGCAAACCTCAAAATTTGGCCAAGAAAACACTTTTTTCTCACATTTCGGTGACAGAAAGCTCTGGAATCTGAGAGGAGCCACAAATTTCCTTCCACCCAGCACTCCCCCAAGTCTCCCGATAAAAATGGTACCTCACTTGTGTGGGTAGGCCTAGTGCTCGCGACAGGAAATGCCCCAAAACACAACATGGATACATCACATTTTCCCAAAGAAAACAGAGCTGTTTTTTGGAAAGTGCCTAGCTGTGGATTTTGGCCTCTAGCTCAGCTGGCATCTAAGGAAACCTACTAAACCTGTGCATTTTGGAAAACTAGACACCTAGGAGAATCCAAGATGGTTTGACTTGTGGGGCTCTCACCAGGTTCTGTTGCTCGGAATCCTCTGCAAACCTTAAAATTTGGCCCAAAAAACACCTTTTCCTCACATTTCAGTGACAGAAAGTTCTGGAATGAGAGAGGAGCCACAAATTTCCTTCCACCCAGCCTTCACCCAAGTCTTCCGATGAAAATGGTACCTCACTTGTGTGGGTAGGCCTAGTGACCGCGAAAGGAAATGCCCCAAAATACTATCTGAAACATCAAAATTATCAAATACAAAACTACCTGTTTTTGCGGGAGAGGAGGGCACCTACTTTTTGGTCCTGCGCTCAGCAGCCATACAGGGAAACCTACCAAACCCAGACATTTCTGAAAACTAGAAACCTGAGGGAGTCCAGGGAGGTGTGACTTGCGTGAATCCTACAATGTTTTCTTACCCAGAATCCTCAGCAAACCTCAAATTTAGCTGAAAAATCACATTTTTCCCACATTTCTGTGTGGGATCACCTCTCCGTGACAAATTTCCTACCTGGTGTCTTTAGAAGGCAAGTTATTCCCAATACATTCTACCAGGTTGTAGCAGCAGACAACTGGGAGAACCACTACGTTGTGGCTCTAGTTTCCTTTGAGTATGGAGGGGGGTTCTCAGTTCTTCTGAAAGTTGCTGTGAGCCCTGCCATGCCTGTAGACTGTCTACTAGAAAATGTCCTGGAGCACACAACCTAGAAAGAAGTGGAGCTCAGGTCCCACCTGGGAATATTGGAGTTGCCTGAGTGGGTCTGTGTGACCACCAGGTATATGGCTACCCAGAGAGGGAGTCAAAAGGGTCTGGAGCTTGGGAAAATGTCCCTGACAACTGCCAGAAGAGTGAAGGGCAGGGGGCATGGGAAACCAGCCCCGGTTTGTCTCCCAGAGGAGGTCGATGGGGTGGCAGAGGAGGCTGCCCCAGAACCCAATGAAGAGGACATTGCCTCCCTTGGTGTCTTGCCTGACCTTGCTGGATGGCAAGCAGAAGAGGGGTCCACCAGGGACAAGTTCTGTCAAGAACAGAAAGAGTGCTCAAACCTGGAGGGCATGAGGTGGCAAGCTGAAGACCATGCAACAAGTAAAACCTCTGGAGATCACCACATTTCTTGGGAGAATGACCTCCTGCGGAGTGAACCCAATGCACCTTTGTATGGGGCTACAAAAGCCCTCGTTGTTCCCCAGTGCTACAGGGCTTTTCTATTAAAGTTAGCCCATAAAGCTCCCCTGGCAGGACGTCTTGGGCAGGAAAAGACCTTTGCCAGGCTTGTCCCCCACTTTTACTGGCACCAGGATGAAGGTGTCTTTCATTCTGCAGGACTTGTGTGACCTGCCAGGCCAGTGGAAAGTCAGGGAAGAAGCTGAAAGCTCCCCTGTAAACCCTTACCTGTTGTTGGCACCTTCTTTGAAAGGGTGGGCATCTATATCATTAGGCCACTGGACCCAAAGACAGCTTCTGGCAACAGGTTATCCTGGTCTTGCTGAACCATACTACAATATATCAAAAGGCCATACCTCTGTGAACTGCAACTGCAGTAGCTAGGGCCCTAATGGGGATTTTCACCAGAGTAGGTTTCCCCAAAGAAGTGGTGTCTGACAGGGACACCAACATTATGTCAGCTTATATGCAAAATATGTGGAAGGAGTGTGGAGTTACTCATAAGTTCTCCACACCCTATCATCCACAAACCAAGGTTTTTTTTGAGAGGTTCAACAAGACCCTGAAGGGCATGATTGGGGGCCTGCCTGACCCCCTGAGGCGGAAGTCGGATGTCCTCTTGCCCTGTCTGCTCTTTGCTTACAGGGAGGTACCACAGAAGGGGGTTAGATTCAGCTCCTTTGACCTTCTGTGTGGTCACCCTATAAAGGGACCTCTCGATCTGGCTAAGGAGGGTTGCTAACTCTCAGGAACCAGATGGCCGAATTCTGGAAGAAGGCTTCGGAGAACTTGGAAGCAAGCCAGGAGGTGATGAAACAGTGGTATGATCAAAAGGCTACCTCTGTGGAATTCCAGCCTGGACAGAAAGTGTGAATGATGGAGCCAGTGGCGCTCAGGGTCCTTCAAGACCATTGGACTGGGCCCTATGAGATAGCTGAGAGAGAAGGGGATGCCACCTACCTGGTGGACCTCAGGAACCCCAGGCACCCCTTAAGTGTACTTCACATCAACCGTCTCAAATCCCACTATGAGAGGTCTGAGGTCACCATCCTGCTGGCAACAGATGATGGGGAGGAGGAGGAGAGTGAGCCTCTCCCTGACCTCCTGTCTTCAAAAGAGAAAGATGGGTCACTGGAAGGTATGAACCTTTCCCCTACCCTGACCCCAGAGCAACAGAGGGACTGTGGCCAGTTATTGGGACAGTTTCCCTCTCTGTTTTCCCTCACTGCTGGGCTTACACACCTGTGTACCCATGATAGCGATACAAGAGAAAGCGCCCATTTCAAAAACAAAATGTACAGGCTGGATGACAAAGCGATGGCCAGCATGAAAGAGGAAGTTTTCAAGATGTTGGAGTTGGAGGTGATTGAGCACTCCAGTGACCCCTGGTCCAGGCCTATGGTGCTGGTACCAAAAGCTGCCCCACCGGGCACCACCCCAGAACTCAGGTCTGAGTGGATTATAGGGGGCTCAACTCAGTCACCAAGAGTGATGCTCACCCCATAACTAGAGCTGATGAGCTCATTGGTAGGTTAGGGACTACCATGTTCCTGAGAACTTTTGATTTACCCTCAGGCTACTGGCAGATTGCCCTAACTGAAAGAGCTAAGGAGAGGTCAGCCTTCTCCACTCCAGAAGGCCACTATCAATTTAAAGTGATTACCTTTGGATTAAAGAATGCCCCTGCCACCTTCCAGAGGCTGGTAAACTAAGTTCCTTTTGGTTTGAAGGCCTTCAGTGCTGCCTACTCAGATGATATAGCTGTCTTTAGTAGCAGCTGGAAGGACCACCTCTTCTACCCCTAAGAAGTGCTTCAGGCCCTGTAGGATGCAGGCCTGACTATCAAGGTCAGTAAGTGCCAGATAGGGCAGAGGTCGGTGGAAGTACTTTTTGCTTAAATCTTTCCTGTGATATATCACCAAGAGAATTTTATTGTTACGTTGTTCAAAGCACATTGACTGTGAACGTCACGTCTGGTTTTAAGCAATGCAATCAGTCAATCCACCACCACCGTTCTTGGAAACTCCTGGGGCTCCTCCTATTCCATGGAGACAGTGGTTTGATGGCTTTGAAACTTACCTGGGTGCCATAGGAGCTTCTCGTTTTCGCCCTGAAAGAAAGAAATGTTTGCTTTTACATTCATTGGGGTATGAAGGGAGAGAGATTTTCAAACACTTACCTGAGCTACCGCAATTT